>NC_056725.1:542770991-543080991 GCF_019279795.1 Protopterus annectens | reverse complement strand
CCAATCATGGAATAACCTTCCACTGGACATTTGTAACATTAATTACCTTCAATTCAAAATTGCTACTAAAACCTTTCTGAACAATACATGGATCGGTCAATGTAACCACCCTCCTTAACAGACCTACCCTTACTATTCTCTTCTCACTCATACCTTCCCCCTTTTTCTATTCTTTACTCAAACTGCACACTGACTTAACATATCTAAATCAAGATCAATACTGTACCACAACTGCTAATGATCTAAAACAATGATTACAGTTGACACCTATTGAACTAACCAATGTACGCACCTCCTAACATGATTCTATGGACTGATTGATGTTGATGTACTTACTCTCTGTGATTCAGTTTACCTGTTATCCTTTTACATTTCTAGCAATATTTTGTATCTAGTTTTATTACTGTATTTGTCATACTCAATTGTGGAGCTTTTCTCCCCAGGCTTCTGCTGAAAAAGGGCTCTTGGTCAGTCAGACTAACCTAGTCAACAAATGTCAAATAATAAACAAACAGATCTTTGGTTCTTTAGGCTGCCCCTGCCACGTGGATGATGTCTTCCATTAGAGTTCACCTTTCTGCTTCTACGGGAACTATATGAAAGTGGATCTTGTGAGGGACCTTGGGACTTTTTGAACCACATTTTTTGACTACCTCATTGAGTCCTGGAAAAGTCCTTTGAGGGATCGAAAAAAGTATGCCCATGGCAGACAGGGTTTTACCTTCCTGATCAAACCTAGATAGTGTGTCTTTAAACTTGGGGCTAAATAGTGAACTTCCATCAAATGGAGCAATGACGAAGGAAGACTGGAAGGGCTCTGCAAAATCATACAGCCGCATCCAGGAAATGCCTGAACCTGCCACCCATGAGACAGCTTCTGCTGCATGTGAAATGAGCCTTATGGATGAATTTGAAATGGACTGTAAGGTAGCCAACTCTGAGGCAATAGAACAAATTCCTCTGAAGTCTAGTAAACTGTGCCAAATAGTTCAGCTATTAAAGTGCAAAGGTTGCTGAAGGATACACATGCTTCCCAAATTTGTCCATCACCCTAGACTCCCTGTTAGAATAGAGGAACTTTATTCTGCAAGTTTCTTCTTTGTGGCTGCCGCTACAACCATAGCATCCCACAGGTACTCCCGTATTCCAAAGCTCCCTATCCTTAGGTAGTGCCAAAATCCTATCTGGTCTTTTGGGGATCGACTCAATGGAATCATGTTCCTTCCACACCCACCAAGAGATAAAATCAATGAGGTCGGCAGATGGATTCACCCAGGAGGTAGATGGGCCAGACTCAAAGGCTTCCAGGAATACCAATTCTTCTATGGAAGGGTTGTCAGTAGACCAACCACCTCTTTGTTTTAGGATCTCTAGGATGTTGCTGAAGAAGACATCATCAGGTGGTTATCGTGGGAACAATTCCCCCTCATTGAAATCAGTATCTCCCGTGACAGACTCTTGGGGGGGGAGTCTAAGTGCCTCATTTTATATTTTCTCTTCCTAGGGACTTCTTCAGTGGGGTGTTCTTGAGAAGTATCAGAAAAAATCACTATACCCGGAGGAGTATATCCTGGACACTTTCAGCTGGCTATCCTTGTGAAGTAGGTTGTTGAGGCTCTTGACGTAAAGACAAGCAGGTCTGGAAAGGGGAAGCTGAGGAAGGTAGATTCATCCTTTCTCTTGGAGAAGAGAAAACTCTCTCCACTACCTTGAAGGTAAAACGCCCAAGGGAAAAATAAGCCAACAGCTCTAAGAAGACATGCTTTCAGACTGTTGACTACTTCCTACCTGAAGGCAAACTGCTGGAAGCAGGGGTCAGAACCAAGCTGTCGAGGGCCAAGGCTCCAAGGGGCAGAGTCCACTCTGACAATCTCAGAGTCAACTTTAACACCCCGGATCTAGCGCTGATGTTACGGCTCCGAGAGTCATCAGAGTCCAATGCACTCAATGGCGGTCCACTCAGAGATGGTACCGGAGTAGAAGATGCAACAAACTTAAGATCCAATATGGATGGACCTGGGATTCTCAGTTCCAACTACTCTGAAACCAAAGGTTGGACAGGAGAAGGAGACAAAATTGGTGTAGTAGTACTTTAGAAGGTCTCTGGACCCGATGGGGTAGGAGCTGGGAGAACCCCCATTTGTAGTTGCGTCAAAAGAAATTTCCTCATCATCCTATTCACATCTGCTTCTGTCACACGTCTGGAGGATCGAGAAAATGAAGCAATGGATGAGGTCCTGAACTGGCGGTGTCTCTCCAGGAATGGTTATGGAAGACAGGAGGGGAGGGGATCCAGAGACTAACCACATCAAGTCCAATAAAGCTTCTTCACATCAGAGTGGCTAGGATCCAATGACACAGATCTAGCTGGAGAAGCTGCAGGATCCTAACATCTCACCTTTGGATCCAATGAGGTTGGATCAGATAATTTAAGTAATTTTTGAGGTGGTTCTACACCAGTAGCCGTGCTTGGAGCAGAAGATCTGGAAAGGTCCGAAGAACACTTATTTACCTCTTTTTTTCCCTCAATTTTTTTGGGACTTTAAACCCCAGGTAGTGT
Source organism: Protopterus annectens (assembly GCF_019279795.1). Taxonomy (NCBI): domain Eukaryota; kingdom Metazoa; phylum Chordata; order Ceratodontiformes; family Protopteridae; genus Protopterus; species Protopterus annectens. Next base: position 543,078,431 of record NC_056725.1, on the reverse strand, counting down.
CTCAGAAGAAACTGAAAGAAGTAAACCTTTTCCAATACACCAAGGCCCATGGACTAAAGACTTTACATATATCACAAGATGCATTCAAATGAGCCAGGCCTAGACAGTAGACGCACAAATCATGTGCATCTAGTAATGGTATCTTGTGCCCCGCAGGCCTTACATTTTTTTAAAACCTGATGTTTTTTCAGCCATTAAATAATATATATCCAAAAACTTGCACTCTAAGAGAAAGGGATTTTTTTCCCACGGAAATAAGGAAACGATAAAGAGGAAAAATTACCAATGATGGTAACAAAGACCACTGCTAGTGTATGGCAGGAAAGAAAGACAAGAAAATATCAACAAAGGTAATAAAAACTTATACTAAAAGGTATAGAAATGGTAAGAGAGGGCTATTATAGAATGAAGAAAAAAAAAAAAAAATATATATATATATATATATATATATATATATATATATATATATATATAAAATCTGCCTTTTCCAATCACAACTACAATAAAGCTTGAGAGCTAACTGCAACCACGTCCATACACGAAGGAGGCAAACGAGATCTGAGGTACGGTAGGGGACTAATGCATTGTGGGTAGGAGAGGAGCTAGAGAGCTTTCAATGTTCCATGAGCTGTAAAAAGAGGTTGAGTTGGATCAGAGGGTCAGATCCGAACCAAATCACTGAGGAATGAATGAATGAAAATGAAATCGGATGACCATGTTAAGAGCAGGGTCAAGGTAGGTGTAACCACTATCCCATCCCTTTTTCTGACAGATATAGAGAAGTTTGTCAAAACATTTTGAAGGTTTCTGGAAGGTCAGGGTGGACTGGGGAATATAGCTGTCTGAACATGATCAAAGATGACTATGTTACTGGAGGAGTCTGAGGATGTTTAGTTACTTTGGAGAGGTAGTAAGCCTTCATTTTCACTCAGAGAAGTCATTGGTAGTTAGGACTAGGACATGGAAATCAATAATCGGTTTGCTGTGGGCAAAAGGAGTGGGGAATATATTTTGCTGTAAAGGTTAATCTTGCAGTGATACATAAAGTTAGAGAAAGGAAACTGACAGAACCAAAGTAGCAATGTGTTAAATAGATGGTCTAAGAAAGTTAACTAGTAAAGTGAAAGTTCAAAAGTAGTGAAAGTTCTGGTACATCCAATGCTGCATCCTCTAGTATTTCATTTGTTTATACAAGATGTAACCAGTTCTCAAAACAAAAGAATACTGGTAGATATGCAAAACGTTTGTGCTAAGCATATATGATGAGGGAAAAACAGGTAGAAAATGTAGGATAAGGATGAGCAGACAACTGGGTGACTTGACAATACTGACCTTTTGCAAGATGAGCAACAACTGTAAATACATCAGAAGTGACGAAAATAGCAGACTAAGTTGATAATGTGTAACGGGTGAAAGTGACTGGGTACACAGAAGAGGTAAGAGGATTCAAATAAATGCAGACACATTTGTTACATAAGTAAAGTGAACACAGGGACTCAGTACGGAATTCAAGGCATAAGGGCATGTATTGACCATTTGGACAGAGTGCAATACTAAAGGGTTATGTTACAGTCAGGATTTATGGGAAAATGCCACAAAGACACTACCCGGGATTTTAAAGTTCTACAGGAGAGAGATACAAACTACAGAAGGGGGACTGACTGGCTCACAGAGCAAACATTAACTATTTGAAAAACAGGGCAAAAGTTTGGGGCAGAAATAGGATACTAAGTGGTTCTGCATGGACAAGCTAGAATGGCTGCAGTGAAAATAGGGAAATAATGGAGTTTGTGTACAGGAAAGTACAGCTGTGTACACTTATCATAAATGTAGATGCTCGAGTGTATTCACTGTTGCAGTCATTACATTTGGGTAATCTGCTGGTAGGTTGCCCTCAGTCGGCCTGAATTCCAAAGTCTTGGGTCCTGCGTCAGTTGCTGTCTTCTCTTCCATGACATCAGGTCGTCAGGGGTATAAAACATGCAACCGATGCCATTTTCTTTAGTTTTTCTTGCCCCCAATGTCAGGTGCCCCCAAAAAAGGTAGCAATATTATAAATATTTATATATATATATATACATGCATCAATATAAACTTTACCATCAACTACAAGCAAATACACCAAATAGGTTGTAGAAGATAGAGAAGGAAAGATAAACTGTAGAATGACAGGGGGATGGCGGGAGGGTAACCTGGACTGCAACAGTGAATACACTCGAACATCTACATTTATGTTAAGTGTACACAACTGTACTATATTCTTCATGTTTCACTGTTGCAGTCATTACATTTGGGTAGAATCCCAAAGCTATGATTGGGAGGCTGGAGCTAAACAGCATTAGGTTGGGCTATAAGGCCCTGCAGCACTGCAGTGGCAAAGCCTGCCCTGGACTTAAGATTAGACAGGCAAATGGTAATGCTTTGTAAAGGTGTGAACAGAACTCCAAGTAGCAGCCTCTAGAATGTCCTTGGTTGGTATTCCTCTGAGAAAGTCTGCTGAAGTAGCTGCAGCCCTGGTGGAGTGAGATCTAATGCCCTTGGGCACAGGTTTGCCATGGTGTAAGTAGCAGAAACGGATACAATGGCTTATCCACTTTGAAATTGTCTGCTTTAAAATAGCCTTTCCTTCTGATCCTGCAGCATATGACGCTAGTAATTGCTCAGTTTTTCTTAGAGCTTTAGTCTTGCTCAAGTAAAATCTTAGCTGTCTGTGTACGTCCAAGGAATGCAGAATTCTCTCCCCTTAGTTCTGCGGATTTGGATAAAAAGTTGGCAGATGAATTGTTTGGTTAAGAGCCACACTGGAAACGACCTTAGGCATAAAAGTAGGATTTGTCCTCAGAGACACCCTGTCTGGGTAAAATATGATAAAAGGCTCTACCGCCATGAGGGCCTGTAGCTCTGAAACTCTTCTTGCTGAAGTAATTGCTAGTAGCAGAGCTGTCTTCCATGACAAGAACTTTATATCAGCGGTAGCAGCTGGTTCAAATGGAGGCAGAGTGAGCTCTTCCAAAACATAATTGAGGTCCCATGCAGGTAATGGTGGATCTTCTAAGAGGCCTTAAATTTTTAGCTCCTCTAAGATACTGCTTTAGTAAAGGATGAGAAAAGATTGGTGGCTCTGTATTGTAATGAGCCGAAATGGCAGAGACATGGATTTTGATTGATGAGAAAGATAGGCCTTTGTCAAGCATCTCAGTTAAGTATTGTAATATCTGAGGAATATGTGGTTCTGCTGTATCAGTTCCTTGTGCTTGATTCCAAACACAGAATCTCTTCCATTTGTCAGCATAAGATTTTCTAGTACCAGGCCTTCTGGCTTGCAAAATGACATCCATCACAGCTTTACTGAGAGGTGTCGTTTGGTATGATTACAGGATTAGCCATGCTGCCAGGTTCAGAGTCAGTAGTTGATTGTGCAGGATCTGATTGTTTTCCTGGGACAGTAGTTGTGGTTTTTGAGGCAAGGTCCAAGCTGGGTATTGAGACAAGTTCCTTAGGATTGGGTACCAGTATTGGCGGGGCCAGCCCAAGGCAATTAATATCATCTTTGGCTTCTCTTGTCTGACTTTTAGGAGGACCTCGGGTAGAAGAGGCAGAGGAGGAAAGGCGTAAACTGATAGGTTTTTCCAACTGAAGGACAGGGCGTCCACTTTCCATGCTTGTCTGTGATAAGTCCTTGTGCAGAATCTTTTCAGTTGATAATTTTGAGGAGAGGCAAATAGATCTATGTCTGGGCTCCCCCCATTTCTCTGTTATCATGCTGAAGACTTGTGGATTTAGTTTCCACTTGTGAGGATCCATAAGAATTCTGCTTAAATCGTCTGCCAGAGTGTTTTGTTTTCCTGGCAGGAACTGAGCTTGAAGATGTATTTGGTAGGTCAAAGCTGTGTCCCACAGTGCCATGGCTAATCTGCAAAGGGGGTAGGAGTGTGTGCCCCCTTGCTTGTTTATATACCACATGACTGTGGTGCTGTCAGTCTTTATCAGTAGTTGTCCTAGATGAAGTAAGTCCTTGAAGGCTGTTAGGGCATTTTGAACAGCTAGCATCTCTTTCTGGTTGATATGTAGATGCATTTGACATGGTGCCCATATGCCCTGAATGCATCTTCCTGCCATGTGGGCCCCCCAGGCATAATCTGATGCGTCTGTTGTTAAGGTTTGGCTGGCATGGGGTAAAGTGAAGGGCTGTCCCGTGTTTTGGTGACAGGCCTTTGCCCACCACAGAAACTCCTGTTGCAGGCAGGGAATGAGAGGAATCATTGTTTCCAGACTGTGTGAATGTTGACTCCATAAACTTTTTAGGTACCATTGAAGTTTCCTCATATGCAGTCTTGCATATAGAATTAGTAGAATGCAGGATGCCATGAAACCCAGAGCCTGCAGAATTTGTCTTGCAAAAGACTGGGTTTTTGTTGCCATCAGTTTGAAGTACGTAGTCAGTTGCCTTTGCTTGTCTGGTGTGAGGTAAGCCATCTGGGCAGTTGTATTCAAGCTTGAACCCAGGAATGTTATCTTTTGAGAGGGTACCAGTTGTGATTTATTTTCGTTTATTGTGTACCCTAGGCATGTTAGAAGCCTTTTCACAAATGCCAGGTGTCGTAGAAGAGTGTCCTTCTTCTCTGCTTGAATGAGACAGTCGTCCAAGTAAGGATATATTTTAATACTTCTTTGTCTGCAAAATGCAATTACTGGTGCCAGGCACTTTGTAAAAATCCTGGGCGCAGTAGATAAGCCAAAGGCCAGTGCAGAGAATTGGTAATGCATTAAGCCAGCCTTGAATCGGAGGTATCTTCTGTATGACTGTCTTACTGGGACATGCAGATATGCCTCTTTTAGGTCTAAAGTCACCAGCCAAGCATTCTTGCCCATCATGGGCAAAAGCTGATGCAAAGTGAGCATTTTGAATTTTGGAATGTCCAGGTATGTGTTCAAAATTGATAAATCCAGTATTGGCTGCCAGGCCTTGTTCTTTCTGGGTACCAAGAGCAGTCTTGAGTAAAAACCTTGTCGTTTTTCCTATTCTGGCACTGTCTGAATGGCCCCCATATCCATGATGGACGTAACCTGTTTCTGTGCCTCTGCACATTGTTTTTTTTTTTTTGGCAGATCTGGCCAACCATTTGTCATTGGCATAGTGTGGAAATGGAATCTGTATCCCTGTGATACGATGTTTAGTACCCACTTGTCCTAGGTTATTAACTGCCAATTTTGAGCAAAAAGTGCTAATTTTCCCCCTATGGGTGCTGCCAAAGGATAAGTGCAGAGGGAAGTCATTGGGATTGCTTTCTGTAGGTTTGCGCTTTATCGCCTCCAAATTTGGAGGTGGATGTGCCCCATTGCTTTGACCTGTATGAGTCTTAAGCCTGGTACCCTTAGGGTGTCTGGATTTGCCCCTTTGAGCTCTGTCTGACACAGGAAAGGACCAATTTTTTGTAGGCCAGTGTCTACTGAATCTAGGTGGCTGCACTTGTAAGAAATCTTTAACAGTTTGCATAGACTTAGCTTTGTCTTCCATTTTCTTTAAAACCTCTTCTGCCTTAATACCAAATGGAGAATCATGCTGTAAAGGTGCATCTAGCAATTTAGCTTTAAAATGATCAGGCAAGCTTTGTTCCTTTAACCAGGCATGCCTCCTAATCACAGATCCAGTAACTGCGGCCCTGCAGGAGGCCTCTAAAGAATCAAAACCACATTGCAAAGTATGCTTTCCAACTTGTTCAGCTGCATGCAATAATTCCTGCAATTCCTTATTTTCTGCACATTCTGAAATCAACATCATTTTCTGTTTCAGCAATCCCATAACATGCTGTTGGTACTTAAGCATATGAAATTGACAGTTTAAGGCCCTGACTGCCAAGGTTGCAAATGTATAAACCTTTTTCCCGATCTGCCCAGTGCCCTTTAATCTCTGTCGGAGGGGGTAGAGTTTTCTGCTGTTGAGGCCCTAACTCCCTTTGGACCCTGTGAAATAGTTTCAGGATCAGCAGGAGGGTTTCTAAACAAAAATTTATGAGAGTCAGGGACTCTGTAATATCTGTCAGGCTTACTGGGAGCCGGAGGTAAGGAGTCAGGGGTCAGGCTTGACTCGGAAAACACATCATCCACAATGTCTAAAACAGAGTGAATGGCTAAAAGCTTGTGCCAAGGGAGAAGGAGGAAATCTCTGAGCCTCTTTTTTGATTCTGAGAAGTCTTGACTCTCCCAGTGAAAATGCTCCCTCAAAGTATGCAAAATTTCTCCAAATGAATAATCCTCAGGAGAATATGTAGATGGAATAGACTCCTCAGCATCAGAATCCTCATAGAGAGGTAAAGATAATTCCTGATCAGAAGAGGAATCAGAAGAAATAGAAACCTGATCTGAAGATTCATAGTCAGTGTCTTGCCTAGGCCTCTTATCTGTAAGGGGATGGGTACCCTGCCTAGGCCTCTTATCTGGAAGGGGATGGGTACCCCTGATCAAGGTAATAAGGTCTTCAGCCATTTTGATCATCTGTTTTTTAGGCATAGAGCCCGGTGCATGTGGCTCAAGCGTCGTTTTTTTAGTTTTAGAAGATGTGTTTGCCTTTGGTTTTGCAGCTTTCGGTTTGATATATAAATGTTGAGGTCTGAATACACCCTCAGAAGCCGGTGCCTGCTCAGCGGCTCCGGACCCATCCGAGGGAGATACATCCGTCGGTCCAATACCTTGAGTATCTTGCGGCATACCGGACTCCACATGGGTCTCGTTAGCGGCCTGCGACTGGAAGATAGCAGGTATCATGGGCTGCGAAGGTGCCTCACTGAGTACCGGCGAACTGGCGACTGGCTTAGGAGAAGCTTCGCCGTCTGTTTTGGATCTCGACTGCCTTTCTCTGTCCTTTTCTTTGCGTTTTTTATGTACTCTGGTAGTCGGATTGCTATCCGACGACATTTCTGGGTAAGTAAATCTGTTTCCAAAATACTTAGATGCAAAAGTATACCGACGCTTAATAGTGCGTTGGTTAAATCTAGCACAAAACCGACAGCTAAGCACGTTGTGATCAGGGCCTAGGCAAGGAATACAGTATAAATGGAAATCCTTATGAGGTATTTGCTTCCCACAAGTAATGCAATTAACTTTTTCTGACATCGGTAAAAGGCAAGAAAAAAGTTTCCCCAACAGGGTACTTGGCTTTAGTGAAGACTTTGGTTCTGAAACTCAAAATCGAATATTTCAGTAGTCGGCCTACCGGCACTTGCGAAATGCTTCTGCTTCGGGCACCGTGTGGCAAGAAAGACTAAAGAAAATGGCGTCGGCTGCATGTTTTATACCCCTGACGACCTGAAGTCATGGAAGAGAAGACAGCAACCGATGCAGGACCCAAGACTTTGGAATTCAGGCCGACTGAGGGCACCCTGCCAGCAGATTACCCAAATGCAATGACTGCAACAGTGAAACACGAAGAACATCTAGGAGTAATGGAGGTAGACTCTGAGACTGCAGCAAAGATGGGAAGTAGAGAGTACATTATAGAACAGAGATTATTTTTTATAGGGAAGATAGCATCTCTAAAGAAAATAAACGTTGGTCCCATCTATGATTTACTTCTTAGACTGTTCTAAAGGTGGTACAAGACACCACAGAAACTTAAGAAAGAAGGGTGATATAATTAGGTCAAGTCCTGGAGATACAGGCTGGCAAGATGGATAAGCTACTTGTGTGATGGTACTGTGACATGGCTAGAAAGTGCTGACAGGAAATGCAGAACAGTTGGGCTGATATATATAAGAAGTCTGAAGACAGCTGGCAGTTTTGCCTCTTTTGTGCAGAACAGAGAGACAGAAAATGGTCCTATACTGAAAAAGACAGATTTCATATGTCAGCAAGGAGGATAAAGCAGACATTAGCTAAAAGATGGAAAAGAACAAAATCAGAAGGTGAAGAGAGGTAAAACGTTATGGACCACAGTGGGGGAAAACAAGGACAGGATAAGACAGGGACAAAACAGAGGGAGTAGCATACTACAGGAGGGAAGGAGACTGAAGGAAGGTAGAGAAATCTTGCTATTAACAGTGTGAGGTGGCTCTTGACTTAGTACAGGAATGTAGATGTGATTACTACCACTGTGACCAGTCAGAAAGCAGACAGTGTTATCCCTTAGGACTACTCGGAGACAGGACATGTGTTTGTAGCATTAGTCACCTAAGACAGATCTCTAAAGTCAACACTGTAAGGCTTTAGGATGAAAAAAATTACCTTCTGGATCCTCAAAGCTAAGAGTAGAGACTGTCAATATAGCATTCAGTTTGATCTCCTATTTCTCTTGAAATTTATTTCCTATACCTTTTTAAAGTGACTTAAGTTGGCTGTTTAATAATGTACAATAGGCACTTCTAAGATGGCTACACATTGAATCACAGCTTAACTTTAGCTCTCCCAGTGTAAAAACAGAAACTCAGCAGAGAAGGCCAGTAGGCTTGAGTTTATGGATAAATTTCAGTAACTGGCTAGCAAATGTACTACCTGGATGCCAGCAGAAAAGAAATACAGAAGACCAGGAAAAAAATCAGCTACAAAAGGTGAGAGAAAAAACATGGACTGGGAAATGCCCTGCAGCTGTTCAAGAAAAAAAAATGCAATCTCCAAACACGAATTCCAGTAACCTACAATACAAATGCAAGCAGACTTGGTTAAAATAAACGAAACACTGATGGGAGTATATAAACACAAACAAAAGGGTGGCGAAAATGGAAGAAGCTTTAAACAGACATTCAGATGAGGTAATAAAGCTACAAAACTCAGAGTTCAAATGAAGAAAAGGCTGGCTGAATACGAGAATGCTCAGGAAGAGAAGTTTCAAAAAATAACAGAATTACAAGACAAAGCAAGTAGGGAGAACTTGAGATTTTCAGCTAAACCAGAGAAGCTGGAAGGAACAGACTGCATTAATTTTATGAAAGCACATAAGGAAGAAATACAAAAGTCTATCCAACAAAAAGTAAGCTGTGAAACACAAGAAGATTCTGCTTCTTGTTCTCCTGGTAATAATAAAGACCACAGAAAAACTGTACCTGTGAAATGTTTCAATGGAAAAAGTTGGAGAGAAGGAAGAGGAAAAAGACTACTAACTATAAGACTTGAGACTACGCTGGAAATGAAGTAGAAACAGGATTTGGAATATGGAGATGAGCAAGAATAAAACCAGTAACAATGTGGGTTTATAATGCAATAATTATATTTGTGAAATATGACAGAAGAAAATCTCAAAATATTGGACTTTTTCAGAATTTGTTGGACTTGTGGGGGACTCTAAAGCATATTCTCTACTTCATGTCATTAATGTTCAGAAAAGTGCTCTGGGAATGGGGAAGTGGAGGGAGAACGTTAAGTGTAAGTAAAGATTTTTTTTCTTAAATAGTACCATTTTTGTGGTGGTTGGTTTTCTTTACATGCTATAAAGTACATTTTCTCAGTTATTTTAAGTGCATTCAGGATTGTAAGACAGGTGCTTATTTTTTTTCCATTTCTTTCTCCCTTTTTGCTCAATTTTAAGAAATGTAGGCACTGCAAAGTAAAAGAAACACCCTGGTTAAAAAAGCATGACAACAGAAAAGTTAATGTGCTTTTTCTCATTCTTGCATAAGGAATCACTGAATTAAGGATCTTAGATTGATTTGGTAACAAGTTTTAAGAGACAGCAAGTAAATGAAAAAGAATACTGAATATTAGGAGGCTTTTTTTCTAGCAAGCATGTTCGCTTAGTAGCAATTCTGCAGTTGGCCTTCAGGTTTCCATGGAAACAATCTGATAAAGAAACTGGCTGTCTGGTTCTCATGCCTTCATGGAAACAATATGATAAAGAAAAATTGGCTACAGTCTGTTGGAGATTGATAGGCTGAGGAGGAAAACAAAAAAAGAAATTCGGTAGGACATAATATTCTCTGAAAACATTCAGGGATTTTCCCAGCGGGGAAAGCTATACAACTATGACAAAACCAATTAGCACATAGTAGAAGCACAGGCTGTACCATGCGTTTTAGAGTGCACAACATTTCTTTTAGGTTAACTCAAGTCTATGAGTGTGGCTGTCAGTTTGGGACTTTTGTTCCTATTAGGAGGGTAAACTTCAATATTTGAAGATGTATATAGTATTGCTTGTTAGTACAAAGGTAATAGGTTTAAGGGGGGTTATTGGGGGGGGTGTTTTTTTTTTTTTTTTTTTTTTTTGTTCGAGGGCTTTCATTAAAACAAAACGTTTTGTAACGTGACAAAGGCTCAAATGGATATGACAAGAAACAACTGTATAAAAGTTTAACTTGCCAAACAGTGTATGCATGTATCACAAAAGCTGGAAAAAAAAGTTATGTACTCACCATAAATTACAGTTGAGTACACTTACCATAAATGTAGATGTTCGAGTGCATTCATTGTTGCAGTCATCATACTTGGGTTATCTGCCTGTAGGTAGCCCGCAGTCAGCCCGAATACCAGAGTCTTGGGATTTCTGCATCGGATGCTGTCGCCTCATCCATGACGTCAGGTCGTCAAGGGTATAAAACAAGCAGTAGACGCATTTACATCAGTTTTTCTTGCCACAGATGTCAGGAGCCCCCAAAACTGGAAGCAATCAAATGTTGTGGAACACCAACAGTAAAAAGTAAATACCATTTCCATACGATAGGTAGAAAGTATAGAAAGACAGGGGGGCTGGATGGAGGGTAACCAGGACTGCAACAGTGAATACACTCAAACATCTATATTTATGGCAAGTGCACACAACTGTACTATATTCTTCATGTTTCACTGTTGCAGTCATCACACTTGGGTGGATTCCCAAAGCTGAGGAAGGGTGGAGGCAGTCAAGTAGTAGTAGGTTTGGCTAGCAGGCCTTGTAAGACTGCTGTGGCAAATCCAGCTCTGGATTTGGAAAAGATAGGTAAGTGGTAATGCTTCGTGAAGGTGTGTACAGAACTCCAGGTTGCAGTTTCCAGGATGTCCCTGGTAGAGACTCCCCTGAGAAAAGCTGTAGAGGTTGAGGTAGCCCTAGCGGAATGAGGCCTGATCCCCTGTGGGGTGGGTTTTCCATGATGTGTGCAGCAGAAATGGATGCAGTGTGCTATCCATTTAGAAATGGTTTGTTTCGAAATGGCCTTGACCTATGCCCCTGTAGCAAAGCTGATCAGCAACTGGTCAGATTTTCTGAAAGGTTTAGTCCTGTCAAGGTAGAATCTAAGCTGTCTGTGCACGTCGTCCAAGGTGTGCAGGATCCTTTCCCCTTTATTCTGAGGATAAGGAAAAAAGGTTGGCAAATGAACAGATTGGTTTAAAGCCACACTGGATACCACCTTGGGCATAAAAGATGGGTTAGTCCTGACGGAAACCCTGTCTGCATGGAAGATAATGAAGGGTTCCACAGCCATACGGGCCTGTAACTCAGACACTCTTCTTGCTGAAGTGATGGTTAGCGGCTGTTTTCCAACAGAGGCATTTTAATTCTGCTGTAGCAGCAGGCTCAAAAGGGTGAGCTTCTCTAGTACAAAGTGAAGGTCCCAGCCAGGAGTGGGAGCTCTCCTTGGGGGTCTTAAATTGTTAGCTTCTCTCAGGAACTGCTTGATCAGAGGGTGAGAGAAGAGGGGTGGCTCAGTACTGTAATGAGCTAAGATGGCAGAGGCATGAATCTTAATTGATGAGAAGGAGAAGCCTTTGTGGAGCAGCTCTGCTAGGCAATCTAGGATATGAGGCAATGAGGGCATGGCTGTGTCCTTCCAGTGAGAATGGCTCCAAGAACATTATCTAGTCCACTTTTCTGAATAGGATTTCCTAGTACTGGGCCTCCTAGTTTCAAGGATAACACCCAACACCTGTTTGCTGAGGGTTGCTGGTGATGTATTCAGGGAAAATGCCAGGCTGCCAGGTTCAGGGTTTGCAGCTGAGGATGCAAAATCTGTCCCACCTGCTGGGACAGCAGAGAGGGGGTCTGCTGTAGATGCCAGGGAGGCACTGCTGTCAGACTGCATGGGAGTGGGTACTAGAGCTGGCATGGCCAGTCTGGTGCAATAAGGATTGTCCTTGGCCTGTCCTGTTTGATCTTGAGGAGTAACTTTGGAAGGCGGGGCAGAGGGGGAAAGGCATAGATTGAGAGGTTTTCCCATGTGAAGGATAGGACATCCACTTTTCAAGCCTGGCTGTGGGGAGTTCTGGTACAAAATTTGTTTAGTTGATGATTTTGGGGGGATGCAAAGAGTTCCACCTCTGGTGTCCCCCAACTGTGCATTAGAAGTTTGAATGAGTTTGGTTCCAGCTCCAACTCATGTGGGTCAATTAGATTTCTGTTTAAGTCGTCTGCCAGTGAATTTTGTTTGCCTGGCAGGAACTGAGCTTGCAGGTGCACTTCATTGCTTAAGGCTGTGTCCCAAAGAGTCATGGCTAACCTGCAGAGTGGGTAGGAGTGAGTTCCCCCCTGCTTGTTTATCTACCACATAACTGTGATGTTGTCGGTCTTTATCAGGAGTTGTCCTGGCAGGATAAAGTATTAGAAGACTGTCAGTGCATTCTGTACAGCTAACACTTCTTTCTGATTGATATACAGGTGAATTTGTCCTGGGCTCCATTTGCCTTGAATGCATTTGCCTGCCATGTGAGCCCCCCATGCATAGTCTGATGCATCTGTTTTAAGAGTTTGGATGGTGGGGGGTTGTGAGAAAGAAGTCCCTTGTTGTGGTTGCAAGCCTCTGCCCACCAAAGGAACTCTGTCCATAAAGCAAGGAATGATAGGAATCATTGCTTCCAGGTCCTGGGAATGTTGACACCAGAGACTTTTAAAGTACCATTGGAGTTTCCTCATATGCAGTCTTGCATATGCAATCAGTAGAATACATGAAGCCATGAACCCTAGGGCTTGCAGTATTTTTATTGCAGATAGCTGGGTTTGGGTGGCCAGTAGTTTGAAATAAGTTGTCAAAAAAAAAAACTGCTTTTCTGGAGTGAGGAATGCCATCTGGGAAGTTGTGTTCAAGCTTGCTCCCAGGAATACAATCGTTTGGCTGGGTACCAGATGTGATTTCTTTTCGTTGATGGTATACCCCACAGAAGGTAGGAGCATCTTTACAAACATCAGGTGCTGAAGTAGCAATTCCTGACTGTCCACCTGAATCAGGCAATCGTCCAAGTAAGGGTAAATATGAATATTTCTCTGCCTGCAATAAGCAATGGCTGGAGCCAGGCACTTTGTGAATACCCTGGGCGCAGTAGATAAGCCAAAGGGAAGTGCAGAGAACTGATAGTGCATAGAGCCTGTCCTGAAATGTAGATATTTCCTGCAAGATTCCCTAATGGGGATGTGCAGATAAGCTTATTTTAAGTCTAGGGTGACTAGCCAGGAGTCCTTGGCTAACATAGGAAGGGGCTGCTGGAGTGTAAGATTTCTGAATTTTGGTACCACCAGGAAGGTGTTTAGGATTGATAGATCCAGAACAGGGTGCCAAGAGTTTTCTTTCCTGGGCACCAGAAACAGCCTGGAGTAGAAACCCTGTCCCCTTTGCTCTGTTGGCACAGGTTGAATAGCCCTGATACTGAGAAGAGAAAGTACTTGCTTTTGGGCCTCTGTCCACTGGTTTGGAGGAAGGTCTGGCAATCCGCTTGGGGTTTGCAGAGAGTGGAAATAGAATCTGTATCCCTGGGATACAATGTTTAAGACCCATCGGTCTTGGGTAATATACCCCCAGTTGTTTGCATGCAGGGCGAGTTTTCCTCCTAGGGGTGAAAGTACTTGGGCATGGCTGGGAAGGGTTAAGGACAAGTCATTGTGAACTTTTGCCATGGGGGGGGGGGGGCTTACCACTCCCAGTTTTTGAGCAGAGAGCACTCCATAGTTTAGATCTGTGCATACCCTGAGACTGTAGTCTTTGCAGTCTGTTGCCTCTGGGTTTGGGCCGAGAAGGTTTGGAAGGGACTGGAAAAGACCGATTTTTTGAAGGCCAATGCCTACTGAATCTAGGTGGCTGTACCTGTAAGAAATCTTTAACAGTTTCCATGGATTTAGCTTTTTCTTCCATCTTTTTAACAACAACTTTTGCTTTAGACCCAAACAAACATTCTTGGTTTAATGGAGCATCAAGTAATTTTGCCTTGACATGGTCTGGCAAGATTTGTTCCTTCAGCCAAGCATGTCTTCTCAGAACAGACCCAGTGACAGCAGCCCTGCAAGATGCTTCTAATGCATCAAAACCACACTGCAAAGTATGTTTACCAACTTGGTTTGCAGAATGCATTAAGTCTTTTAAGTCCTTATTTTCTGCATAGGTTCATAGGTTGGTACTAGGCTATCAGCCCTAGGGCCTATACAAGCCTAGCCATAACAATTCCCTGGCTATTTCTTCCCACACTATTTACTTCCCTGGACTCCTGTCTAGCAGGGCGACTGACATGATCCCCAGGGTGAATTTCCTTTCTCCCATCCAATCCTCAAGGTTCTTTTTGAAGAGGGCCAAAGAGGCACTTTCCTTGACATGTATGGGCAGTCTATTCCAGAGTCTGGGGAGTCTCTGGGTCAGGAACCTATCCCTTCAGCATGTTTTGTTTATTGTGATGACAAGATTTAGATCCCTGGAGCATGTGGCTCTGAGGGATTGGGATTTCTTTAAGTGTAGCATGTCCAACAGCTCTGGGTTTGACATGACCTGGTACTAGAATCTTTAGGGCGCCTGGATTTGCCCCACTGAGCTCTGTAGGACACAGGAAAGGACCAATTACTTGTAGGCCAGTGTCTACTGAATCTTGGTGGCTGCACTTGTAAGAAGTCTTTTACAGTTTGCATAGACTTAGCTTTGCCTTCCATTTTCTTTAAAACCTCTTCTGCCTTAATACCAAACAGAGTATCATGCTGTAGAGGTGCATCCAGCAATTTAGCTTTAACATGATCAGGCAAATTTTGCTCTTTTAGCCAGGCATACCTCCTAATCAGAGATCCAGTAACTGCGGCCCTGCAGGAGGCCTCTAAGGAATCAAAACCACATTGCAAAGTATGCTTTCCAACTTGTTCTGCTGCATGCAATAATTCCTGCAATTCTTTATTTTCTGCACGTTAAGAAATCAACATCATTTTCTGTTTCAGTAATCCCATAACATGTTGTTGATACTTCAGCATATGAAACTGGCAGTTTAAGGCCCTAATCGCCAAGGTTGCAGATGTATAAAGAGAGTCAGGGACCCTGTAATATCTGTCTGGCTTGCTGGGAGCCGGAGGTAAGGAGTATGGAGTCAAGCTTGACTCCAAAAACACATCATCCACAATGTCTAAAACAGGACGTATGATTAAAGGCCTATGCTGAGGGAGGAGGAGGAAATCCCTGAGCCTCTTTTTTGATTCTGAGAAATCTTGACTCTCCTAGTGAAAATGCTCCCTCAAAGTATGCAAGGTTTCTCCAAATAAATAATCCTCAGGAGGTGATGCAGATGGGAAAGATTCCTCTGCATCAGAATCCTCATAGGGAGGTATAGATAATTCCTGATCAGAAGAGGAATCAGAAGAAATCGAAACCTGACCTGAGGATTCATAATCAGTGTCTTGCCTAGGCCTCTTATCAGGAGGGAGTTGGGAACCCCTGATCAAGGTAATTAGGTCTTCAGCATTTTGATAATCTGTTTTTTGGGCATAGAGGCCTGTGCACATGGCTCATGCGTCTTTTTTTAGCTTTAGAAGTTGCTTTTGTCTTTGATTATGAAGCTGGCATCAGTTTTATATAAAAATGTTGAGGCCTGAATACACCCTCAGAAGCCCGTGCCTGCTCAGCGGCTCCAGACCCATCCAAGGGAGAGACATCCACGGGTACAATACTTTGAGAATCTCGCGGCATACCAGACTCCACATGGGTCTCGGTAGGGGCCTGCGACTCGAATGTAGCGGTCATCAGGGGCGGCGAAAGCGCCTCACTGAGTACCGGTGACTGGCTTAGGAGAAGCTTCGTCGTCGGGTTTGGACCTCAACGGTCTGTCGCTGTCCTTTTCTTTGTGTTTTTTCTGCACTCCGGTAGTCGGATTGCTATCCGACAACATTTCAGGGTAGTTAAATCTGCTTCCAAAATATTTTGAGGCAAAAAGATACCTACGCTTAGTATTGCATTGGTTAAATCTAGCACAAAACCGACAGCCAGGCATGTTATGGTCAGGGCCTAGGCAAGGAATACAGTATAAATGAAAATCCTTATGAGGTATTTGCTTCCCAAACATAATACAATTATTAACTTTTTCTGACATCGGTATGGAGCAAGAAAAAAGTTTCCTCAACGGGGTACTTAGCTTTAGTGAAGACTTCGGTTCCGAAACTCGAACTCAAAAATTTCAGGAGTCGGCCAATTGACACTTGTCAATTGCTTCTGCTTCAGGCACCGCGTGGCAAGAAAGACTAAAGAAAATGGCGTCGGCTGCTTGTTTTATACCCCTGATGACCTGACGTCATGGAAGAGGAGACAGCAACCGACGCAGGACCCAAGACTTTGGAATTCAGGCCGACTGAGGGCAACCTGCCAGCAGATTACCCAAATGTAATGACTGCAACAGTGAAACACGAAGAACATATGGTCTCTGGATCCACAGTGGGATTTTTTAAAGAGCAATTTGTGATAGTCAAGTACTTTGTAGTATCTATCAGGCTTTCCAGGTGCAGGTGGTAAAGTATCAGGAGTAAGGCTGGATTCCATAAAGACATCATCTACAACATCCAGGTCCGGGGGAATAAAAATTCCCCGAGTCTCTTTTTGGACTGTAGGTAGTCCTGGCATTACCAGTGGAAATGCCTAGTGTATGCAAGGTTTCACCAAAAGAAAGGTCCTCTTTGGAGAGGCTGAGGGAATTGACTCTTCTGCATCTGAGTCCTCATAGGTAGATAAGGGTATGTCCTGGTAATCACAGGGGTCAGAGTCATTCGACTCATGATCTGAAGAATCGGAAGAAAAATCAATTCTTTGTCTTTTAGAGGGGGAAGGCTGGCTTCCCCTAACTAAAGTAATAAGGCCTTCAGCAATTCTAAGCATTTGTTTATGTGGCATGGGAGCTTGAGAATGTGCTTTGGTCGTTGGTTTCCTAGGCGTAGTGCGAACTCTGGGCCTGAGAAATTCGGCAGATTTAGTCATTAACGAAGTAGTCAGTTTAATACGAACATCGGACGGTCTGAATACACCCTCAGAAGCCAGTGCCTGCACAGCGGCTCCAGACCCATCCAAGATAGAGACATCCGCAGGTTCCATAGTCGAAGAAGCATCTCGCGGCATACTGGACTCCAAATGGGTCTCAGTATAGGCCTGCGAATCTGTAGAAGAGGGTAACAGGGGCTGCGAAAGCATCTCACTGTGTACCGGCAGACTGGCAACTAGCTTAACGGAAGCGTCGTCTGCAGTTTTGGACCTATGCAGTCTGCTGTCTTTATCTTTGCGTTTTTTCAGAAGGTCGGTAGTCGGATGGCTTACCAACGCCATTTCGGAATAAGGAGAAAGAGAGAGAAAGAATTGAGAGACAAAAATAGCCAGACGGCGAATAGTTTGGGCATTGAACAAGGCACAAAACCGACAACAAGGGAAGTCGTGGTCTGGGCCTAAACAGGTGATGCAGTAAGAATGAAAATCTCTGTGAGGTATTTGATTTCCACAGGCAAGACAATTGTTAACTTTTTCTGACACCGGTTAGAGCAAGAAAAAGGATCCCCAACTGGCACTTGCGAACTGCTTCTGCTTTGGGCTCCCGCGCGGCAAGAAAAGCTGGTGTAATGGCATCGGTTGCATGTTTTATACCCCTGATGACCTGCCATCATGGATGAGGCGACAGCATCCAATGCAGAAATCCCAAGACTACGGTATTTGGGCCGACTGAGGGTTACCTGCAGGCAGATAACCAAAGTGTGATGACTGCAACAGTAAAACATGAAGAACATCGTTCCATCTGAGTTGCCCATCTTCATTTATCCTTGACCAATGGGTTCGGTTAAGAACATTGGGACCATCTTGGCCATTTCTACAGCTTGCGCAGCCAAAAACTTTCGAGCTTTGACCCTAGCCACAATGCATCTCTCCATACTATCAGCACACTGAACCAAGACAGAATTAATGTGAACCAACAGCTGAACTACAGGAAGCAACCAGAAAATCAATGCAAGGAATCACGAATTTGACCTAGGTTTCGTCTTTAATCCGACTTCATCAGAACACAAATTGATAGTGGTAAAGGGAATACCTTATATACACATTAAAAATGACATCATCACCAATCAACTAAATGATTGCTTAATACAGTCAATTAACACAATTAAATTGATTAAAAGGCCAGCATACACCAGAAATGAAAAGAATAGAAAAACCCTATTCTAATTTAAAAATAAAATAAATTGAATAAAATGTTTATACATGATTTAACCTTGTCAAACTGAATTAAATACATTACAAACATAAAATTCCACATTATTTTTAAATATCCCTACTTGCACAAAAAACAAAAAACAAAACATTTCAATAATTTAATGTCATAAAAATGCATACTAAATCACCCCAATATATTTTTTAATTTTAAAATGGGCATTATCGAAATACAATCATTAATTCCAGGAAATTCTTGTGCATTAAATAACAACTGCCATTTCGTCTCAGCTATATCTAAATACACGTCAAATTTCCTTCCTAATTTATCCACTATAATTTGCTGTAATACACAAAACTTGAATTGATGCCCACTATTGCTATCAATGTGTCTATACAGGGCATTAGTCTTTTTCTTTAACCTTATATCTGACTGGTGTTCAATGATACGGTCTCTTAGTGCCCTACAGGTCTTTCCTATAAAAAAAGCTGGACACTGTGTGCAAGTAGCCACATAAACAACGTTTGTAGTGTGACAATCAAAATGGGCTCCAATTCTAACAGTTATTCCAGATACCTTAAATAGAGCACTCGTAACATTGATCAAGTGACACACACTACATCTACCACACTTGAAATTCCCTTTGTTCCTACCAGTTATGGTTTGTGTGGTGCCACTCTTCTCCAATAATTGCTTAAAGGAAATGCCTTTCCTATAAACACATTTTGGTGGTCCCCCTAACTTCCCACTAACTGTGTGGTCTATTTTTAGGATTTTCCAATTGTTGACAATGATGTCAACAACATGAGGGGCATCAAATGAAAAAGTGGTGATAAAATATAATGCCTGGTCGCAATCACTCCGTTTATCATTCCCATCATTCCTGAGACTGATTTCACGCATGGGTACAGTGTTACCCCCAACATGCTCGTGCCTAATACCCTGTTTACCATACAATAGAGCCCAATAGACACCTTTAGCCCTTTTGAGTTTAACTTCATCAGCTACGCATTCGCACAATGCTACTGGATACCCACGCCTAATAAACATTAACTTGATGAATTCAATCTCATTGTTAAAATCATCCTCTATACTTGTCATTCTCGCTGCCCTGACCATCTGCCCTTTAACTATTGCCTTTTTCTGATGGTCAGGGTGACAACTTGTGTAACTCAAATATGAGTTGGAGAATGTGGTTTTCTATGTATAGTGGATACCAAAATTAAATAAACTGGATTCAAGGCCAAGTGCACATCCAAGTAATCGATTTCAACCTTACTCATATTGTAGGTGAATTTGAGAAAATCCACAGATTCGTTGATAAATTCAATGAATTCTCTAAACTTGTCACTCCCGCCTTCCCAAATGATGAACAAGTCATCCAGGAAACGGGTGTAAAAGCTTATATGAGTCATAAATCTACTAGTGAAAAGAAATTCCTGCTCCCAAAACGCCATTACATAATTGGCATATGCTGGGGCAGCCGCTTCATCGCTACACCAGTTGTCTGCTTAAAATAGGCCCCATCAAAACAAATGAAATTGTTTGTTAACACTATTTCCATTAAACCCACCATCAAATTAATTCTATCTTGATCAAATAAACCAGTTTTCAATAATTGCATCTCCAACCATTCTAATCCTCTTATTGTAGGGATCACTGAAAACAAATTTACAACGTCTACCGTTGCCATGAAAGTATCATTTGTGAGTTCAACACCATTTAATCTCTCCAAAAAAGACCAGGAATCCTTTGAGATATAATTGAATACCTTTAAACCTTTTTGTAGCTCAAAATCCAAAAATTTACTTATGAAACAGGTCTTACTACGTTTCCCGTCAACTATTGGCCTAAAAGCCAAATTATTCAAACCCTTATGGATCTTGGGTACTCCAAATATCCCACTCACCACTGGGTAATCATTAACCAAATACCTGAACTCATCCTCATTAATATGCCCCTGCCAAAGTAGGTCCGCAATGTACAAATTAACCTTCCTATAGGCCATGTTTACCTCATTAAGACTGACTTGCTCGTATGTGTCCATAGCTAATAGTAACTTAATACTGTTTACATAATCCACCCTATCAATCAGCACCAAACCATTCCCTTTATCGGGCTTCATTATTCTTATTGAAGAGTCATTTATCAAACAATCCAACAATTTATGTTCCTCAGTGGTCAAATTGTCATTAATGTTAAAAACTTTTCTTGAATGTGAGTTTGCTGCCAATACCTACTTTGGCAGGGGCATATTAATGAGGATGAGTTCAGGTATTTGGTTAATGATTACCCAGTGGTGAGTGGGATATTTGGAGTACCCAAGATCCATAAGGGTTTGAATAATTTGGCTTTTAGGCCAATAGTTGACGGGAAACGTAGTAAGACCTGTTTCATAAGTAAATTTTTGGATTTTGAGCTACAAAAAGGTTTAAAGGTATTCAATTATATCTCAAAGGATTCCTGGTCTTTTTTGGAGAGATTAAATGGTGTTAAACTCACAAATGATACTTTCATGGCAACGGTAGACGTTGTAAATTTGTTTTCAGTGATCCCTACAACAAGAGGATTAGAATGGTTGGAGATGCAATTATTGAAAACTGGTTTATTTGATCAAGATAGAATTAATTTGATGGTGGGTTTAATGGAAATAGTGTTAACAAACAATTTCATTTGTTTTGATGGGGCCTATTTTAAGCAGACAACTGGTGTAGCGATGGGGGCGGCGTGTGCCCCAGCATATGCCAATTATGTAATGGCATTTTGGGAGCAGGAATTTCTTTTCACTAGTAGATTTATGACTCATATAAGCTTTTACACCCGTTTCCTGGATGACTTGTTCATCATTTGGGAAGGCGGGAGTGACAAGTTTAGAGAATTCATTGAATTTATCAACGAATCCGTGGATTTTCTCAAATTCACCTACAATATGAGTAAGGTTGAAATCGATTACTTGGATGTGCACTTGGCCTTGAATCCAGTTGATTTAATTTTGGTATCCACTATACATAGAAAAAAAACATTCTCCAACTCATATTTGAGTTACACAAGTTGTCACCCTGACCATCAGAAAAAGGCAATAGTTAAGGGGCAGATGGTCAGGGCAGTGAGAATGACAAGTATAGAGGATGATTTTAACAATGAGATTGAATTCATCAAGTTAATGTTTATTAGGCGTGGGTATCCAGTAGCATTGTGCGAATGCGTAGCTGATGAAGTTAAACTCAAAAGGGCTAAAGGTGTCTATTGGGCTCTATTGTATGGTAAACAGGGTATTAGGCACGAGCATGTTGGGGGTAACACTGTACCCATGCGTGAAATCAGTCTCAGGAATGATGGGAATGATAAACGGAGTGGTTGCGACCAGGCATTATATTTTATCACCACTTTTTCATTTGATGCCCCTCATGTTGTTGACATCATTGTCAACAATTGGAAAATCCTAAAAATAGACCACACAGTTAGTGGGAAGTTAGGGGGACCACCAAAATGTGTTTATAGGAAAGGCATTTCCTTTAAGCAATTATTGGAGAAGAGTGGCACCACACAAACCATAACTGGTAGGAACAAAGGGAATTTCAAGTGTGGTAGATGTAGTGTGTGTCACTTGATCAATGTTACGGGTGCTCTATTTAAGGTATCTGGAATAACTGTTAGAATTGGAGCCCATTTTGATTGTCACACTACAAACGTTGTTTATGTGGCTACTTGCACTCAGTGTCCAGCTTTTTATATAGGAAAGACCTGTAGGGCACTAAGAGACCGTATCATTGAACACCAGTCAGATATAAGGTTAAAGAAAAAGACTAATGCCCTGTATAGACACATTGATAGCAATAGTGGGCATCAATTCAAGTTTTGTGTATTACAGCAAATTATAGTGGATAAATTATGAAGGAAATTTGATGTGCATTTAGATATAGCTGAGACGAAATGGCAGTTGTTATTTAATGCACAAGAATTTCCTGGAATTAATGATTGTATTTCGATAATGCCCATTTTAAAATTAAAAAATATATTGGGGTGATTTAGTATGCATTTTTATGACATTAAATTATTGAAATGTTTTGTTTTTTGTTTTTTGTGCAAGTAGGGATATTTAAAAATAATGTGGAATTTTATGTTTGTAATGTATTTAATTCAGTTTGACAAGGTTAAATCATGTATAAACATTTTATTCAATTTATTTTATTTTTAAATTAGAATAGGGTTTTTCTATTCTTTTCATTTCTGGTGTATGCTGGCCTTTTAATCAATTTAATTGTGTTAATTGACTGTATTAAGCAATCATTTAGTTGATTGGTGATGATGTCATTTTTAATGTGTATATAAGGTATTCCCTTTACCACTATCAATTTGTGTTCTGATGAAGTCGGATTAAAGACGAAACCTAGGTCAAATTCGTGATTCCTTGCATTGATTTTCTGGTTGCTTCCTGTAGTTCAGCTGTTGGTTCACATTAATTCTGTCACAATGCATCTCTCCCAGTTACCTTAAATCGAGTATGAAGATGACAGCTAAACAGACATTAGAACAAGAGGCCTGGTGAAACCATATCTGCTATATAAAGGTTACGAAACATGGAGGTATGTGCTCTATCCATTCCACCAAAAGGATTTTAGCAAGGCCAGGAGGAGGGAGGGAGAGAAGTCGAGGATAAATGAAGGGTGTATTCTTTATTAGAAAAATTTGGAAGGAATATTGGAAGATTAACAGTCTGATTAATATTAGTATCCAATACTACCTTAGGAAGAAAGGAGGGACTGGTCCTTAAGGCAAGTCTGTCCTTATGAAAAATTAAACATGGTGGTTTGCAAGATAAGGTTTGTAATTCTGAAATCCTCCTGGCAGAAATTATTGTCACAAGGAATAAGGTTTTCCAAGATAAGGATTTAAGGTCAAGCTCAGCAGAAGGTTCAAAGGGAGGTTGACCAATACACTGTAATACTAGACCGAGTTACCAGGAAAGAATGGGATCCTTAAAGGGGGATTTTAGCAAAAGAGTTCCTTTCAAAAAGTCTTTACATAACTTATGAGAAGCTATGGAATTATCCCTTAAGACCATTATCAAATCACTGCCAGAAGAATTAATAGCAGTAGAAGGACAGTCTTCTGCATCAAAAGGAGAGAATAACAATTCTAAAATCTTTTTGATGGGCACTGAAAAGGGTCAATATTCCTTTCATGCACCAAAAGGTAAATCTCTTCCATTTACTCAGAGGTTATGGATGGATGGTTTCTGGGAGGTTAATAAAATTCTGCGTACTGGACAGGGAAGGTTAACTTGCTTGGCAATTAATGAAACTGGAGGAATCATGCTGTTAGCTTGAAGTTCTGAAGGTTTTGGGTGAATGAGGTTCTCTGGATGAGATAGGAGGTCCGGAGTTGGATCCAGAGGGCAAGATGCTTTTATCAGGTAAGGCCAAAGAATGGGGAGGCATATTTGCCATGGCCAATAGGGGGCAATGAGGATTACTCTGTCCTTCAATCTTAGGGCTTTTTGAAAGAACTTTGGAATTAAGGGAAGCAAAGGAAATGCATAGAGAAGTTCAGGGGACCAAGTATGTAAAAGAGGGCCCTGGGTGATACCAAAAGCGGAGGGATTAGGGAGTAGTAGTCGCTGCACTTACTGTTCAGAGGCCAGGCAAAGAGGTCGTAGCAAAGCTAGCCCCACTGCTGGAAAAACATTTCCCCCACTTTTGAATTGAGGGACCAATTATGAGGTAGAAGAATGACCTACTTAGTTTGCCTAGTATCACACTGGTTGCTATCAGAACTCGGCTGGAAGAAATCATCCACTGCCACACACTGAGTGCTTCTCGACATAGAGGATAAGATTTGGTTCCCCTTTGTTTGTTGCTGTACCAAACTACCGACATGATGTCTGTTTGGAGCACAATAGTCCCTAGCGGGAGAACAGTTTGAAAGGCTTGCAATGCTAAAAGCACAGATCTCATTTCTAGGACTTTGATATGCAAACTGGCCTTGATTGAAGACCAAGTACCCTCAACAGTCCTTCCCACATAATGCCCCCCACTCCAACTGGGAGGCATCTGTGGTTACTATGGTCTTGGCCTGTTGTTGGACAAAAGGGCAACCTAGAAGAATGTCCTCCAAGTGCATCCACCAAGCTAAATCTTTTCTGCAAAGACTGGTAATTAAAATCTGATCCAACCTAGTCTGGTGGAGTATAGACAACTGACCTGCAAGTATCCACTGAAAGAATTCACATATGAGATCTTGCCAAAGACATAGAGCTATTGTCGCTGCCATAAAACCTAGGGCTTGTAAAACTGGATGGGCCTGTACCTTCTTGTTGTGCTGTATATCTTTAGAACTTGTTCCCTGATTTTTTGTAGCCTCACTAAAGGAAGGGAAGCTACAAACATTTTTGCATTTAGTTTTGCTCCTATGAACTCTTAAGCTTTGACTTGGAGTCAACTGCAATTTTTTTGTAATTCACTGAGATTCCTAGATTGGAACAAGTCTGTAGGAGATAAGTCTCTTATTATAATCAGATGCCTGGGTGGCACTGGTGATGAGCCAGTCATCTAAATATGGAAACATCTGGAATCCTTGCAGTCTAAAGTGAGCTGTTACTACTGCCATGCATTTGGTGAACACCATGGGGGCTGTAGTGAGACCAAAGGCCAGAACTCTGAACTGATGGTGACTGGCTCCCAACCTGAAGCAAAGGAACCTCCTGGAGCATTTGTCTATTTTTATGTGGTAATACGCATCGTGAAGGTTAGCTGAGCACATCCACGTGTCTTTCTTCCTTCAGAAGGGGAAGAATAGACTGTACTGCGACCATCTGGAATTCTGTTTGTCAAACGGCTTTGTTCAATAAACTGAGATCCAAAACTGATCTCTGGTCCCCTGTCTTCTTTGGCATTAAAAATAATCTCGAGTAAGTTCTGGACTCTAACTGGTCTGGTGGAACTTCTTGGATGACTTTTTTTTCTAGCAGTCTTTGGATCTTTAGTACTGCTAGTTCCCACTGACTGGGTGGAACATCAGGGATTCTTCTGGTAAAAGGAGGGGGAAGAGAAAAGTGTACTTCATACCCTCTGGATATAATCCACTCCACCCAGAAATCTGATGCGATTTCTACCCAGGTGTTTAGGTGCAGGTATAAGCGCCCCCGACTGCCTCCAGAAGAAGGCAATCGGGCATCCGTTCACGAACGCTGACAGGGTTTCCCAGAAAAGGAATTTCTGAAATCCTGATTTTATAGGCCACTTCTGCCACATGGGCGGCGTCTTCCATTACAGTTCGCACTCTGCCCCAGGGGAGCTTTCACCATGTGTGCCTTGAAAATGTGTTCTGGATTTTTTTAGCCACATTTTTCAACCCACACTCTAATTCCTGGAAAAATGTCTCCGAGGAGTGGAAAAAAAGTACGTCCACAGCATAGAGAGAGTCTTACCATCTTTCTCACACCTGGACAATGTTTTTCTAACCTTTGGACCAAATAAGGACAATCGGTCAAAGGGTGTAATGATGAATAAAGACTGAAATGGCTCCACAAAATCACAATGTTGTATCTAAGCAAGTCTCCTTATGGCTACTATTGAACCTGTGGCTCTGGTAGTCCCTTTGGCTGAATGTTCAATGAGCCTCATGGATACATTAGACACATACTTCATGATAGCTGAGAGGCAACTTTCTCATGTACCTCATCAGAAACAGCTCCTGCCAGGGTATCTGAAAGCTCCTTGATCAGATCCCTTTGAAGTCTGATAAAATGTGCCAAAAAATTCAAAGACCGTAATGCAAAAGTCAATGAGGCATAAATCCACTTGCCAAAGCTATACATTGTCCAGGACTTTCTGTTTAGAGGATGGATAGAAGAATTTTCCTCAGCTAGTTCCTTTTTCGTGGCCACCATTTCAACTACGTCATCTACTGCCAGACACTTTGCCCAAAACTGTTTATCTTCTGAAGGGGATAAAATTTTATCTGGTCTCCTGGGAATAGGCTCAGTGGAGTCAGGTGCCTTCCACACTCATTGAACAGTCAACTGAATAAGTTCATCAGCAGGCAGAGTTACCCAAGAGGTAGACGGGTGGAGTGCAAAAAGCCTGCTGGTATATTGATTCTTCAGGGATAGAGTTTTGGGACTTCCAATCACCTCTCTATTTCAAAATTTCCAGGATGTCTCCAAAGGAGACATCATCAGGAAGTGATCTAGGAGACCCTTCCTCATCATCAAAATCAATATCTTCCATGACGGATTCCTGCAGAGAATCTAAGTGCTTCTTCCTGCACCTTTTCTTCAGCGAGACCTCCTCAAGGGGATGGCCTGGAGAGGTATCTGAAGGCAGAATCTGAATCGGAGTGTCTAAGTTTTAGCACTCATTGTCCCAGGGAAGGAGGTGGCTCAAGAAATGAACTAGAGGAAGGAACATGCTTCGAGGAAGAAGAGGTCAAATGAGTAGCTGAGGCAGCAAAGGCCCTCTCCATGGCCTCGAAGGCTGTCCCTGCCGAAGGAAGAGAGCCCAGAACTGAGACAGACTGCCTCAGAACCCTGGTCACTCCCTGCCCAGATGAGACAGAAGCCGGTGCCAAGCTAACCCAAGCCAAAGCCCCAAGGTGCAGGGATGGCTCAGAAAAAAAGAGTCGACTCCTGCCCCTCAGGGCTCACAAGACACTTATAGCCCTGGGAGGTCTCTAGATCTAACAGAGACAAAGAACTCAGAGCATGAATCAGTGCCAAAGTAACAGGGACTGTTGGATCTGAGTCAGTTGACACCAGACAACTCAAAGCTGAAATCTCCAAGGCCTCAGAGGAGATTTGAGGGACTAGTCAACGAGGTGAAAGTGTGTTAAGCAGACAAAGGGGTAAGAGCAGAGGGAGCATCTGAAATTCATCTTTCCCATAATATTTTTTCCACCAGTCTCTCCACATCAGTCTCTGTGAGGCTTTTGGTGGAATGGATGGAGGACACAGAGAGACTTGGGTCTATGTAAAAAGACCTTTGGTAATTCCCCAGCAAAGGGATCAATAGATGGGAAATACTGACACCTAGGCATTTGTCAATTAGAAATACTAGGAGATGAACTAGTCGGTGCCAAAACAGTGCTCAGAGCCAGGGTCTGTAGAACCGAGCCACATCAGTTTGCATCTGCGCCGAAGTCCTCAGCATTGAAGGTTTGGATGCTATGGAAGGTTTCAGAGCAGACAGCACAGTATCAATATTTGTCAGAGCCAATGAACTTTTTGACACCAATGATTTCACTTTAGCAGTACTGGTGAAGACTGCATAGACACACATCTTTTCTTGGCCTTCCCAGAGGAAGGAGAAGAGAAGAAAGGCGACAACATTTCAGAGGTGGATATCAGTCTTACTTTTTTTTTTTTCAAAAGATGTGGCTTCATCAAAGGCAGTAGGAATTAACGCTTTAAATGAGAGCTTATTCCTTCTCTCAACTTGGGCTAGGTGGCTGAAGCCATGACAAATACTGCAATCTTCCTACAGGGAATGTGGTTCCCAAACAGTAGACAGAGTGTGTGTCTGAAGAAGGAATTTTGTGGCCACACTGTTAACATTTTTAAAACCACAGGGACCCTTAGGTATGTCAGCCATACTAACAAGAAAAAGCACTTGCACCACACACAACAAAAGGTTAGAGCACTAAAAGTCACTAGCAAAGATTCAAAGGCAAACTAACAAGATATATATATATTTTTTTTAAATCAAGGTATAGAGAAAGAGAGGGAGAGTACACCGAAGTGTATGGAAGGGGAAGGAACCTGCAAACAGTGGTAGAAAAGTACACAAAGTATACGGAAAGGGCATGATAAAATGAAGTATTTAGGAGTATAAATTAAAAATTATTCTGGTGTGGCAGCTAAGGATACATGGGAAGAAACTAAAAAGATAATACAAAACCTGAGAAAATGGAAGCTTTGTCATATGGCTATGGATAGTAAGATACAAGCAGTCAAAATGTTTTTAGTCCCTTTAGTCTTATACACAGGTCATGCATATTTTTATCACCCAGAGGAGAGGTTGGGGATAGCAATTAATAAAGAGTTGAAGTACTACCTGGGAGGAAAAGGTGGCAAGAGTTAAACTGGATAAGCTGATTCTTTCAGTAGAACAGGCCAGATTGGGATTGCCCAATTTGAAGGAGTATTTCAGAGCTACACAGTTAAGGCAACTATACATAGCACAAGCAGAAAAAGTACAGTTGTGGACACTTACCATAAATGTAGATGTTCGAGTGTACTCACTGTTGCAGTCATCACCTGTGGGCTATCCCTGCCGTGGTAGCCCTCAGTCGGCCCGAATACCAGAGTCAATGTTTTTGCATGCCAACAGCAGTCGCCTGTAGTCTGACTTCAGGTCGTCGTGTTATAAAGCAAGGCAGCCGATGTCATTACATCCGTTTTTTTTGCCCTAACCTGTCAAACGCACAAGGGAAAAGATAGAAGTGGTCCTGATGGCTAAAAGCTACCTTGGGAAGCTTGTGTCCCCTTAGGGGAAGATGTTAAATGGGGGATGGAGGTGGGAAACCAAGACTGCAACACTGAATACACTCGAGCATTTACATTTATGGTACGTGTACACAACTGCACTATGTTCTTCGTGTTTCACTGTTGCAGTCATCACCTGTGGGAGGATTCCCAAAGCTGAGGAAAAGGGTGGAAGGATTGGTTGAGTCCTAGGTATGGGTCAGGAGGCCCTGCAGAATTGCAGAGGCAAACCCTGCCCTAGACTTAGAAAAGAGTGGTAGGTGGTAATGCTTTGTAAAGGTATGGACAGTGGTCCAGGTGACCGCTTCCAAGATGTCCCTGGTAGGTACTCCTCTGAGGAAGGCAGTACAAGTGGAGGTTGCCCTAATGGAGTGGGTACGGACAGACTTAGGGATAGGTTTTCCATATAGTCTGTTGCAAAAATGGATACAGTGTGAAATCCATCTAGAAATGGTTTGTTTGGAGATGGGCTTCCCTTCTGCCCCAGGGGTAAAGCTTACAAGAAGCTGGTCTGTTTTTTCTGAATGGCTTAGTACGGTCCAGAAAGTATCAGAGTTGTCTGTGCGCGTCTAGTGAGTGTAGAATTCTTTCCCCCTTATTTTGAGGGTTGGGAAAGATGGTGGGAAGGCGTATGGCCTGGTTAAGGGTCACATCAGATACCACACCTCGGGCATAAAGGAGGGGTTAGTCCTCAGGGAGACTCTTGTCTGCATGGAAAATTCTGAAGGGCTCAACAGCTATGAGAGCTTGAAGTTCCGAGACCCTTCTGGCTGATATAATAGCTAGTAGGAAGGCAGTCTTCCAAGAGAGGTACTTCAATTCTGTTGAAGTGGCAGGTTCGAAAGGAGGTAAGGTTAGTTTCTCTAACATATAATTCAGGTCTCAGGGAGGCGTTGGAGCCTTTTGGGAGGCCTGATATTAGAAGCACCTCTGAGGAACTGGTTAATCAAAGGATGAGAGAAAAGGGGGGGTCAGAATCATAATGAGCAGAGATGGCCAAGGCATGGATTTTAATAGAGGAGAAAGAGAGGCCATTATTGAGCAACTCTGCTAGGTAATCCAGGATGAGAGGGATGGAAGGTTGGGAGGTACTGCCCCCTTTTGATTGTCTCCAGGAGCAGAATCTTTTCCATTTTCCTGCATATGATTTTCTTGTGCTGGGCATTTTGGCCTCCGTGATGATGTCCAGGGCCTGTTTGCTTAACAGGGACTCCTTGTTAGTTTTTAGTGTATAAGCTATGCTGAAAGTTTGAGAGTCTGGAGGTCTGGGTGCAGTACCTTCTCCCTCTCCTTGATCAAGAGGTCTGACATCAGGAGAAGCAGCTTTGGAGGCTGCAAGGTCAGACTGCGTAATAAGGAGTACCAATGCTGTCTGGGCCAATCTGGAGCAATGAGGATGGCCTTTGGTCTCTCCTCTCTTATTTTGATCAGAACCTTGGGAATAAAGGGCAAAGGAGGGTATGCATACACAAAGAGGGAGCTCCAGTGGAAGGTCAAGGCATCCACCTTCCATGCTAGGAGGTGATATTCCCTGGTACAGAACTTGTGCAGCTGGTGGTTGAAGTGCAAGGCAAAGAGGTCCACTTCTGGGGTCCCTCACTCTTGGGTGATTTGAAGAAAGATTTCTCTGTGGAGCTTCCATTCGTGGGGGTCCAGTAAGTTTCTGCTTAGGTGGTCCACCAGTGTGTTGTTGATCCCTGGTAAGTACTGGGCAATTAGGTGTAGTCCCATGGAGGTGGCTGTAAGCCAGAGACTCATGGCTAACCTACACAGGGGGTAAGATTGGGTGCCCCCCCTGCTTGTTGATGTACATTACTGTGGTGTTGTCTGTTTTTATAAGGAGGAACCCTGGGGCTGAGATGGGGTTGGAAGGAAGTCAGAGCCTTTTGCACTGCCATAATTTCTTTCTGGGTGATGTGCAAGTGAAGTTGCTGGGCATTCCAAAGGCCTTGGGTACACCTGACTTCTAGGTGAGTGCCCCAAGGAATGTCTGAGGCGTCGGTGGTGATGGTCTGGCCGAAAGGGCGGAGGATGAAGGGAAGACCCTTGTTCAGGGCACAAGCTTCTTCCCACCAGAAAAATTCCGCCCTTTTACAAGGGATCAGAGGGAGAGAGGTTTCTAGGGACCGAGAGTGCTGACACCACAGGTTCTTTAAGTACCACTGAAGTTTTCTCATGTGAAGCCTGGCGAGAGGGATGGGAAGGATGCAAGATGCCATGGTATCCCGGGGCTTGCAGGAACTTCCTCACAGTGATGCGACTTCTAGAAGCCAGCTGGGTGAAGTAGAGAAGCAGGAAAAAAAGAAGATATGTACTCACCATAACATTCCATCTTAGTTGTACTTCATTTGTCTTCAACCTGTGGGAATACGGATCCGAGCAGGCAAAGATTACTAGCATCAGCTCCGAGCTCCAGACTCCTGCCCTTACCCATAATACACCTCTCCCCTGCCTTCCATCCCCAGATCGAGTTTGCTGAACTTAAACTTATAACCCAACCTGAAAACATACTTGTGACCCAAACTAGTCGGATCAGAGATGCTCCAGGCAGCTGCCAGCGTCAAGGATGCGAGGACCGTCAGTGCCAACACCACAACCAAAGCCAACCTCCGATCAGAGAACTCCGAAGCTGAAGGTCGGATCAGGGAAGGAGTAAAGGGCTGAAAAACGGGAAGCGAGCTCCCCTCACCTAAGGGAGGGGGGCTGGCAACAACCCCATCTGGATCTGTGTATGGACAGAGCACCTCATCATCTTATCCAGATCCATGTCCGACAAAGAATGGGTCAACCGAGACGAGGCCACAGACACCAACCTGGCCGGTCGGGGAGCTGAGGACTGGGAGACTGGACATGCCTCCTCAGGCTCCGGGGAGAACCTCGGAGACTGGAACCGAAAAGCGTCACGGATCTGAGCAGACTTGTTTGGTGACTAGAGGTCTGGGGACCTCTTCCTCTTCTCCTTCATCCTCAACTCTCTCTCCTGCTCTCTACCTCTCCTCTGCTCCAGTGCCACAGGCTTAGATGCAGGAGTTTGAGTCTCAGCCTGGGAGGGAGGGGAGACCAGAGGCAGAGAAGCAGGAGAGACCGTCACAGCAGTCGCTGTGACTGAAGCCGAGGACGAGGAGGGAGGTTCAGTGGCAGGCAGAAGACCTTTTAGGGCCAACTTGGCCTTTCTATCCTTCAAGGCTCAGGGATTGAACCCTGCACAAACAGAGCAATCCACATTCAGGTGAGCCACACCTAAGCACAATAAACACAGAGAGCTTATGGCCACACTCTGTGCAGCGCTTAAAAATAAGCTTTGCAGCCATGCTTAAAGACGAAAGTGAAGAAAACAGTCAAAAACTTTCTTTCGGTGAACTAACAACACACCCACTCACTACACTAGACTAAGGGGGGCACCACAGACAAACTACACCGACTAATACTACAAACCTACACACAACGCCAAAGTGATGGGAGGGGAGGGTACCTATACTAATCTGAAATGGGTAAAATTAACAGATATTTTTTTTAAAAACTTACAGTCAAAAACACCCTGCTAGCTGGAGCTCTAGAGACACAACGTTTCACAAATCGCTGCAAACAAGATCTGGGGATGGAAGGCAAGGGAGGTGTATTATGGGTAAGGGGAGGAGTCTGGAGCTCGGAGATGAGGCTAGTAATCTTTGCCGGCTCGGATCCGATACGGATCCGTATTACCAGTCTGCCTGAATGAGGCAGTCGTCCAGGTAAGGGTAAATCTGTATATTTCAACCACAAAACAAGACCAGGTAAGGGTTAATCTGTATATTTAAACCACAAAAGACCAAACATAGTAAAAACCACAAGACCAGTATCCAAACAGCGTTTATTAATCGTCTGACGTCTCAGCTTATGCCTTCACAGGATCTGTATATTTCTCTGTCTGCAGAATGCTATAGCCGGGGCCAAGCATTTGGTGAATACTCTGGGAGAAGTAGATAAGCCAAAGGGCAGTGCAGAGAACTGAAAGTGTTGATAGCCTACTCTGAAATGCAGGAATTTTCTGCACGATTCCCTGATGGGGTCTAGTGTCACAAGCCAGGCATTGCGTGGGAGCATAGGCAGAAGCTGCTGCAAGGTTAGCATTATGAATCTGGGGGCCAAATGCCCTCTCTTCTGGGACAAAGGAATAGTCTGGAGTAAAAACTTTTTCCTGTTTGATCAGGAGGGACAGGTTCTACTGCCCCTTGGGATATTAGAGTTTGGACCTGTTTCAATGCCTCGGCCCACTGGCTTGGGGGAAGGTCTGGGTACCCTCTTGGAATAGGGTGTTCCCTGAAGGAGAAACTGTATCCCTGATAAATGATTTTTAAGACCCATTGGTCCTTGGTTATAGAGACCCAATTGTCCATGAAGAGGGTGAGCCTTCCTCCTTGTTTTTGATGAGTGAAAGGAGGGCAGAGGAGGGAGGGAGAGTCATTGTGAGTGCTTGTCATAAAAGCTTGCCTTAGAACTCCCTGCCTTAGAGACGGAAGTGGTCCATTGTTTGCCTCTTTGCTGGCCCTGGGATAGGGGCCTGGCTGGCCTGTCCCTGAGGGGCTTACCTTGCCCCTGTCTGCTAGGTGCAGGGAATGCCCAATGCTTAGAGGGAAAGTTCTTGCTGAATCTTGGAGGTTGAACTTGAAAGAAATCCTTTACTGTTTGCATAGATTTTGCTTTGTCTTCCATTTTTTTAAGCACCTCTTCTGCTTTTTCCCCAAACAGGCGTTCATTATCTAGGGGTCTATCAATACCTTTAGACTTGACATGATCAGGGAGAGGTTCTTCCTTCAGCCATGCATGTCTTCTAATAACAGATCCTGTCACTGCTGCCCTGCTAGAGGCTTCTAGGGCATCATGTTCACATTGTAATGAGTGTTTTGCCACTTGACAAGCAGAGTGTAGTAATTCTGCCAGCTCTTTTGAGTTGGCACCGTCAGGAGAGGTAGCAATCTTCTGTTTTAATTGTTCCAAAGTGTGTTGCTGATATTGTAACATATGGAACTGACAACTGAGTGCTCTGATAGCTAAGGCTGCAGAGGTGTATACTTTCTTACCCAGTCTGTCCAGAGCTCTGGAGTCTTTATCAGAAGGAAGAGGATTCTTCGCAGAACTAGCCTTAGCTCCTTTGGGTCCCTGTGTAATGACCTCAGTGTCTGCATCAGGATTCCTGTACAGGTATTTGTGAAATTCTGGTACTCTGTAGTACCTAACAGGTTTAGATAGAGCAGGAGGCAGGGCATCAGGGGTTAAACTGGATTCATGGAAAACATCATCCACCACTTCCAAAATAGGTGGGGATGGCCAGGAGTCTGTGCTGGGGCAGGTCCAGAACCTTTCTAAGTCATGTCTTTGACTGAGGGAAGTCTTGAGATTCCCATTGAAAATGTTCCCTGAGGGAGTGAAGGGTTTCCCCAAAGGAGAGGTCCTCTGGAGGGGAGGCAGAGAGGATGGATTCCTCTGCATCTGAATTCTCATAAACAGTTAAGGAATGTTGTTCCTCTTCAAAAGCAGAATAATCAGATTCCTCAGACTCTTCGTCTGTCATATTTTCTGGAGAAGGATGCCTTTTCCTTTCTGGAGTGGGGGCTTGAGAACCTCGGATAAAGGAGATGAGATCCTTGGCCATTTTAAGCATTTGAGCTTGGGGTGGGGGAGCAGTAGCAAGATGGTGGCTAGGAGCAGATTTCCTAGGAGTGGCTTGGCTTCTAGGCCTGAGAGAATCTGTCGGTCGCTGAAAAACGGTAGTCAGATGCGAAGATGTCAGTTTTTGTCTAGAATCGGTAGTGCAAAAGGCCTCCTCGGAAGCTGGTGCCTCCGTCGCTGCTCTGGACCCAACCGAAGCAGAGACAGACAAAGGCTCAGAAGACTAAGTGGATTTCTGCAGAATACCGGACTCCGAAAGGGTCTCAGCAGAGGCCTGCATAAAAAGCCAGTCAGGCATCAGGGGAAGTGAAAGAGCCTCACTGAATTTAAGAGAATGGATGACTTGCCTAGCGGCAGCGTCATCGGAAGGCTTAGACTTGTGTGGCCTGTCTCTATCTTTAGCTCTACATTTTTTCAGAATGTTGACAGACTGTTGGCTGACAGACGCCATATCAGGAGTCGAAGATGGAACATGAAAATAACTGTCTAAGAACTCTACGGCGAACAGTTTTCGCATTAAAGAGGGCAGAGAACCAGCAACGAGGGACATCGTGGTCTGGGCCTAAACAAGTGATGCACTAAGAATGAAAGTCTCTGTGTGGAATCTGCTTTCCACAGGCGAGACAATTAACTTTTTTCGGACATTGGTTAGAGCAAGAAAAAAGGGCCCCCAACGGGGTACTTAGCATTAGATGTTTTCTGCTGAAATTCAACTTCTGTTAGCGACCGACCAGCACTCGTGCGAACTGCTTCTGCTATGGGCTCCATGGCAAGAAAGACTAATGTAATGACGTCAGCTGCCTTGCTTTACAGCACTGAGACCTGACGTCAGACTACAGGCGACGGCAGCCAGAGCACAAAAACACTGACTCTGGTATTCAGGCCGAGACCAAGTGCTACCATAGAAGGGATAAGCCACAGGTGATGACTGTAACAGTGAAACACGAAGAACATCTATAGTTCAAAGTGGAAAGGGATGATGTTAAAAACAGAGGGGAAGCTCAAGAAACAAGGAGAAACTGGAATTTTGGATGAAGGCCTTTAAGAATAACAACAATCATACTGAATATTATATCCAAAAATTATTAGAAAGTATTCTAAGAACTAAGTCAACATGGGAATGGAGATAGGAGATCCTGCCGATAGGGATGATTGAAATTAGGGATATAAACAACAGGCAATAAGGGGCTGGAATTTATTGGAGAAAACTGGCAAAGGAACCAAGGTGTTGGGAGCAAATAACTACAAGGAGAGATGACGGAATGGAAAGATGTCACAAATTTATTTGGACTGCAGATTAGACATTGCCTTCCCTATCAAGGATTGATATAGTTACAGGCAAGTCCTCAGGTTACCGACATACGTATAAACCCAGAGATACAAACAGCCTGCCGCAATGTCAGAAATAATGTGAAATAAAATTAAAATCTTTAAAGTTGTCCAAATCTGTGCGTGTGTGAGAGACTGAGTGATGTTTGAGTGAATGCATGTATGAATGAGGAAGTGACTGTGTGAGAGAGATCGGCAGAGAGTGAGAGTGACGTGTGAGTGAATGCATGTATGAATGAAGAACGTGTGTGAGAGAGAGAAAGTGAGGAGTGAGAGCAGGCAAGTGATCCCCTGGCAGCAGTTAAGAGGTGGGTGGTTGCATAAGGAGAGGGGGTTAGTTATGGAATAGGTAAAGTAGGGTTAAAAGTGCGTGTGTAGATAAATAAATAAATATATATATATATATATATATATATATATATATATATATATATATATATACACACACACACACACGAGGTTTACCTTTACTTAACTGAATCACAGTGGTGCGATTGTTCATATCAGCGAATAGTAACCATGAAAGTCAAAAAAGTGACAATTTAATATGTTCGAAAATCAGCAAATCGAAATGCAGATTTGCTGATTTTCGAACATAAATGTCAAAATTAAACTCTAATGAAGTGTAAAGCAAGGGGGCAAGCCCCCCTGCGTCCCCCACCCCCCCTACTTTAATATTCTAACTCAGAGATCGCACTACAGTGAGGAAAGGGACCATTTTCCAATCCCCACTATAGTGCAATCTGTCCCAGAATGTCGAATGTGCAATGAGCAAATGTCACTATGCATTTGCTCATTGCACATTCAAACCTTTTTCCATTTGGTGTTTGCAAACTTTGCAAACTGCCTTTCAGACAATTGCTGTTCGCCCTTGTGCAATACGCACACATGAAGGTAAACCTTTATATATACGGGTCTACTTTGTTTCATTGAAAACTCATTTTGTTGAAAAGCTCATTTCACTGAAATTCAGCTGCCTGAGCACAATTCAATGAAAGCTCACTTCACTGAAAACTCATTTGACTGAAACTCATTTAGCTGAAAGGTATATGCCCTGTTCCCCACTGTAGTGCGATCCTGGAGCTAGTACATACAGCAAGAGGGTGTGTGTGGGGCACAGTCCCCCACATTGGGGGGTGTGGTGGGTTAGCCCCCCTCCACATAGTTTGGGTATATATTGTCTTCCGGAAAGAGTTATTCATTCAACTTGTAAGCATCCTTGTCTATGGTTTACAACATTTAAAATAGGCCCCCCACACACCCCCTTACTATATATACTAACTCCAGGATCGCACTACAGTGTGGAATAGGGCATATATCTTTCTATGAAATGAGTTACAGTCAAATGAGTTTTCAGTGAAGTGAGCTTTCAGTGAATTGTGCTTAGGCAGCTGAGTTTCAGTGAAATGAGCATTCAATGAAATGAGTTTCAGTGAAATGAGTTTTCAATGAAATGAAGTAGATCCATACATACACATATACATATATATATATATATATATATATATATATATACACACACACACACACACACACACACACACACACACACACACACACACACATTCCACCCATACCTATCAAACTCTTACAGCAAGAAAAAAATCTGGACAAAACTATAAATAATGGGGGGACAAAGGCCCAAAAATAGGGACAATTTTTAAATATTTATCATACTAACTTAGAAAGTAGATAGAACAGGTTTTGCATTAGCATGGATTTTCTGCCTTGTATTAAGTCTGAAACTCAATACCGAATGGTTACTGAATAGCTGGGTAACTACAGCAGAGCTAGTAAGGGAGATGGCTAGAAAGGTGTTTGGTGTGACATCTGGAAAGAGGAAGGAGGACAAGAACACCTGGTGGTGGAATGAGGAAGTACAGGGAAGTATACAGAGAAAGAGGTTGGCGAAGAAGAAGTGGGATTGTCACAGAGATGAAGAAAGTAAAAAGGAGTATAAGGAGATGAGGTGCATGGGCAAAGAGAGAGGTGGCGAAGGCTAAGGATAACACGCATGAAGAGTTGTACTAAGGAGGGAGAAAAGGATTGGCTAGACAAAGGGACCGAGCTAGTAAAGATGTGCAGCAGGTAAGGGTAATAAAGGATAGTGAGGGAAACGTACTCACAAGCGAGGAGCGTGTGTTGAGCAGATGAAAAAGAGTACTTTGAGGGGCTGATGAATGAAGAGAATGAGAGGGAGAGAAGGTTGGATGATGTGTGGATAGTGAATCATGAAGTGCAGTGGATTATCAAGGAGGAAGTAAGGACAGCTATGAAGAGGATGAAGAATGGAAAGGCTGTTGGTCCAGATGACATACCTGTGGAAGCATGGAGGTGTTTAGGTGAAATGGCAGTGGAGTTTTTTAACTAGATTGTTTAATGAAATCTTGGAAAGTGAGAGGATGCCTGAGGAGAAAACGTGTTTTGGTACCGATTTTTAAGAATAAGGGTGATGTGCAGAGCTGTAGTAACTACAGAGGGATTAAATTGATCAGTCACAGCATGAAGTTATGGGAAAGAGTAGTGGAAGTTAGGTTAAGAAGGAAGGTGATGATTACTGATCAGCAGTATGGTTTCATGCCAGGAAAGAGCACTACAGATGCAATGTTTGCTCTCAGAATATTAGTGGAGAAGCACAGAAAAGTTCAGAAGGAGTTGCATTGTGTCTTTGTGGACTTAAAGAAAGCATATGACAGGGTGCCTAGAGAGGAGTTGTGGTATTGTATGAGGAAGTCAGGAGTGTCAGAGAAGTATGTAAGAGTGGTACAGGATATGTATGAGGGTAGTGTGACAGCGGTGAGGTCTGCGGTGGGAGTGACGGATGCGTTTAAGGTGGAGGTGGGATTACATCAAGGATCAGCTCTGAGCCCTTTCTTATTTGCAATGGTGATGTACAGGTTGACAAATGAGATCAGTCAGAAGTCCCTGTGGACTATAATGTTTGCAGATGACATTGTAATCTGTAGTGAGAGTAGGGAACAGGTGGAGGAGACCCTGGAGAGGTGAAGATATTCTCTAGAGAGAAGAGGAATGAAGGTTAGCAGGACTAAGACAGAATATATGTGTGTGAATGAGAGGAAGGATAGAGGAATAGTGAGGATGCAGGGAGTAGAGGTGGAGAAGGTGAATGAGTGTAAATACTTGGGATCAACAGTTCAGAGTAATGGTGAGTGTGGAAGAGAGGTGAAGAAGAGAGTACAGGCAAGATGGAGTGGGTGGAGAAGAGTGTCAGGAGTGATTTGCGACAGACGAATACTGGTAAGAGTGAAAGGGAAGGTCTACAAGAGGGTAGTGAGACCAGCTATGTTATATGGGTTGGAGACAGTGACATTGACAAAAAGGCAGGAGGCAGAGCTGGACGTGGCAGAGTTAAAGACGTTAAGATTTGCACTGGGTGTGACGAAGGTGGACAGGATTAGGAATAAGTATATTAGAGGGTCAGCCCAGGTTGGAAGGTTTGGAGACAAAGCCAGAGAGGCAAGATTACATTGGCTTGGATATGTGCTGAGGAGGGATGCAGAGTATATTGGGAAAAAGATGCTAAGGATGAAGCTGCCAGGTAACAGGAAAAGAGGAAGGCCTAAGATAAGGTTTATGGATGTGGTGAGAGAGGACATGCAGGTGGTTGGTGTGACAGAGCAAGATGCAGAAGACAGGAAGAAATGGAAACAGATGATCCGCTGTGGCGACCCCTAACGGGAGCAGCCGAAAGAAGATGATTAAGTCTGAAACTCAAATGACTGCCATTACTTTCTGACTGCACCACTCAATGAATTGCCAAAAAGAAACAATTTTATGAGAAACGGACTAAAAAATATAAGGCAAAAATCTGTACAGTTAAGAGTTACAGGTTTGTGTACCTCCTCTTAGCTCAAGGAATCTGGATAAGCCTAAAATTAACAGGTGACAAAGGCTCATAATAGGAGCATATTTTAAATTATTTGTGTTCCTTGTGTGTGTCATACCTCTGAACCTCTTAGAACAAGAAATCTGGACAAAGCCATAAATAAAAAATGGGACAAATGCCCAAAAATAGGGACAATTTTAATAAACATTGCTCTTGCAAACTTAGAAAGTTGGCAGAATACCAGGTTTTGCATTGGCATGAATTTTCTGAAGGGTATGAATTCTGAAAACTCAAATGTCTGTCATTATTTTCTAACTTCGGTCTTTAATGATTTGCCACTACTTTTGCTAGACAACCACAACTTTATGAAAAATGGACCAAAAATATGAGGCAAAAATGTGGACATTCTGCGAAAATCTGTACAGCTGAGAGGTATGGTCTGCGAGTGTGAAAAGTCCTCAAACACTGCATTTAATAATAAGAAGTCTTAAACCAGCTGTGTTGATAGGAAGTAAGGAAGTATAGCTCATAGGAAGTAAGGAACCATAGCTACATTATACAGTACTATGTTTTAATATTTTTTTTTTATTTGGGAGTGTTTCTAAAGTGTTTGATATGCAAAGACAAGTGAAATAAATACTAGACTGAGGCAAACATTTGACTAAGTGACATTTAATAAGAACCATATGTACGTGTTTCGACTTACATTCACATCTGACTTAAGGACAGACTAAAAAAAGGATCTTGTCCTTAACCCAGGGACCACCTGTAAAGGCAAAGAGAAAGAAGTGGCTGGGGGGGGGGGGTCCTAAATGAAAGACCAGCACTGGTAGAGTTTTTAGTAGAACCTAGAACAGAAGCTGCCATTAAAAATACATAATTAGTTGAGCATATAAAATATTGCATGATAACTATAAGAATCAAGCAGAGGAAGTTAGAAAGGATTGGGAAGAGAGACTAGATAAGCAATTCACAAAGAAACAATGGGAGGATATATGTACGTCTCCCAAACATGCAACAAAATACAGAAGAGTTAGGATTTTTGCTTGGAAATATTTACATAGGTATTTTTATACCCCAAGCAGACTCCAGAGAATTTTTCCTCGGATAGATAGCAAATTTCGGAGGTGTAACAGGGAATAAAGAGGTAGTTGGGAACATATTTTCTGGGAGCACAGTGAGTTGGCAGAGTTTAAAATTCCCTGTGGGATGCACTGTCAGAGATGCTGGATGGGCAGACTGGTGTAACGAGGGAGATGATTTTTCTGAGCTATGATACAGTTCGGATTCAGATGAGGATGCAGCACAAAGTACAGTTGTGTACACCTACCATAAATGTAGATGTTCGAGTGTCTTCACTGTTGCAGTCATAACTGTAGGGTTCTCCCCTGTCAGCAGGCAGTCCTCGGTCGGCCAGAATCCCAAAGTCTGGGTCCGGCGTCGGCTGTTCAACCATGCTCCCTGACGTCAGAGCGCCAGGAGTACAAAGCTGACAGCCGACGCCATCTTCTCCAGTTTTTCTTGCCCCAGATGTCAGGAGTCCCAAAATGAGAAAGGTCCCATATCCTTTGCAAATACACCTCAGAAGAATGGTGAAAAAAGGAACCACACAAAAGTAAAAATAAGAGGGGACAGGAGGGAGGGAAACCCAGACTGCAACAGTGAAGACACTCGAACATCTACATTTATGGTAGCTGTACACAACTGTACTATGTTCATCGTGTTTCACTGTTGCAGTCATGACTGTAGGGTAGAATCCCAAAGCAGAATGAAAGGGAGGTGGTCATAAAGTAGAAGGGGCGGCTAAAAGGCCCTGCAAGACTGCAGAGGCAAAGCCTGCCCTAGACTTAGAGTAGAGAGGTAGATTGTAGTGCTTTGAAAAAGTATGCACTGAACTCCAAGTTGCAGCTTCCAAAACGTCTTTGGTAGGAACTCCCCTGAGGAAGGCAGCAGAAGTGGCAGCAGCTCTGGTGGAATGAGTCCGTATACTCCCTGGGATTTGCTTTCCATGGTGTGAATAACAAAATCTGATTCCATGAGCAATCCATTTAGAAATGGTCTGTTTTGAAATGGCTTTACCTTGGGAACTTGAAGCATAAGAAACAAACAATTGTTCTGACTTTCTGATGTCCTTGGTTCTGTCCAGGTAAAAACGTAGTTGTCTGTGTACATCCAAGGAATGTAAGATCCTTTCCCCTTTATTTTGAGGAGTGGGGAAAAAAGTTGGCAAGTGGATAGTTTGATTTAAAGCCACTTTGGAAACCACCTTAGGCATGAAGGTAGGATTAGTCCTCAAAGACACCCTGTCTTGATGAAAAATAATATAAGGTTCCACAGCCATAAGAGCTTGTAACTCTGAAACTCTCCTGGCAGAGGTAAGGGCTAACAGGATGGCTGTTTTCCAAGATAAAAACTTGATGTCAGAAGAGCCAGCAGGCTCAAAAGGAGGCAAGGTGAGCTTTTCCAAAACATAGTTGAGATCCCAAGCAGGAATGGGAGGAGATCTAGGAGGTCTTAAGTTCTTAGCTCCTCTGAGAAACTGTCTCATGAGCTGGTGGGAAAAGATTGGAGGGTCTGTATTATAATGAGTGGAAATAGCAGAGGCATGTATCTTAATGGAAGAGAAAGAGAGACCCTTATGTAAGAGATCTGTCAAGTAAAGTAAAATTAAAGGAATGTTCGGAAGAAGAGGATCAGAATCCTGAGCCTGCATCCAGGAACAAAATCTTTTCCATTTTCCAGCATAAGATTTTCTAGTGCTAGGACGTCTGGCTTCTAAAATGACATCCATAACCTGCTTGGGTAGGAGAGAAGAAATCATAGGCCCTGGATTAACCAGGCTGCCAGGCTGAGAGTGCTGACATGGGAGTGTAGAACCTGACCCTGATGTTGGGACAGATGGTTTGGAGTTTGTGGTAAGACCCAAGGGGGCTCCAGACATAGGTTTTTCAGAGTGGGGTACCAAAACTGTTGAGGCCAATTTGGGGCCAACAAGAGTATCATCTTGGGCTTGTCCTGTTTGATCTTTAATAATACCCGTGGAAGAAGAGGAAGAAGCGAAAAGGCATATCCCGAGAGGTTTCTCCAACTGAAAGATAGTGCATCCACTTTCCAAGCTAGTGTGTGGAAAGTCCTGGTGCAAAAATTCTGTAGTTGATGATGGAGATGGGATGCAAAGAGGTCTATGTGAGGACGTCCCCAAACTGCTGTTATCATCCTGAATATTTCGATGTCCAGCATCCATTCGTGTGGATCCGAAAGGTTTCTGCTCAGACTGTCTGCCAGGAAGTTTTGCTTCCCTGGTAGAAACTGAGCTTGAAGGTCCAGATTGCAAGCTAGAGCTGTGTTCCATAGATCCGTGGCTAGTCTGCAAAGGGGGTAGGAATGAGATCCCCCTTGCTTGTTTATGTACCACATAACTGTGGTGTTGTCTGTCAGTATCAGTAGTTGTCCTGGTTGTAGACGATTCCTGAAGGCCATTAGAGCTTTCTGAACGGCTAACATTTCCTTTAAATTGATATGCAGGTGCTTCTGATCCTTTGTCCAAAGGCCCTGCAGACAGTTGCCCTGAAAAGGGGCTCCCCAAGCATAACCCGAGGCGTCCGTGGTTAGAATCTGAGTGGCAGGAGGCAGACAGAAGGGTTTCCCTTTGTTTAGAGTACATACCCTGGACCACCAAAGGAATTCCTTTTGAAGACAAGGCAGGACGGAGATCAGTATGTCTAAACTGTGGCAATGCTGAGACCATACACTTTTTAGGTACCACTGTATTTTCCTCATGTGTAGTCTTGCATATGGTACGAGAAGGATGCAGGAGGCCATGTAACCCAAAGCCTGCAGGAATCTCCTTGCAGATA
Source organism: Protopterus annectens (assembly GCF_019279795.1). Classification (NCBI taxonomy): domain Eukaryota; kingdom Metazoa; phylum Chordata; order Ceratodontiformes; family Protopteridae; genus Protopterus; species Protopterus annectens. The sequence goes on along the minus strand of NC_056725.1, from coordinate 543,034,960 downwards.
GCTGAGTTAAAGTTGCCAAGGTTTTGAAAGTTGAAGCCAGCTGTAATTGTTTTTCGGATGTCAGAAATGCCATCTGGGTTGTGGTGTTTAGAAGAGCACCCAGAAAAGTTATCTGTTGTGAGGGTGTCAAATTTGACTTTTTTATGTTTACAGAGAATCCCAGGAACTTGAGAAGGTTCTGTACAAATTCTAGATGCTGGAGTAAGACATCCTTGCTGTCTGCCTGAATTAGACAATCGTCCAGATAAGGGTAAATCTGAATTCCCTTGAGTCTGCAGTAAGCTACTACTGGAGCCAGGCATTTGGTGAAGACCCTGGGCGCAGTAGACAATCCAAAGAGCAGCGCAGAGAATTGAAAGTGCCTCGATCCGGCCTTGAACCTGAGGTATTTTCTGCGTTCCTGCCTGATGGGAATGTGTAAATATGCCTCCTTTAAATCCAAAGTTACCATCCATGCATTTTTGGACAGCATTGGAAGTAGCTGCTGTAGAGTAAGCATCTTGAATTTTGGAATCTCTAGAAAGGTGTTCAAGACTGACAGATCCAGAATGGGTCTCCATGAGTTTTGCTTCCTGCGGACTAGAAAGAGCCTTGAGTAAAAACCTTGTCCCATCTCTGAAAGTGGAACTAGTTCTACGGCTTTCATAGTCAAAAGAGCTTCCACCTGGTTTAAGGCCTCTGTCCATTGATGTTTTGGAAGGTCTGGCCATCCGCTTGGCCTTGGCAGGGTATGAAAATGGAATTTGTAACCTCTTGAAACCACATCCAGAACCCACTTGTCTTGGGTTATATGAGTCCAATTTTGATAAAAGAGAGAGTTTTCCTCCGAGAGGGGCTTCCAGGCAAGAAGTTCCTGCAGCCCAACAGAGGGAGTCATTGAGTCTGTTTCATATGAGTTTGTGACCTGTCCTCTCCTCCCCTAGGGGTGGAAGCAGTCCACTGTCTTGGTCTATAAGAAGCTTGTGTTTGAGGTCTTCCTCGGGAGCGTCTATATCTACCCCTCTGAGGCCTGTCTGAATTGGGAAAGGACCAATTTTTAGAAGGCCAATTCCTGCTAAATCTGGGTGGCTGTACTTGTAAGAAATCTTTAACTGTTTGCATGGATTTCGCCTTGTCCTTCATCTTTTTAATCACCTCTTCAGCTTTTGATCCAAACAAAACATTATGCTGAACAGGAGCATCCAATAATTTAGCATTTACTTGTTCTGGGAAATTTTGTTCCTTTAGCCATGCATGCCTTCTAATAACTGTGCCGGAGGCAGCAACCCTACAAGAAGCCTCCAAGGCATCAAATCCACAGTGTAAACCATGCTTCCCAACTTGTTCAGTGGCATGCAATAAGTCATGTAATTCCTTATCATCTGCACAGGCAGAAATGGAAGTAAGCTTTTGTTTTAAAACAGACAAGAGAAATTGCTGGTATTTCAGCATATGAAACTGACAGTTTAAAGCCCTAATGGATAAAGTAGCAGAAGTGTACACTTTTTGCCCCATCTTTCTAAAGATCTAGAATCCTTTTCAGTGGGAATGGGGTTTTTGGCAGAAGCGGCCTTAACTCCCTTAGGACCCTGAGAAATGTTTTCAAGGTCAGCAGTAGGGTTCTTGTATAAAAACTGGTGGGAATCAGGAACCCTGTAATATCTATCAGGCTTAACAGGAGCAGGAGGAAAAGAGTCAGGGGTCAAGTTAGCCTCTGAAAAAGCATCATCCACAATATCCAAAACAGGAGGAATAGCCAGGGGTCTATGTTGGGGGAGAAGAAGAAAATCCCTTAGTCTTTTCTTAGATTCCGAATACTCCTGTCCTTCCCAGTGGAAATGTTCCTTCATTTCATGCAAAGTTTCCCCAAAAGAGAAATCCTCAGGGGGAGAAGCTGAAGGAATGGATTCCTCAGCATCAGAATCCTCATAAGGAGGGAAAGAATATTCCTGGTCAGAAGAAGAAACTGAAGAAACAGAAGCCTGATCAGAGGAATCATAATAAACTTCCTGCCTTGGCCTTTTATCTGGAGGGGGATGTGAACTCCTAATCATAGTAAGTAAATCCTCCGCCATCTTGAGTAACTGTTTCTGTGACTTAGGAGCTGGTTCAGAAGAGGCCTGTGTTGCAGTCTTTGATTTAGAAGGAGTCTTTGCCTTTGTCTTTGCCTTTATTAGAAGCTGAGTAGGCCTAAAAACCCCTTCGGAAGCCGGTACTTGCACAGCGGCTCCGGACCCATCCGAAGGAGCATTGTCCGAAGGTCCTGCAATAGAAATATTCAAAGGCCTAGTTGGCTCCTCGTGAGAGTCTGTTTCAGCCATCGGTTCTGAAATGGCCGAAGACAGGGGCTGCAAAAGCGCCTCACTGACGACGGCCGAACCTGAAGCTGGCACAGCTTGTGCGATATCGTCAGATTTGGACCTCGGAGGCCTGTCTTTATCCTTGCGACGTTTGTGAACTCCGGTAGCCGGAACCGTATCCGACGACATTTTGTAGTTAAAACGCCTACCGAAGTAATGAAAAGCAAAATCGTACCTTCGTTTAATTGTACGTTGATTGAATCTAGCACAAAACTGACAACTAGCTACGTCGTGGTCAGGGCCTAAGCAAGGAATACAGTAAGAATGAAAATCCTTATGAGGTATTTGCTTCCCACAAGAAATACAATTATTAACTTTTTCTGACATCGGACTGGAGCAAGAAAAAGTTTCCCCAATGGGGTACTTAGCTTTGAGTGGAGAAGAAAGTCTTCAGACTGAAGTTTTTCAGAAAAAATCATCAGGAGTCAGCCGACCAGCACTTGCGAACTGCTATCACTGCACGGCAAGAAAGACTGGAGAAGATGGCGTCGGCTGTCAGCTTTGTACTCCTGGCACTCTGACGTCAGGGAGCACGGTTGAACAGCCGACGCTGGACCCAGACTTTGGGATTCTGGCCGACCGAGGACTGCCTGCTGGCAGGGGAGAACCCTACAGTCATGACTGCAACAGTGAAACACGATGAACATCTGATCTGATGTTTGCAGTGAGACAGACAGTTGAGAAGAAGCTAGAGATAAGGAGAGTGTCCAACTGGGCATTCCTAGACTTGGAGAAAGCATATGACAAGGTCCCAAGAAAGCTGATATAGGCAGTACTGTGGTGGTTCAAAGTCCCAGGAACATTGGTAGAATTACTCCAGGCTATGTACAAGGACCAAATGACTCAAGGACTAACAGTATTTGGCCTCACAGAGGGGTTTCCTAATGGAAGTGGGTGTACACCACGGTTCAGCTCTGAGCCCACCGCTGTTCATACTGGTGATGGACTACATTAGCAAACAGGTTGGAGGGGACAAATCAACAAAGTTGCTGTATGCAGATGGTGTAGCTTTACAGGCAAACTTTGAGCAAGAACTCCAGCAAAGTATAGAGCAATGAAATGCAAAACTGAAGGCACATGAGATGAAACCAAGCAAAGATACAACAGTGGTAATGGTAGCAAACTGGGGAAATCAGAAGAAACTGAGAACTGATATAGAAGGGAAGACAGTGGAACAGGCAAACAGTGTCAAGTATCTGGGAGGGGTGGTTGAGGAGAAGAGAAGTCTGAATGAAGAGATCAAAGCTAGAATCAGAGGGGCTGCAGCCAAACAGCATAGAGTGTCAGAGTGACAAAAGAATGCCAAAGGAGCTAAAAAGTAAGGTATACAAGACAGTGGTGCAACTGGTACTACTGTATGGTACAGAAACCTGGGCAGTAAAAGAAGAACAGATGAAGATGCTAGAGGGGATGGAAATGAAGTGCCTGAGAAGGGTGGTAGGATGCACTCTGTGGGACAGACGAAGAAATGAAGATGCAAGAGCAGAAGTCAAAGTAGCTCCAATTGCAGAAATGATTAAAGAGAACACATTACTGTGGTTTGGACATGTGCAGAGAAGCAGAAGACAATCTGGTGAAGAAGATTTAGGGCAGACAGGAAGAAGGTAAGAGGAAACAAGGACATCCAGCAAAGAGATGTGTGGATTATGTCAAAGAATATCTGTAACAGTTGGGCAGGAGTGTGGCATTGAATCACGAGTGATGGCGACAGTTAACACAATTCTCCAACCCCATGTAGAAAATGGGAAAAAGGCGGCGGCTGCTGCTGCTGATGATACAGAATCAGAATTGTCCAGACATGGTAAGGTTTTGCGGTCTCTAACTATGGTGACTGCCAAAAAAGCAATTACTAAAAAATAGAAATCAAAACCTAAACCAACTAAGTAAGAAACAATGAATACAGTAACAGAGATAAAAAAAAAAAAAAAAAAAAAAAAAAAAAAAAAAAAAAAAAAAACTGGAATTGAGATCTTTAGAAAAAGGTAGGAGCAAACAACAAAGGAAAAAAATGGGAATGGTGAGAACAATGTATAAAAGGGAGGAATGAGGTTTAAAAGAAGATAGGACTTAAATGAGCTATATAATGTCTGACTGAAAATGACTGGGTAGATTACAAGTGATGTATAATGCTTGCAACTGGGAATGTGTCAGCATGGTTTGTGATGGAAAATGCTTGCAACTAGGATTGTGTCGGTGTGGTTCGTTTTCATTTATATAAATGTATTATTGCTTATGTTTTAAGTGATGGTCTAATAAAGATGTTTCTTGTTTAAAAAAAAGTACAGCAACTGAGTACTTTATTTAATGCTACTTAGATTAGACAATGTATAGCAATATACGTGAAGCATAATGTTTGCTCATTTTAACTTGTCAATACAGTCTGATTACTTTAATATAAATATAAATGTGCCTATGTCACAAGCGATAATTCAACAAAGGTGTCTAAAAAATAATGTGCAATACACCAGTATTAATTGGAATACAATGTTAAAGCTATTCATTTTATGTTTTATAAAAAGTACACTGTTTAAAATGCTCATCTTCTTTCTTTGCAAGCCATGATCAAGGACAGTTAAGAGGTATGCCTACCCTGCATATCGTACTTTCTCCTGGTACCAACATCCTCACTTTTCCCATTACTACTAATATGACCTCAGGCTTTCCTTCTACTAACATATACTTGTTCAATTCAATTGAAGGTGTGTGTGTGTGGCGCGTGGGGGGGGGGGGGTTGGCATGCATCTGTGTGTGTGTGTGTATGTAAATATATATATATATATATATATATATATATATATAATGTGTACATATATATATATATATATATATATATATATATATATATATATATATATATGTGTGTATATATATATGTATATATATATATATATATATATATATATATATGTGTGTGTGTGTGTGTATATGTATATATATATATATATATATATATATATATATATATATGGGTCTACTTCACAAAACCCAAAATCCCACTTACCCGACTTATCGTGATGACAAAGCAGACAACTCAGAAGACCTACCCCCGGAACACCAACTTTCAACTCCAGGTACATAACCATTTGGCCAACCTGAAAAAGAAATTAAAAGCGAAGCAAACTAAACCCACCCATCTGAGGGACTGTGCCCCACCCCCACCCCCTTACTAAATATACCAACTCCGAGATCACACTACCGCGGGGGATAAGGGGCAAAGTTCAACATGGCAGCCAAGTGATTACTTACATGGAGTAAAATGTCTGTGTTCAGGACGTCGGTATTATGGATTTTCAGCTTTGCTGTCTCTGTATTTTAAAAGCTGGCTAAGTGGGATTTTGGTCTACTGAAGTACACTTGTATATTTATTGTACTGCACCTCTAATGTGGCACTATATGTCAACAAAGCTGTAGTATGCAGTCTGTAACTATTACCTATATACATATTCAATACTATACAGCAATAAAATTTTATTTTGAAAGTTTTCTCACTGCTCTTATACTATGTAATTTTCCTACTCTATACAATATGTACTGCATTTCTTTCTCCCTGCTGGAGACTGTCATCCACTGGCCACCTCTGAAAAAGGCCCTTGAATTGGCTAAGCTGGGTAACAAACGCAATAAATAAATGCATACAACTGTTATCTACAAACAAATCTTGTTTTTTCATTCTTCATTGTTTTCATATTGTTACCCACCCCCTTACAGCAATAACTAAAATTTGACAAAGTAATTTAAATCTCAGTATTTATTATACAGCTTTTCTTCATATTCCTTTAAAAAATACTTGCAATTAAAACGGTCTTTCCTACTTCCTTTTGCCTCAGCATATAATATCACATTCATATTTACATTTTTAAAACATTCAATTTCGAGCAAATTTGCATTTTTTTTTTTTTGCTAGAAAGCTTTCACTCTCACAACTGATAATCACATGCTCAGTTGTTTCTTAATTTTTGCAGGTTTGTCTATTACACCATCTCAACTTTTTTTTACATTTATCCTTTAATATAAACTCATTTATTGGCAGTCTACACAAAAGTGTCACATTCCACCATATGTCTTCTTTTGTCTTTGTGAAATGTCCTTTCTTTTCTCATCATTATTGTGTTGCCATGTGTTTACCCAAGGATGATCCTTCCATTAACTCTTTACACATCTTTTTTTTCCCTGAAACAGCTTCTATCCTCAATTTCCATAAAAAAAATATTTTGCAATACTCAGATAATGACAATCTGCTACCCTTCCTTTCTTTAGTTCAACTTAATACTTTCACAGAACTGTTAGTACATTTCATGCATCACTCTTCCTAACAAGGAGCCTGGTTCAAAACACATTACAAAAGACAGGGAAAGAATAGTTGTTTAAAATCTCACCATAACCATAGATGTCCCCCTCTTCCATGTTGCAGTATTACAACATGTAGGATCCTCCCGCCTGAGGCAACCTAAACATCCGGCTCATACACAAAAGCTTAGCTTGGCTGCAGTAGGGTGTGTGGGACGTCACATGCAGGGACCATACACAGTGGGCCATAAATGTGACGTCTGCATGCACAGACCTTCAGAAATAAATACCCAGTCGGACAACAGTCTAAGGCAAGCTGAAAGGATGCCATCCAGCCAGGGAAAAGGTCTTAGAGGGGGTAGGAGGGTGGGATAGGAATACTGCAACATGGAAGAGAACATCATCTATGGTTATGGTAAGACTTTACAAACTATTCCACGTCCTTCTAGTCTCATGTTGCAGTAATCTAACATGTGGGAGAGTACCAAAGCTCAACACATGTTATGGGAGGTGGAAGAGGATACAGTCTCTAAGAATCCATGGAGGATGGCTTTAGCAAATCCTGCCCTAGCTCTAGAGATGCAGTCCAGTTTATAATGTTTAGTGAAGGTGTGGACTGAAGACCATGTGGCAGCCTCTAAAATGGTGGATGTATCTAGTCCTTTGAAGAATGCCCCTGAGGAGGCCACAGCTCTTGCTGAGTGGGCTCTGACTGTGTAGGGTAATTGTTTCCCATGAAAGGAGAAGCAGAAAGATATCTTGAAATCCATGAAGATATAGTTTTTGTTTGGATACAGCTTTCCCCAGAGCCCTGGGGTGAAAAGATACAAAAACTGGTTGGACTTTCTGATGTCTTTAGTCTTATCCAGATAGAATCTAAGTTGTCTGTGAACGTCAAGGGAATGAAGCACTCTCTCACTGTCATTCTGAGGGAAAATGAAAAAGTGGATAAATTAATAGACTGGTTAAGGGATAGTTCACTGACCACTTTTGGCATGGAGGAGGGGTTTGTACGAAGAGAGACCCTATCCTTATGAAACATTAGGTAAGGTGGGTTAGCTTTGAGTGCTTGTAACTCTGAAACTTTTCTGGCCAAAGTTAGGGCTACAAGAAGCACTGTTTTCCAAGTGCACATCTTTAAAGTGGCTGAAACTGCAGGTCCCAAATGGAGCAGTAGTGAGTTTTTCCAGAACAAAATTCAAATCCCAAGGAGGAGGGATGGGTTTTCTCAGTGGTCTGATGTGAAGGACCCCTTTAAGAGCTTCACCACTGCTAACCTGGATAATAATGGTGGACTGAGAGGTAAGCAAGCTGAGATAGCTGACAAATGGACTTTCACTGAGGAGTATGAAAGTTCAGATTTTAGGAGCTCACACAAATGAAACAAGACTAGAAGTACATCCACCTGAAAGGGATCTAGTTGTCTGTGAAGACACCAAGTGGAGAACCTTTTCCATTTGGATAAGTAAGACCTCTTGGTAGTGGGTTTTCTGGCCTCCTGCAGGAGGAACAGCATGTCCTCTGAGTAAAGGTGCCTAAATGGGACCAAAAGTTTATCGCCCACAGGGTTATTCTGAGAGTTTGCAGGTGTGTGTTGTGTGATGAGGTACACCTTGTGAGGCAACTTGTGGTGATTGACCTTGGCTAGTGACAAAAGAAGGGGGAACCAGTGTTGTCTTGGCAAAAGGGGGTCACCAGCAAGAGTTTTTGCTTGTCCTGTTGAATCTTCAGCAAGACTTTCTGTATGACAGGGAAGGGAGGGAATGCATATAGAAACATCCCCTTCCAGGAAATTGTGAAGGTGTCCATTCTCCAGGCTTGTAAAGAGAGGGACCTTGAGCAAAATAGCTGTAGTTGCCTGTGATGAGGGAAGGCAAACAGATCTATTGGTGGTGTGCCTAACTAGTGAACTATGTCCAGGAAAACATCTCTGTGCAACATCCATTCGTGATTTTGAAAGAATGACCTGCTGAGACCATCCACCTGACCATTGTTTTGTGATGGGATGTAGACTGCCTGTAGTGTTACCTTGGAGAGGGTAGCCAACTCCTATGCTTGGATGGCCAATCTGCAAAGTAAGACTTGGTCCCCCCCTTGCTTGTTGATGTACCACAGGAGACTGTAGTGTTGTCTGTAAAGATTTTGAGGGGTAGCTGGACGTATGAGGGGAAGGAAAGCCTTCAGGGCTAGGAGAAGGGCAGTCATTTCCCTGATGTTGATGTGTTTTTCTAAAGGTGGGGGTCCCATTGGCCCTGCACCTTGAGTCCATCCATAGTGGCCCCCCCACCCCAGATCTGATCCATCTGTGTACATTTGCTGAACTACAGTGAGAGGCTGTAGGGGAAGTCCTGGATTCAGATGAATTTGCTGAATCCATCACCTGATTTCTTTCTTTAGACAGGGAAGGAATGGCACCTGAAACTCTAGTGGACGGGCGTGCTGAGACCATACATTCTTCAAAAACCACTGAAACTTCCTTATATGCAGCCTGGCAAGAGGTAACATGGGGAGAGTGGCTGCCATCAGACCCAGGAGGTGAAAGAATTCCCTGGCTGAAATGCAGATGACTAGGAGTAGTTTTTGAAAGAAGTTGGTCAGTGAAGTAAGCTTTTCTGGTGGGAGAAAGGCCTTCATCAAATCCGTTCTTATTCTGCAACCCAGGTAAATTTGGTCTTGGGAAGGAATAAGGAAGGACTTGAAAAGGTTGACTGTGAAGCCCAGGCTTTCGAAGAGGGAGATGGTGAACTGAAGATGTCTTTCTAGGGTACTTGGATCCCCTGCCTAGATGAGGAGGTCGAGCAGGTATGGGAAGACTGAATGCCTTTTGTTCTGCAAAAGGCCACTATGGGGGCTAGACAGTTTGTAAATACCCTTGTTGCTGTAGACAAACTATAGGGCAAGGCAGTAAACTGATAGTGTAAAGATTGTCCTGCAAAACGCAGGAATTTGCAAAACGGTGGGTGGATAGGGATGTGAAGATAAGCCTCCTTCAGGTCTTAAGTTACCATAAAGGCACTTTGTGTCAAGGGTGGAAGAAGGGTTTGCAGGGACAGCATACGGAAAGTGGGTACATGCAGAAAGGGGTTTAGAAGAGACAGGTCCAGGATGGGTTTCCATGGGCCCTCCTTTCTTGGGATTAGAAAGAGCCTGGAATAGAAGCCTTGACCTTACTTGTCCTGGGGTTACCCCTTCTATAGTGCCCTGAAGAACCAGATCTTCAATCACTTGAGGAATTAGATGGATTTGTTTTTTGGAGGGAGGGATATACCTTTTGGGTAGGTTTTTCCTGGCAAGTCATAAAATATCCTTTTTCCACAACTGACAGAACCCAGTTATCTGAGGTGATTTGTTGCCACAGGGGAAGACAGTGAGAGAGGAATCTAGAACGGGGAAGGAGGTAAGGGGGAGTTTTGACAGTCGCGCATTGTTAGGCCTGCCAGGAAAGGGCCGTCTTTGATTAGTTTGACAGGTACTAGCTCTGGAAGAGGAAGGTTTCCCGACACCTTTTCTGGATTTGGAGGTAGGAGCACAGGCCTTCCTGACAAAATATGGTTTGGCAGGCAGTTTCTGTGAAACTTAGGCACTGGTGATAAAAAGAGGTGCCTGAGGTCCTGCAGCTCCTTGCCGCTCTTCTGCAGGTTTTTGAACAATTCTGCTGACAGTTTCCCAAAGAGGAACTTATTGTCAAGAGGGGCATCCATAATCTTGTTTTTGAAGTCATCAGGTAGTGGCTGTAGCCTGAGTCAGGAGTACCTGCGAAGGACTGATGCTGATGCTGTTGACCTAGCTGATGCTTCTGCAGAGCTGCATTTAATGGAGTGACTACTGACTTGTGCAACTAAAGAAAGTTTAGAGGCAACTTGTGGTTTGGTGGGAGAATCTGGGATGGAGGACAGCAGACTCATGGCTTGTGAAACTAGGTCTGAAGCACATTTTACCATATGAGTTTGGTAATTAATGGCCCTAAAGGCCAGAGTTGAAGTATAAATTTTCTTTCCTAACCTGTCCATTGCTTTGCTATATTTATCTGATGACAGTAGGGAAGAAGAGGGTAGCTGTCTTGACTATTTGTCTGCTGATACAGCAATAACAGCTGGGTCTGCCATGGGAGGTATAATAAGGAAAGTACAGTTTTGTACCTACCATAAATGTAGATGTCCGAGTGCTAATACAGCTGCAGTAATCACAGATGGGTTTTCAGCCGTCAGGCGGTCCCTCGGTCGGCCGAATTCCAAAGTCTTGGTCCGGCGTCAGTTGTCGTCGCTTACTCTTCTGACGTCAGTAAGGCCAGAGTATATAAGACACAGCCGACGCCATGTTCTTCAGTCTTTCTTGCCCCAGATGTCAGGTGCCCCCAAAAGGAAGGCAATACATAAATAAGGCTTATCTACATATGCAGGCAATGCAATGTAATGCAAAATCAGTGTAAGCAAGCAAATAAAACATAGCAGGATAACCCAGTCAGGTGGTATGAAGAGGTTGTTAGGCCCCATGCCTTTACCAAGTGGGGAAGGAGGGAGGAAACCTGTACTGCAGCTGTAGCACTCGAACATCTACATTTATGGTAGGTACAAAAGTACAGTTTTGTACCTACCATAAATGTAGATGTTCGAGATCCACATTGCTGCAGTCCTAACTATTGGGTAGTCCGCTGTCCAGTCGGCCCGAATACCAAAGTATATGGCTGGCGTCGGTCAGGGGGCATTAGAGTGACGTCAGTGCGTCCGGGTACTAATGCGCACGACCGGCGCCATATCCTCAGTCTTTTCTTGCCCCAGATGTCAGAAGACCCTAAAAGACAAGGCCCAATATACCTGCACCAAAATATGTACAATATATACAAAATTATCAGCATATAACCTCACCTACACAACCACCCCTAAACACAGAGGGAAGGAGGGAGGATTGGACTGCAGCAATGTGGATCCTCGAACATCTACATTTATGGTAGGTACAAAACTGTACTATGTTCTTCATTCCACATTGCTGCAGTCCTAACTATTGGGTAGAATCCCAAAGCAGAGGTAAGGGAGGCTGGCAAATCATAAAGAAGCAGGAGCTGACAACATGCCTTGCAAAATAGCTGTGGCAAAACCAGCCCTAGACTTAGAGTAGAGAGGAAGGTGATAATGCTTAGAGAAAGTATGCACTGAACTCCAAGTAGCTGCCTCCAAAATATCCTTAGTTGCCACCCCTTAGAAATGCTGTTGAAGTGGCAGTAGCCCTAGTGGAATGAGGCCTAATCCCAGCTGGAATCTCCTTGCCATGATGGGAATAACAAAATGCAATGCAAAACCCAATCCACCTAGAAATAGTTTGTTTTGACACAGGCTTGCCCTGCGAACTCAAAGCAAAAGAAACAAACAACTGCTGAGACTGCCTAAAATCCTTAGTCCTGCTTAAATAATAACGCAATTGCCTGTGTACATCTAAAGTGTGCAAAATCTTTTCCCCTTTATTTTGGGGGTCTGCATAAAAAGTAGGCAAATGAATAGTTTGGTTTAAAGCCACACTAGAAACCACCTTAGGCATAAAGGAAGGATTAGTACGTAATGATACCCTATCCTTATGGAAAATCAAAAGGGCTCTACTGCCATAAGGGCCTGCAACTCAGACACCCTTCTTGCAGAAGTAATAGCCAACAGAAAAGCAGTCTTCCATGACAAGTATTTCAATTCAGCAGTAGCCGCAGGCTCAAAAGGTTGTAGAGTAAGTTTTTCCAACACAAAATTGAGATCCCAAGCAGGAGTAGGAGCTCTACGTGGGGGTCTTATATTCTTTGCCCCTCTAAGAAACTGCTTGAACAAAGGATGCGAAAACAATGGTGGGTCACAATCATAGTGAGCTGAAATTGCTGCAGCATGAATCTTAATGGAAGAGAAGGACAAACCTTTGTCCAATAACTCAGTAAGATATTGAAGAGCCACACTCAAATTAGGCTCAGAAATCTCCAAATTCTTTGCTGTACTCCAAAATAAAAATCTCTTCCATTTTTCTGCATACACTTTCCTGGTACTAGGTCTTCTAGCTTCCATAATCACATTTAAAACTTGTTGAGGAAGTTGAAACCTGCTGTGTTTCAACACAGAATATGCCAGGCTGTTAGATGAAGAGAGTGAAGCTTGACATTGAGCAGATGACCGTCCTTCTGAGATAACAGATGTGGAATCAAAGGTAAAGGCCATGGAGGCTTCCTTACCAGACTCCTTAGTAGTGGGTACCAGTGTTGCCGAGGCCAATCTGGAGCTATTAAAATCATCCTTGGCTTGTCTTGTCTGACCTTTAAGAGCACCTTTGGAAGAAGAGGCAGAGGTGGAAAGGCATACACATGAAGATTTTTCCAACTGAAAGACAGAGCATCCACTTTCCAAGCTGTGTGATGAAACCCCTTTGTGCAAAACTTTGGCAGCTGGTGGTTTAGTGGAGAAGCGAACAGATCTATGTCTGGAGTTCCCCATGACACTGTCAATTTCTGAAATACATGAAGATCCAGTTTCCACTCGTGGGGATCCATGATTTGTCTGCTTAACACATCTGCTAAGGAGTTCTGTGCTCGGCAGAAACCTTGCCTGAAGAGTTAGTTGCAAGCTGAGCAGTCTCCCATAAAATCATTGCTTGCCTGCATAGAGGATAAGAATGTGTTCCCCTTGTTTGTTGATGTACCACATGACAGTTGTGTTGTCTGTTAGAATCAACACCTGCCCTGGAAGAAGTAACTCCTTGAAAGCCATTAATGCAAACTGGACTGCTAACATCTCCTTCATGTTGATATGTAGATGCTGTAGTCTGGCAGGCCACTTGTCTTGTATCCACTTTCCATGTAGATGAGCTCCCCAAGCAATGTCCGAGGCATCTGTCGTTAAAATCTGACTCGCCTCTGGCCGGGTCACAGAGAGTCCCTTGTTTAGGTGACATTCCTGTGCCCACCACAAAAATTCTTTTTGAAGGCAAGGTATTATTTGAATGACAGTGTCCAAATCCTGGCAGTGCTGTGTCCATACATTTTTGAGATACCATTGCAGCTTCCTCATATGCAGTTTGGCATTGGGAAGCACCAGAATACAAGATGCCATGAACCCTAATGCTTGAAGGACTGTCCTTGCAGTCAGCACGGACTGATGAGATAGTTGATGGAAGTAAAGGGATAGACTCTTTTGTTTGTCCGGGGTTAAAAAGGCCATCTGGGCTGCTGTATTCAGTCTCACACCCAGAAAGCACATGTCTTGAGAGGGTACTAGACTGGACTTTATTTCGTTCACAGAATACCCTAGGCATCTTAGCACTGCTATAACATATTCCAGATGCTGTAGAAGGTCTTCCTTTTCTTGAGCCAGAATCAGGCAGTCGTCCAAGTAAGGATAGATTTGAATTCCTTTTAGCCTGAAGTAAGCTATCACTGGAGCCAGAACCTTTGTGAATACTCTGGGCAGTAGATAAGCCAAAGGGCAATGCAGAGAACTGATAATGAGAATTTCCAGCTCGAAACGCAGATACTTCCTGCAACTTAGTCTTATAGGCACATGAAGGTAAGCTTCCTTGAGATCTAAAGTTACCATCCAGTGATCTTTGCCCAGCAGAGGTAAAAGCTGTTGTAACGTCAACATCTTGAACTTGGGAATGTCCAGATAAGTGTTGAGGATAGATAAATCCAAAATTGGTCTCCACGTGTTCCCCTTCTTTGGTACTAGGAACAGGCGAGAATAAAATCCTAGGCCCCTTTCTGATACAGGGACTGGCTGAATGGCCCCTATTTGGAGTAACAGAGAAATTTGCTTGTGAGCCTCTTTCCTTTGTGGAGGAGGAACGTCTGGCATGCCTTTGAAAGGGGCAATGTATGGAAATAAAACCTGTAACCGTGGTGAATGATATCCAACACCCATCTGTCTTGAGTAATTAAATCCCAATTTTCTTTGAAAAGAGACAGTCTTCCTCCCAAAGGAGCTGCCAGACGAGAATCTACTGGCAGCTGAAAAGGCAGGTCATTGGGTCTGTTTACGAAAGGACTGACCCCTGCCCTCACCAGAAGTCTGAGCAGGTGAACTCCCTGTTCTAGGCTTAAAAGAACCTTGAGCTCTGCCCCTACCACGTCTAGACCTACCCCTAGACTGGGAATCATAAGCAGGATATGTCCATCCCTTAGTAGGCCAATTTCTACTAAACTTCGGTGGCTGCACCTGCAAAAATCTTTAACAGTTTGCATAGACTTAGCTTTGTCCTCCATTTTCTTTAAAACTGCTTCCACAGGCGAACCAAACAACACATCAGACTGTAAAGGAGCATCCAAAATCCTTGTCTTAACGTGCTCAGCTAAATTCTGATCCCTCAACCAGGCATGCCTGCGAAGAACAGAACTAGTGGCAGCCACCCTCGAGGAGGCCTGTACAGCATCAAAACCACATTGCAAAGAATGCTTACCCACTTGTTCAGACACATGAACTAAATCCAGCAACTCTTTACACTCAATACCTTCTGCCAAAGCATCCACCTTAGATTTCAATTGTGAAAGGAGATAATTTTGATATTTTAGCATGTGAAACTGACAATTCAACGCCCTCATGGCTAAAGTGGAAGAAGTATACACTTTCTTTCCCCATCTATCCAAAGCCCTTGCCTCTTTATCAGTGGGAACAGGGTTTTTAACAACAGAGGCCTTAACACCTTTAGGTCCCTGAGAAACAGTTTCGGGTCTGCCCTAGGACTCTTAAAAGATACTTATGAGCTTCAGGCACCCTATAGTACCTATCAGGTTTAACAGGAGCAGGAGGCAAAGAATCAGGGTTCAGGGAAGCCTCTGCAAAACATCTTCCACCACATTCAACACAGGAGGTATAGCTAAGGGCCTATGCTGGGGTAAAACAAGAATTCCCTAAGCCTTTTCCTGGAATCAGAGTAATCTTGGCCTTCCCATTTAAAGTGCTCCCTCATGGAATGCAGAGTCTCTGAAAATGAGAAATCCTCAGGAGGAGAAGCTGTAGGAGTGGAATCATCCACATCAGAATCAGAATAAGGAGGATACTCCTGCAAGTCTTCCGCAGAAGACTCAGAAGCCTCTGAACACTGTTCAAAACTCTCAAACTCAGGTTCCACCCTAGGCCTCTTATCAGGAGGGGCATAGAACCTCTAATCATAGTAATCAAATCTTCTGCCATTTTAAGCATATGTTTCTTAGGCACAGAACCTGAAGTGCTAGGAGAAGCCCCACTGAAGCTAAACTTGGCCTACCTCTCAAAGAAGTTTTGGAAACAGAAGGAGAGGCTCTAACTACCTTGGGAAGAGAGGGAAGAACAGTTACCTGAGAAGCCCCTCAGCCTGGCCTACCTCCTGAGAAGGCACATCCTGTAACAGTAAAGTCTCTGCCTGAGACTCCAAAGAAACTCCTGGCAAAACCTCTGGCTCCACTGACCCTTCTAAAGAACCGACGTCCGGGACTGCCGGTTCATCAACCCTAGGCTTCGCTGTTTTGTCCTTGCGCTTTTGGAAGCGGCGCCGGAGCATCCGACGGCATTTTATAATTACAACGCTTCCCAAACACTAACCTGGCACAGTCTAACCTTCTCTTAATAGTGCGTTTGTTAAATCTAGCACAAGAGCGGCATCCAACAACGTCATGCTCAGGCCCTAAACAAGGTATACACAAGGTATGGTAATCCCTATGAGGTATCTGTTTCCCACAAGAAATACAGTTATTCACTTTTTCTGACATCCGGTTAAATACTGAGGCAAGAAAAAAACAAAATGTTCCCCAACGGGGCACTTAGCCAACTTTGATTCGGTCTGAAACTCCGACTTCAGAAAATTTCAGAACGCCAACCTGCACTCGCAAAACTGCTTCTGCATCGGACCATGCGGCAAAAAAGACTGAGGATATGACGTCGGTCGTGCGCATTAGTACCCGGACGTACTGACGTCAGTCTAATGCGCCCTGACCGACGTCAGCCATATACTTTGGTATTCGGGCCGACTGGACAGCGGACTACCCAATAGTTAGGACTGCAGCAATGTGGAATGAAGAACATCTGTACTATGTTCATCGTGCATACAGCTGCAGTAATCACAGATGGGTAGAGTCCCAAAGCTATGCATAGGGTGGTAGGTACTATGAGGAACTGGACTGAGCCAGAATGCCCTGCAAAACAGCAGTGGCAAAGCCTGCTCTTGTTCTGGAATATAAGGGTAGGTGGTAGTGTTTTGTGAAGGTATGTACAGAACTCCAAGTGGCTGCCTCCAAAATATCCTTAGTAGGAACGCCTCTGAGGAAGGCTGTAGAGGTGGCTGTGGCCCTGGTGGAGTGAGATCTGATACCAGTAGGGACAGATTTCCCATGATAGGAATAACAAAGCCGTATGCAGTGGCCAATCCACTTGGAAATGGTCTGTTTGGTAACTGGTTTCCCTTGAGCCCCTACGGCATAGGACACAAAAGTTGTTCTGATTTCCTGAAGGACTTTGTTCTGTCCAAATAATAACGTAGCTGCCTATGGATGTCTAAAGTGTGAAGCAGCCTCTCCCCTTTGTTTTGAGGGTTAGGATAAAAGGTAGGTAGGTGTATGGCTTGATTTAAGGCTACCCTGGATACCACTTTTGGCATAAAAGATGGGTTGGTACGAAGGGAAACCCTGTCCTGATGGAAGATGAGGAAGGGCTGCACCGCCATGAGGGCCTGTAGTTCAGAAACCCTACGAGCTGAAGTGATGTCCAGAAGGAAAGCTGTTTTCCAGGACAAATGTTGCAGATCTGTTGAGGCAGCAGGTTCAAAGGGAGGCAATGTTAATTTTTCTAGTATGTAATTAAGGTCCCAGGCTGGTATTGGTTGCTTCCTTGGAGGTCTTATATTCTTAGCCCCTCTGAGGAACTGTCGTAAGAGTGGGTAAGAGAATAAAGGAGGATCCGTGTTGAATTCTGCAGAAATGGCTGAGGCATGTATTTTTATGGAAGAAAATGAAAGTCCACTGTTCAGCAGTTCAGCTAGGTACTGTAAAACCTGAGGCAAGTTCAATTTTCTAGGGTCCTGGCCTCTTTTCTCATTCCAACAGCAAAACCGCTTCCATTTTGCAGAGTAAGCTTTTCTAGTAGATGGTCTTCTGGCCTCCAAAATGACATCCTGCACCTCCTTGGAGAGTAGGGACTGTTGTGGTGTCAAGGAATTTTCCATGCAGTGAGGTTGAGTGTTTTCAGCTGACTGTGAAGAGTTTTGTAGCTGTTCTGAGTCAGTAGGAGAGGCATTAGAGGCAGGGACGAGGGAGGAATATGTGTTAGGCTCCTCAGGAGTGGATACCAGTGTTGCCTTGGCCAATCTGGAGCAATCAGTATCATCCTCGGTTTGTCTGTTCTTGCTTTCAAAAGCACCTTGGGCAGAAGGGGCAGAGGTGGGAATGCATAAACTGTCCATGCTGTCCAACTGAATGAAAGGGCGTCCACTTTCCAGGCCTTTTGATGAAAGGTCCTTGAACAAAACTTTTTCAGTTGATAGTTCCTGTGGGATCTATGTCTGGCCTCCCCCACGCTTGGATTATCTCTGTAAACACCTGAGGATGTAACTTCCATTCGTGTGGATCTGTCATATTTCTGCTTAGAGTGTCTGCCAGTGTGTTTTCCAGTCCTGGCAAGTATTGTGCTTGAAGTTCGATTTGTCTTTCCAGAGCCAAGTTCCAAAGAGTCATGGCTAGTCTGCACAAGGGGTATGAATGTGTTCCTCCTTGTTTGTTTATGTACCACATTACTGTGGTGTTGTCTGTTCTTATCAGTAATTGTCCTGGATGCAGGAAGTCCTTGAAAGCTGTAATTGCATTTATCACTGCTAGCATTTCTGTTTGATTGATGTGAAGGTGCTTTTCCTTTTGGGACCAACTGCCCTGAAAGGACCTGTCCTACATGTGCCGGCGCAGGCGTAATCTGAGGCGTCTGTGGTTATGGCTTGTTTTGCTTGAGGCTTGCAGAATGGAAGGCCTGTGTTTACTTGACATGCTTGGGCCCACCATAGAAATTCCTTTTGCAAACATGGAATTATTGGTATAATTGCTTCCAAACTGTGACTGTGTTGAGACCATAGATTTTTTAGGTACCATTGAAGTTTCCTCATATGCAGCTTTGCACATGGGATTAGAAGAATGCAAGATGCCATGAATCCCAGAGCCTGCAGGATTTTCCTTGCAGTAAGCCTGGTACTTTTTGCTAGTGTTTTGAAGTACTGAGATAGTTGCCCTTGTTTTTCTGGCGTAAGATATGCCATCTGGGTGTTTGTGTCCAAGTTGGCACCCAGGAAGGTTATTTTCTGAGATGGTGTTAGTCTTGATTTCTCCTTGTTGATGGTATATCCCAGAGAAAGCAGTAACCGTGTCACATAAGCCAGATGTTCCAGTAGTCTCGTTGCTGTCCGCTTGGATCAGGCAGTCGTCCAGATAAGGGTAAATTTGTATCCCTTGAAGTCTGCAGTAGGCAATCACTGATGCCAGGCACTTTGTGAATACTCTGGGCAGTAGATAAGCCAAAGGGCAATGCAGAGAATTGATAGTGGATTGAACCTGCAAGAAATCTGAGGTATCTTCTGCAGCTTTGTCTGATTGGGACATGCAGGTATGCCTCCTTGAGGTCCAATGTTACCAGCCAAAACTCCTTGCCCAGCATGGGAAGAAGTTGCTGTAATGTGAGCATCTTGAATTTTGGCACGAGTAGGAATGTGTTTAGGATGGATAAGTCCAAAATGGGTCTCCAGTCGGTTCCTTTTCTTGGTACCAGAAAAAGTCTTGAATAAAAACCTTGACCTTGTTGGAGTGTAGGTACATTTTGTATAGCTCTCATGTTTAGGAGCTTTGAAATTTGCAGTTGTGCCTCTGCCCTTTGATTTTGTGGCAGGTTTGGCATGCCTCTCATTTTTGGAAGAGTGTGAAATTGAAATTTGTAGCCTCTGTTTATAATGTCCAGTATCCATTTGTCTGTTGTGACAATATGCCAATTGCTTGCAAATAATGCTAGTTTCCCTCCCAAAGGTGCTGTCAGCTGAGACTTGCTTGGCATGGAAAAGAGGGAGTCATTGGGTTTGCTTCCTGTATTGTTGTGCACTGTCTTCACCACCTCTTGGTGCTGGAGATTGCCATTGTCTGCTTTGCCATTGTCTGCCTCTATATGATCCTTGTGATTGCCCTCTGCCCCTTGTGCGTCTGTATCTGCCTCTTTGGGGCTTGTCAGTGGTTGGAAAGGACCAGTTTTTTGAAGGCCAATTTCTGCTAAAACGTGGTGGTTGGACCTGTAAGAAAGCCTTGACAGTTTGCATAGATTTGGCTTTTTCTTCCATTTTCCGTAGTATGTCCTCAGCATTAGTACCAAATAGTACATCCTTTTGTAAAGGAGCATCAAGAAGTTTAGCTTTCACATGATCAGGTAAATTTTGTTCCCTAAGCCAGGCATGCCTGCGAATGACTGATCCTGAGGCAGCCGCTCTACTGGAAGCCTCTAGGGCATCATAACCACATTATAAGGTGCGTTTACCCACTTGCTCCGCACTATGCATCATATCCTGTAACTCTTTTAAATCTGGTTGTTCAGGTTGAGACATTTTGTCCCTTAATTGTGATAACAGGTACTGTTGATATTTAATCATATGAAACTGACAGTTTAAGGCCCTCATGGCTAGGGTGGCTGAGGTATATACCTTTTTACCCCACCTTTCTAGAGATCTGGATTCCCTTTCTGCAGGGAGTGGATTCTTGGCAGTGGAGGCCTTTAATCCCTTGGGGCCTTGTGAAATGGTTTCAGGGTCAGCATTATGGCCTTTGTAGAGAAATTGGTGAGAGCTGGGTACTCTGTAATACCTATCAGGTTTTACTGGTGCAGGAGGCAGAGAATCAGGGTTAAGGCAAGCCTCGAATAGACATCATCCAGTACATCCAAAACAGGGGTATAGCCAGAGGTCTGTGCTGAGGTAACCAAAGAAATTCCCTAAGTCTTTTCTTGGAATCTGAAAAGTCTTGGCCTTCCCAATGGAAGTGTTCCCTCAAGGTGTGCAAGGTTTCCCCAAAAGAAAAATCCTCAGGAGGGATACAGAAGGAATGGACTGTTCTGCATCCGAATCCTCAAAAGGGGAGTAAGAGTGTTCCTCTGCATCAGAATGTTCTGATAAAATGGATCCCTGATCAGAAGAGGGAGATTCTTCCTCCACTCTGGGTCTCTTGTCAGGAGGGGGCTGAGAACCTCTGATAAGAGTAATTAAATCCTCAGCCATTTTAAGCATCTGTTTCTTAGGCATGGGTCCAGGAGATGGGCCCTGTGCAACAGGCCTCGTGGGATGCCTGGCTGCTTTGGATTTAGTAAAAGCCTTTATTGAAAAAGAAGATGAGGGCCTAAATACACCATGGGTGGAGGTGGACCTGTCCACATTAGTAGGCTCGACATTAGCAGGGGCTTCGGTTGTAGTCTGGGAAAGGACCGAGGACCCAGCGGTCTCGGGTACAGAGAACACTGCCAAAGGAGTGTCGTCGGTAGTCAGGGACTGCAAAGGCGTCTCGCTGACAACCGGACCACGTGTAGCCTGTTTTGGCGTGGTGTCGGCGGAGACCGCGGGTCTCGCGTGTCGGTCCTTTCCCCTGCGTTTTTTGGACAAAACGGTAGTCGGAGTGTCCGACGACATCTTATAATCAAAAGCTTTACCAAAGTAGTGTTGGGCGAACTCCGCCCGACGCTTGATACTGCGTTTATTGAAGGTAGCGCAAAAGCGACAGCCCGAGACGTCGTGGTCTGTGCCCAAACAAGGTATGCAACGGGAATGGAAATCCTTATGCGGTATTTGCTTCCCACAAGAAATACAATTATTAACTTTTTCTGACATCGGTCTGAGGCAAGTAAAGTTTCCCCAACGGGGTACTTAGCTTTAAAGAAGACTTCGGTTCCAATTTTTTCGTAATTCAGGAGCTGGCCGACCGGCACTCACTTGCAAACTGCTTCTGCTTCGGGCACCGCGTGGCAAAAAAGACTGAAGAACATGGCGTCGGCTGTGTCTTATATACTCTGGCCTTACTGACGTCAGAAGAGTAAGCGACGACAACCAACGCCGGACCAAGACTTTGGAATTCGGCCGACCGAGGGACCGCCTGACGGCTGAAAACCCATCTGTGATTACTGCAGCTGTATGCACGATGAACATCTAGAAGGCATTAGGGACTTTACAGAACCTGTCTGGTCTGTTAGGGTTAAGTGGCTGTGACTCTGGAGTCTTGGAAGCTGAGGCAAAAGTGTTCAAATAGGCTGGGATTACTGTAGGTATAGCTGAGGGGGAGAGTGATTCCATCTGCAGAAGTTTGTAATACCTCTTCTATACTTCCATCATTTGTGTGGAATCCCATTTAAAGTATTCCCTCATTTTGGAAATAGTTTCCCCAAAGGTGATGTCCTTAACTGGGGAATAACCTTCCAAGGAATCCTCGTCTGGAGAGCAGT
The DNA here is from genome assembly GCF_019279795.1 of Protopterus annectens. Lineage (NCBI taxonomy): Eukaryota > Metazoa > Chordata > Ceratodontiformes > Protopteridae > Protopterus > Protopterus annectens. Next base: position 543,012,906 of record NC_056725.1, on the reverse strand, counting down.
ATTCCAGGGGAAAAGCCAGCTGTGAGGCATACGAGAAGGATTCATCAGAAAAAGAAGATGACTCTTCCTCATGGGTCTGTGGATGTGGCAACAGGCCAGCAGAAGCAGGCCTGGGGCTCGAGGTTAGAAGAGCAGCCGGTGTCTGTGATGAAGTAGGCCTCAGGGCCAAGAAGGCCTGAAAAAGAGATTATGAAAATCCCTGCCAATCAGGCAAATCTTCTGTTTCCTTTGCAGAGAAGGAGACTTAAGTTCTGGCTGAGTAAGTGAAGGCCAAGTGTCTGAAGTCAGCCTAGGACTAGAAGCGACTTCCTCTGTAACAGATGGTAACACTAGCCATTCGGGCGAACCTAGTCCCCCCCCCCCCCGCCCCAACATCTAGGGCCGATGTCGCTGGTACCTCCATGGATGTGCAGATTGGAGAAACAAGGGTGGGATCCAAAGTGATACCCATCAAAGTCGCCAAGCCTATTGGATGTATATCAGCCCCTAGACCAGCAGCTGGCTGGACGCCCATACTCGGAGGCGCAGTATTTGGCCTAGCTACTTTGGCCTTCTTTTTCAGTGGTTCTACAGAGACAGCTGGTTCCAGTTCCATACCTAAGGCAAAGCATTTGATTTGTTGGTTCTCAACGAAAAGCTTTAGGGCTGCGAGATGGCTGTGCAGTGTGTTAGGAACAAAAGACTGGCAGATGGAGCATGCTTTGTAGTTGTGGGAAGGCCCTAAGCAGAGGTTGTGGCGGTCTTTGTGCGGAATCGGTCAACTGTACTTACATTTTCCCTTCCCAGATGACATGGACAGTATCAGCTAAGGAAAATTATACAGCAACCTAAGCTAGCAGAGACAATAGAGAAAAATTCCACAAAGGGGTACTTATCTTTTCAGGAGTTACTTGCATGAAGCAGAACAAGCGAGCTGACATTCGACTGGCGGCAGAGAAGTTCTGAGGTTTGTGTGTGCGGACTTCCCATTTATGGCCCACACATGTGACGTCCCACGCACCATACAGCAGCCAGGCTAAGCTTTTGTATATAAGCCGGATGTTCGGGTCACCTCTAGTGAGGATCGCACATGTTAGAATATTGCAACATGAGAAAAGAACATACTATGTGCCTAACTGGATTCAATCCCCTAACTTAATATTCTGTTTCATAATAGTAGGACTGTTTTATGAAAATCATTAGTCAAGGTAACCTTGTTTAATTTTTAACAGTGTGCATGCTAAACTAACCATCGGGCAGTAAATGTGCTCGTCACAGATCCAACAATGAGAAGTCTGATAGGCTGTAGCTATAAAGGGCAAAAATATAGTCATTTTCATTGCTCTACTAAGAGTGCCAAAAGCATAAACAACAGTGTACCAAAATCTTAAAAATATTCCAGGCTCACTGCTGGGAAATTGAGAATCAGCATGCATCCTTCACGCAGACAGTAGTAATAAGCATGCATACACCCCAATGAGTCTATAAAAAAATATTAAAAAAAAAAGACAAACTGCATTTACAATATACTGTACAGGTATTGTCAGGTATATTGTTCCATGTTTGTACAGTGCATAATGAAGCTATAAAGATGTAACACTTATTCAAAAAAGGCAAGACAATTTTTTTAAACAAGAGTAAAAACTGCAAGAAAGATCAGTACCTGCTAGGGTGCTCACTGTGTAAACAGTAATGTCTTTCGGCATTTCCCGGTTAGGGGTCGCCACAGCAGAACTCCATTCTGCTAATGATTGGCAGTGGATTTTTTCTGTGCCGAGTTGCCAGCCCAACACACAACCTTCAAGGAAGGCACACCCAATTCATGCTCACACCTACCTGCATATCTTTAACATCACTCGACCGCGGGGAGGACATGCAGACTCCACACAGAAGGTGCTCCAGCCGAGAATCGAACGGGAGAACGTCTTGCTGTGAGGCAACAACGCTAACCACTGCACCACCGCGGCCCTAGGGTCTTCACTGTGTAATACCCTTAAAGGCCTGTAATAGAAAGCACAGGAGACCTAGGTTTGCTGTGGCTTTCCTGCAGTTTTTACTGAATGGTTTGTGTGAGACCTTTATACCGTTTAATTTGGCTTTTTGTTTTTGTGAACAGCAGCACTGTGTCAACGCAATAATCTATTCTGGGTAATGTCAAGTTTACCCATGGCTAGCTTACTAATTTAATCACTCGAGTTCTGTCCTTGTAATCAAATCACACCATCTTGGGCAACTCAGCATTACCTACACTTAGTCAAGGATTACTGTTAAAATACATTCAATATCATGCATTAGAACAAAAAAAGAAACAGAATATAATCGGTAATAAAAAAGTACAGTAAAATGAGCTTTTTTCATAAAACAAATTAGAACAAATGTGTTTCTTTGTTCCTTTTCAATAACGCAAAATCATCTCATTACATTACTTGATTTAAACCTTCCTTACTACTCTACTATACTACACTAAACTTCACATCTACCTTTCCAAAGAATCCAAATACTCCGAACAAGAATTTTAGACATTCTCAACCAATTTTTCACATAAATTTACATGAAAAAATGACATATTGCATGTACTAAATACAGACTACTAAGGTATTTAACTCCTCCTCTCTACAACAATCTCCCAAAACTTGATTTTTTTTTTAATTCAAAAACAAAAAGACATCACCACTTATGTTACAATTTCTATAAGCAAATTTTATTTTCATTTTTGCTTTACATACCACTTCACTTTACAGAAGAATTTTTCTTATGAAACAACCTCCAAACAAAATCCCATTTTCATGTTATCACACCTTACGACTATTTTGTAAAACAGCATCCTTGCACTTAAAATTTAAGGCATTCCAAGTTCTACCTTTTATATTCTACTTATTTCCTCTTACCACTTATTCCTGTGCTCAATTTCACCAAAATCTTTCCAAGTTCATGACTTCCAAGATGGCTGTGCAGTGAACAATTCAATTAGAGCTCTCAGTGTGAAAACAGAACCACTGGAATCAACTAGAAAAACATTTATTTGGGTAAAATTCAACCACTGGTTAGTCACTACATTGCCTGGATGTCAGCAACTAAGAAATATTTCAAGGTTTAGACTCAGTGCCTTAGTTTAGGCCTTCAAAGAGTCCACTTCAAATGCCCTTCTCCCAACGAAGCATTTAGTCCTTTTTTAAAGGATAACAAAGAATTCAAACTTCCTAAACACAGTGGTGCAAAATTTCACCACTGTTTAGCTCCAATATGAAAAGTCACAGCAAGCAAATTAGATTTCAGTCATGGAACCACTTCTAAATTGTTTGTACTCTTACAGTAAGGAGAAGAAAATGAAATCCCTACTGCAGCTCCATTGACATCATTGTGACTACTTTTACAAATTGCAACCAACTCCCCTCTTACATGTTTATAGCTGATTGTAAACACAGAAACAGTTTTTTTAATCTTTCTTTGTAACTCGGATGCTTCATGGACTAAATCTGCCTTCTGAAACACCTAAATACAAATAGCCATCCCATATACCAAGATACATTTTAAAATACATTTGTTCATAAGAAACAATACTGCAGCTTCAATAATGTTGATGTTCTTAGTACTGTGTTTTACTTTTTATTTTTAATTTCATAGTAACACTTCTTAACATCATTAAAGTGTGGATCAAAAGAAAACACCTCATCTATCAGCACTTCCAGGTCTCTGGCAGTCTCTACCTTTTCTAGAATATGATCACCAACTGCATAAGGATAACAATTACTTAATTTACCGAAGTATACTGCTTTAGTACTTATTTAATTTTTACCATTAAATTCCATATTACTAAATGGAGCCCAGTTAATAAGTTGGTCCAACATATTCTGTAGTTTAAACTGATAATTTACCGACTTTACTATACCGCCACATTTCATGTCATTTGGAAACTTACTGGTAAGTGACATCTTTTACCAGTGGACTCCCAGACATAAAACTAACAGTGTGAGCCTGAGCACATGCCCTTGGGGAACTCCTCACTTACTTTTAACTAATCTGAATAATTATTGCCTACTCTAATTTTTCTACTCCTATTCCCAATCCAATTAGCTATCCAGCTCCTTAAAACTTGTATTAGTACAAAAGGCTCCTAATTCCACTATTATTGACAGTGTCAAACACGTTTGCCAAGTCAAGGTAAACTGCATCCATTGCCAAGCCCTGATCCTCAATTTCCCAAATGAAATGGCAGAAATTTGATAAGTTTTTGAGATATGATCTGTATCTTGCAAAGCAGTGTTGTAAATTGTCTTTGCACAGTTACTTTGTTATCTAACAGTTCTACGACTATTCTTTCAGAGCACTTATCCAAAATGTAGGCAAGGTTTATGGGTCTATAGTTGTCTAGTGAATTGGCATCTCCCCCTTTTTAAAACAAGCACAACTATTGCCTCCCTCCATAACTCAGGAGGCATTCAATTATACACTCAGCAATATTTGATTTTATGTAACTGAAGTACCCATTTAGTCTGTCTGGTCCTGGTGAAATTGTAGCTTTTATTACCACAGTACATTTTTCAGGATTAAAAAGGTAATTAGATGTATTTCACTGCTTTCAAATTCAACTGCATCATCGCAAATATTGGCTAACACCTGACTGCCAGCAAATTTATCTCTAAACAACTTAAGAAAGGCATTAGTCTCAGTTACTAAGCAGTTATTTTCAACAATATCTAAATCTCTGTTTTCTTTATACTGTCTTACACATTTGAAAATACTTTTCTTAACTTGTGGCATGCATTGCAAGATTTTTCTCATATGTAGAGCACATTTGCCTAAAATGTTTTCTTCACTCCACTTTGGTATTTTGATAATTATTCAAATTATGCTCAGTTGGGAGAGAGTTATATTTTCTCCACAATACATTTTCTTCCTGTTTCTCAGTTCCCCTAATTGCCTTGTCTGCCATATCAAATCTGGAGAAAGTAACAGAAAATCAACTAAAAATGGAGAAGAAAAAACTCTAGTGGAGAACAGACTGCAGCTGTTCAGCAGAAAACAGATCAAGTTTCAGCCTCAGTGCCTGAGATGGCTTCTTTTTTCCTTTTCTGGAAAAATAAATCAAGCGCATTCAGAGGTGTTTAAAATTAAGTGCTACACTGGAAAAACATATAGAGACAAATGGTAAAAAGCAAGAAAGACTAGAGGAAAGCTAAAGCAAGTATTCAGATGAGCTGATAGAACTGCAGAAATCAGAGGTTTAAATGAAGGAAAGAATGGCTAGATAGGCTTCTCATGAACTATTTAAAAAATAGTAGCGCTACAATACAGAGGACACACAGTTTCCTGCTGCACCACAGAAACTGTAAGGAACAGGCTACCTTAATTTTATTTAAGTACAAATAAGCAACTGGACTGGTGCATCACAAAAGGACTGGTTACAGAGACCCCTGCCAAATCTGGCCATGAGAAAGAAGCTAAGACCAATATTAGTAAAGATGCAATCATATCACCAAAAGGAGTTGCTCCTCACAAAAAGTACAGTTTTGTACCTACCATAAATGTAGATGTTCGAGTACTAATACAGCTGCAGTCATCACAGATGGGTTCTCCTGCCGTCAGGCAGGTCCTCGGTCGGCCGAATTCCAAAGTCTAGGTCCGGCGTCGGTTGTTGTCGCTTTCTTTCCTGACGTCAGTGCAACAGGGATATATAAGACACAGCCAACGCCATTTCTTTCAGTCTTTCTTGCCCCAGATGTCAGGTGCCCCCAGAAGGAAGGCAATATATATATATATATATATATATATATATATATATATATATATATATATATATATATATATAGATATTATATATAATCATGCAATGCAATATAATCAAAAATCAGTAGTTGCAAGCAAATACACCATAGAAGGTTAACCCAATCAGGTTGTAAGAAGAGGAGTTAGCCACTAGGTCTGTTCCCAGAGGGGAAGGAGGGAGGGAAACTTGGACTGCAGCTGTATTAGCACTCGAACATCTACATTTATGGTAGGTACAAAACTGTACTATGTTCTTCGTGCATACAGCTGCAGTCATCACAGATGGGTAGAATCCCAAAGCTACGCACAGGGTGGTAGGCACTAGGTGGAACTGGGAGGAGCCAGAATGCCCTGCAACACAGCAGTGGCAAAGCCTGCTCTAGTTTTGGAGTATAAAGGTAGGTGGTAGTGTTTAGTGAAGGTATGCACAGAACTCCAAGTGGCTGCCTCCAAAATATCTTTGGTAGGGACTCCTCTGAGGAAGGTTGCAGAGGTAGCTGTGGCCCTTGTGGAGTGGGATCTGATGCCTGCAGGTACAGATTTACTATGAAAGGAGTAACAAAACCGTATGCAGTGGCCTATCCATTTTGAAATAGTCTGTTTGGAAATAGGCTTCCCTTCAGCTCCTACAGCATAGGACACAAAGAGTTGTTCTGATTTCCTGAAAGGCTTTGTTCTGTCCAAATAGTAACGCAGCTGTCTATGGATGTCTAAGGAATGTAGCAGCCTTTCCCCTTCGTTTTGAGGATTGGGGTAAAAGGTAGGTAAGTGTATGGCCTGATTTAAAGCAACCCTTGATACTACCTTAGGCATAAATGACGGGTTGGTTCGTAGGGAAACCCTGTCCTGATGGAAGATGAGAAAGGGCTGCACAGCCATGAGGGCTTGTAGTTCCGAGACCCTACGAGCTGAGGTAATAGCCAGCAGGAAAGCTGTTTTCCAGGACAAATATTGCAAATCTGTTGAGGCAGCTGGTTCAAAGGGAGGCAATGTTAATTTTTCAAGAATGTAATTAAGATCCAAGGCTGGTATTGGTTGTTTCCTTTGAGGTCTTATATTCTTAGCCCCTCTGAGGAACTGCTTTAAGAGTGGGTGAAAGAATAAGGGTGGATCAGTGTTGTATTCTGCAGAAATGGCTGAGGCATGGATTTTGATGGAGGAAAATGAAAGTTCACTGTTCAGCAGCTCAGCTAGATACTGTAATATCTGAGGCAAATTCAGTTTTCTAGGATGCTGGCCCTTTTTCTCATTCCAAACGCAAAACCGTTTCCATTTTGCGGAGTAAGCTTTTCTAGTAGATGGCCTTCTTGCCTCCAAAATGACATCCTGCACCTCCTTGGAGAGTAGGTTCTGTTGTGGTGTTAAGGAATTTTCCATGCAGCCAGGTTGAGTGTTCTCAGCTGACTGTGTAAAATTTTGTAGCTGTGCTGAGTCAGGAGAAGAGGCATTAGAGGTAGGGTCCAGGGAGGAGAATGTGTTAGACTCCTCAGGAGTGGGTACAAGTGTTGTCTTGGCCAGTCTGGAGCAATCAGTATCATCCTTGGTCTGTCTGCTCTTGCTTTCAAGAGCACCTTGGGCAGTAGAGGCAAAGGTGGAAAGGCGTAAACTGTCAGTGCTCCCCAACTGAAAGAAAGGGCGTTCACCCTCTAGGCCTTTGGATGAAATGTCCTTGAGCAGAATTTTGTCAATTGATGATTCTTGTGGGAGGCAAAGAGATCTATGTCTGGCCTTCCCCATGCTTGGATTATCTTTGTAAACACTTGAGGATGCAACTTCCATTCGTGCGGATCTGTCACATTTCTGCTTAGATTGTCTGCCAGCGTATTTGCCAAACCTGGCAGATACTGTGCTTGAAGTTCGATTTGCCATTCCAGAGCCATGTTCCAAAGTGACATGGCCAGCCTGCACAGGGGGTATGAATGTGTTCCTCCTTGTTTGTTTATGTACCACATTACTGTGGTGTTGTCTGTTCTTATCAATAACTGTCCTGGATGCAAGAGGTCCTTGAAAGCTGTAATTGCATTTATCACTGCTAGCATCTCCTTTTGATTGATGTGAAGATGTTTTTCCTTTTGGGACCATTTGCCCTGAATGCACCTGTCTGTCATGTGTGCCCCCCAGGCGTAGTCTGAGGCGTCTGTTGTGATGACTTGATTTGCTTGAGGCTTGCAGAATGGTAGACATGTGTTTGTTTGGCATGCTAGGGCCCACCATAGAAATTCCTTTTGCAAACATGGAATTAGTGGTAGTATTGTTTCCAAACTGTGGCTGCGTTGAGACCATAGGTTTTTTAGGTACCACTGAAGTTTCCTCATATGCAACTTTGCATATGGGATTAGAAGGATGCAAGATGCCATGAATCCCAGAGCCTGCAGGATTTTCCTTGCAGTTAGCCTGGTACAATTTGCTAGTGTCTTGAAGTACTGAGTTAGTTGCCCCTGTTTTTCTGGCGTAAGATAGGCCATCTGGGTGTTTGTGTCCAAGTTGGCACCCAGGAAAATTATTTTCTGAGATAGTGTTAGCCTGGATTTCTCTTTGTTGACTGTGTATCCCAGGTAATTCAATAACCGTGTTACATAAGCCAGATGTTCCAGAAGTATGAGTTTGCTGTCCGCCTGGATCAGGCAAACGTCCAAATAAGGGTAAATTTGTATCCCTTGAAGTCAGCAGTAGGCAATTACTGATGCCAGGCATTTCGTGAATACTCTGGGCGCAGTAGATAAGCCAAAGGGCAATGCAGAGAGAATTGATAGTGGATTGAACCTGCAAGAAATCTGAGGTATCTTCTGCAGCTTTGTCTGATTGGGACATGCAGGTATGCCTCCTTGAGGTCCAATGTTACCAGCCAAGACTCCTTGCCCAGCATGGGAAGAAGCTGCTGTAAGGTGAGCATCTTGAATTTTGGTACGAGTAGAAATGTGTTTAGGATGGATAAGTCCAAAATGGGTCTCCAATCGATTCCCTTCCTTGGTACCAGGAATAGTCTTGAATAAAAACCTTGACCTTGTTCGTGAGTAGGTACCTCTTGAATAGCTTTCATGCCCATGAGCTTTGAAATTTGTATTTGAGCCTCTGCCCTTTGATTGTGTGGCAGGTTCGGCATGCCTCTCATTTTTGGAAGAGTGTGAAAATGAAATCTGTAGCCTCTGTTTATAATTTCCAGGATCCATTTGTCTTTTGTGACAATATGCCAATTTTTTGAAAATAATGCCAGCTTTCCTCCCAAGGGTGCTGCCACCTGAGCCTTGCTTGGCATACAAAGGGGAAAGTCATTGGATTTGTTTCCTGTATTGTTGTGCACTGTCTTCACCACCTCTTGGTGCTGGAGATTGCCATTGTCTGCCTCTATATGATCCTTGAGATTGTCCTCTGCCCCTTGTGCGCCTGTATCTACCTCTTTGGGGCTTGTTCGTGGCTGGAAAGGACCAGTTTTTTGAAGGCCAATTTCTGCTAAAACGTGGTGGTTGCACTTGTAGAAAAGCCTTGACAGTTTGCATAGATTTAGCTTTTTCTTCCATTTTCCGTAGAATCTCCTCAGCATTAGTACCAAATAATACATCCTTTTGTAAAGGAGCATCTAATAGTATAGCTTTAACATGGTCAGGCAAGGTTTGTTCCCTAAGCCAGGCATGTCTATGAATGACTGATCCTGTAACAGCAGCTCTACTTGAGGCCTCTAGAGCATCATAGCCACATTGTAAGGTGTGTTTACCCACTTGTTCTGCACTATGCATCATATCCTGCAACTCCTTTAAATCTGGTTATTCAGGTTGTGACATTTTATTCTTTAATTATGATAACAGAAACTGCTGATATTTAAGCATATGGAACTGACAATTTAAGGCCCTCATGGCTAGGGTGGCCGAGGTATAAACCTTTTTTCCCCACCTTTCTAAGGATCTAGACTCTCTCTCGGAAGGTAATGGATTCTTAGCAGTAGAGGCCTTCATTCCCTTGGGGCCTTGAGAAATGGTTTCAGGGTCTGCATTATGGCTTTTGTAAAGGAATTGGTGTGAGTTAGGAACTCTGTAGTACCTATCAGGCTTGACTGGGGCAGGAGGCAGGGAATCCGGATTAAGGCAAGCCTCCGAGTAAACATCATCAAGTATGTCCAAGACAGGAGGTATGGCCAGAGGTCTGTGCTGAGGTAGCAAAAGAAATTCCCTAAGCCTTTTCTTGGAATCTGAGAAATCTTGGCCTTCCCAATGGAAGTGTTCCCGCAAGGTTTCCCCGAACGAAAAATCCTCAGGGGGGGATACAGAAGGAATAGACTGTTCTGCATCAGAATCTTCAAAGGGGGAGTACGAATGTTCCTCCACATCAGAATGTTCTGAAATAATGGAGCCCTGGTCAGAAGAGGGAGAATCTTCTTCCACTCTGGGTCTCTTGTCCGGAGGGGGCTGGGAACCCCTGATAAGAGTAATTAAATCCTCAGCCATTTTGAGCATCTGCTTTTTAGGCATGGGGCCTGGAGATGGGCCCTGTGCAACAGGCCTCTTGGAATGCATGGCTGATTTAGACTTAGTAAAGGCCTTTATGGAAAAGGAAGAAGAAGGTCTGAAGACACCATGGGTGGAAGTGGACCTGTCCACATTAAGAGGCTCAACACTCACAGTGGCTTCGGTAGCTGTAGTCGGGGTATGGGCCGAGGAACCTGCGGTCTCGGTTACAGAAGACACCGCCAGAGAAGCGTCGGCGGTAGTCAGGGGCTGCGTAGGCGCCTCACTGAGAACCAGACCACGTGTAGCCGGTTTTGGCGTGGTGTCGGTGGAGACCGCGAACCTCGCGTGTCGGTCTTTGTCCTTGCGTTTTTTGGACAAAACAGTAGTCGGAGTCTCCGACGACATTTTATAATTAAAAGCTTTACCAAAAAAGTGCTGGGCGAACTCCGCCCGACGCTTAATAGTGCGTCTATTGAAAGTAGCACAAAAACGACAGCCCGAGACGTCGTGGTCTGGTCCTAAGCAAGGTATACAGAGGGAATGGAAATCCTTATGCGGTATTTGCTTCCCACAAGAAATACAATTGTTAACTTTGTCTGACATTGGTCTGAGGCAAGAAAAGTTTCCCCAACGGGGTACTTAGCTTTAAAGAAGACTTCGGTTTCCAAATTTTCGTAATTTCAGGAGCTGGCCGACCGGCACTTGCGAACTGCTTCTGCTTCGGGCACCGCGCCGCAAAAAAGACTGAAGGAAATGGCGTCGGCTGTGTCTTATATACCCCTGTCGCACTGACGTCAGGAAAGAAAGCGACAACAACCGACGCCGGACCTAGTCTTTGGAATTCGGCCGACCGAGAACCCGCCTGATGGCAGGAGAACCCATCTGTGATGACTGCAGCTGTATGCATGATGAACATCTGTGGGGACACAACAGTGCTTCTGGAAAAATGATTACTCACTGTACACCAGGCCGACGAAAAGCAAGTTTAATCGGGCAATCAAAAGGTGTTGAGAAGTAGGGGTTAGATTCAAGTTGCTATATTCAGTGTCTTCAAATCATTTTTTTTCAGAAGGACCATAGACATTCTTAGATGCAAAACACGTGAAAGAGGAAATAAAGTTTACCCAACAAAAAGTGAGCTAAGCAAGTTGAAAGGGATTCTGCTTTTCCCTTCCTCTGACAATGGCACAGCTCATAGAACTTGCTAGCAAAATCTTTTCCAATGTTCCAAAGGAAAATGATTAAACAACAGGTGGAAAAAAAAGAGCGGATGAGAAAAACAAGCAATCTGGACAAAGACTATGCTTCTACAAGAAGTGGAGGGAGGAAAGGAAAAAAGGACTGGAAGTTAGTGGATTTTAAAGTGGCAGCGGACTGTTAAAGTAAAATTTTTCACTCTGTCAATATTTAGAAGGATAATGCAGGAAGTGAAGGAAGTACATTTTTTCTTTGGAAATATGTCTATAAACTGAAAATAAAAAAGTTTACTTCTATTAGTAATATGTGTAGAACTCATTTCTTCAAGTCGGAGATGGATCACAGTTAAATGAGGCCATAAGCAGTGTAACAGATCAACAGCCCCCCCTTCCCCACAGCCATTCCAGTGTCACATTACTTTTAGCTCCCTCTCCCCAATTACCGTAAACACATTTCAAACCTGTTACAATTATAAAAATGACTCAGATTCAATTTAAAACTTGTACTTCAAATTTTACTGCACAAACACTGATTGCTATTTGCCAAACAAAACAGTCTCACACTGAAAACTGACTTAGCATGAGCAACAGTAAACTTTTCTTTCCTTGAAACTCTTGTTCATTAAGAATGCACTGAAACTCACATTAGGTAGATAGGTAAGTACTAAGCAATTGGTCTGCAAATTATTACAAGTCCAGCACAGTACCATGAGGTCAGAATCAAACCCTGTACTGTACTTTAGGTTTACGAGGTGAAGATCTTAACCATTATGCCAAAGTCACCCTCAGAATGAACATGCACTGAAACTCCCATTCACTTTAAATGCATCTGGCTAGTGGCAGATTAAATGCACCTCAGCCCTGGGCTGTTTTCAAACCATGGGCCTCCTACACACATTTTTAGGAGCACACATGAATGGTATTCTTTGATTTACCTTCTTGGCTGTTATAAATTATATATTTTTTTATAATGCAATATTTAACAGTGTGCTTTTTAAATTTTCATTTTGAGCATTTTTTTTCAAGTAAGCAGTAAAACAAAATGTATGAAACAATAATGACAAAAAGTACCAATGTCAGAAAATTTCAAGCATAAAAGGCCACTGAAACTGTTGTCATTAAAATCCACCAATATCCATACCCCACCCCCAAAAAAAATCTATACCCAACAATTATGGCAACTTTATCGACTCTGTACAAAACACGTGTCTGACTGTGATAAAAATGGCCACAGTAAGGTATCTGAATTTGCTTTACACAAAAGTATGCTAGTCCTGCAAAGACAGGACAATAACCTTTTAACTTTATCAGCACAGCAAGTTCAGTCTTTTTTACCCACAGACATCCGCCAAACATAGGAATTATAGTTACATTGTTGACTGCAGCCTTCTCATATGTCTGTGTCAAAAAAAAATAATAGCAACAATCATGTTCAAAGTCAGATGTCAAATTTGTTTCAGACAAATGCGCAATAACCAAAGTGCTTCGACTTAACTGACACACACATGCACACTAGTCTTTCAAACCCAGATTAATGACCGTTTAAAAATGACCAGATGAAAACAGCATAAAGCACTTTCATCCACACAGACCCCCCCCCCCATTAATCTCACCAGCAGTTGTCACTTTGTTGACTGTGTACACTGCTTACCGTTTTGAAGAAATAAATTACATCTACTTTACTACCATCCTACCATAAGATCTAGCCATGTATAGCGCAGTCTAAATAGAACAGTATTTATGAAAGCATAAAAATATTAACCACAAAATATATATGCTAAGTCTGCTAAGTCAATATGCACAAAATCTGCAGAATCAAAAGTCAACTGAATAATTCCAAATTAAACAGAACTACTACTAATGCACATGTTGTTTCTGGTAAAAATGGTACATTTTAATGCATCTACAAATACAGTGCCTGCTGCCCTTGAAGAATAAACTGCCTATGTCACATTAAAAAAAATACTGTGCTGGTGATATTGCCATAACATTTCCTAAACTAGATCAGCTATGCAACAGGGAATGGCTGGCAAATTATGAAAATGGGTTTATGGTTACTAGGCATGCAGTCTTGGTGATCATTAAGGAGTCTAGCCCAAATTCTCAATTGCTCCAAAGCACTAACTGGTTACATAACTTGCTCAATGCCAGAATGCAGGTAAATACAGGTGGAAATATTCAAATCCTGCACCCATGCCACAGGAAGCAGCTCATTAGTAAGTCACAGCTTTAATCCCCTGCACTAACTGCATGTTGAAATCTTTAACAAGCCAATCCTACAGAAAATACTATAACAGTAATATGCATCAATGACTATGTAATGGAGGCTGAAAACCAGATGGCTTTGAAAATCACTCTAAATAATGCAGACTATATGACCTGTCAAAGGTTAACCAGTCTGCAGTTGCTGCAGGCTGTAAAGAAGGTACTGTAAAAATATTTTACAAAAAATGCAACATGTTAGATTCCTAAAATGAAGTAAGTTTACAGAGTATTATTACACAATCCAGGCCTGTTGGTGTATTAATTCACTCTTTAATGCAATGAATAAAGCAAAATAGTTAGCCAATATAACTGCTGCTGGGGCTTATGTTTAACAACCCACAAGTGATACAAAAATCAGAAATATTACTGCATATAGCATATATTTGGGGGGGGGGGGTGTATCTCATTTTTGACTTTCTGTCTCTTCTCTGTCATCAACAGTAGCTACCCTCTAGAACATCACGAAGTACAGGTCTGACCTACTTGAATGGCTAATAATGTTGTATTGTTGCAGCATAAACCTCTAAAGTCAACACAGCTAGATCGTGGACAAATGGAGTCCTTTGCAGAGTACTCTAGCAGGAACCCACTAGCGATCCCATTACTTGTTTCTCCTCAGTTACACAAACATTTTTCAAAACTGTCAAGTGTAAATACCATTTTTTTATTTTTACCATTATGACAGAGGTTTGGATTTCATTTAAAACTTTCATTCCAAACTTTACAGACAAAAAAAAACAATGACAGCCATTCCATAAAAATCACACTTAACATGAGAAACAGTAAACTTCTTTTCCTTTAAAACAACACATCTGGAAACCCATGAAACTATAACAGACATGTTGGGATTCATACTCAAACAGAACATAGTGAAGGAGTGATTAGTGTCCTTGTGAAGGGTGCAAGAATTCAGGACACAAATTTATAAAGCATTTGCTAACAGCCTGGGCAGCCCACTGGACACTAGTGACCTTTTTCAGGAACAGCCCAGGAGTGCTGACTGTTGAACTAACTTGGCTGAGTCACAGAGAAAGCAAATGAAAGCTGGCGGAATCAAACCATGTACTACAGAAAGCATATCTAACAGCTTATGGTCTTTACTCATCTCCAACAAATTCTATGCAAGCAGAGCATTTCACCCCAGCCTGCCTGCAAAAAACAAATTAAATTAAAACATTTTTATGGTTAAAATATTAACATTAAACTCGTAGACTGCATGCTGTCCAATTTATCTGAAGCTAAATAATAAACACACTGTCAACACTAAGGAAACCAAGGATCACATTAAAAAAAATGGCACATATGAGGATGCTCCTCCTTACTACAACTAACTTCCTTCCTTTACACCATAAAGTACAGTTGTGTACCTACCATAAATGTAGATGTTCAAGTGTATTCAGTGTTGCAGTCATTACACCTGGGTTATCCTGCTGGCAGGCTACCCGCAGTCAGCCTGAATTCCAAAGTCTTGGTCCGGCGTCGGTTGCTGTCGCCTCTTCCCTGACATCAGTGCGCCAGGGGTACAAAAGATGCAGCCGATGCCATTTTCTTCAGTTTTTCTTGCCCCAGATGTCGGTGCCCCCAAAAGGGTAGGCTAAAAATTCTGCCAATAAAAATGCATGCACTAACATAAACATTACCTTCATCAACAAGCAAATACACCACATAGTTTGTATAGAATAGAGAAGTACAGATGAGTCCCAGCAATGAAAGGGGGATGGTGGAAGGGTAACCTGGACTGCAACAGTGAATACACTCGAACATCTACATTTATGGTAAGTACACAACTGTACTATGTTCATCGTGTTTCACTGTTGCAGTCATTACACTTGGGTTGAATCCCAAAGCTGAGGTTAGGTGGTTAGGCCTAAATAGAATTAGGAGTGGCTATGAGGCCCTGCAGAACTGCAGTGGCAAAGCTTGCTCTGGATTTAGAGTAAAGAGGTAAGTGGTAGTGCTTTGTAAAAGTCTGCACTGAAGTCCAAGTTGCAGCCTCCAAAATCTCCTTGGTTGGTACTCCACTCAGGAAGGCTGCTGAAGTGGCTGCAGCTCTGGTTGAATGTGGCTTAATGCCCTTAAGCACTGATTTGCCATGTTGTGAATAGCAGAAACGAATGCAGTGGCCTATCCATTTTGAAATAGTCTGCTTTGAGATAGCTTTTCCTTGCAATCCTGCAGCATATGCCACAGAGTTGCTCAGTCTTTCTGAAAGCTTTAGTTTTGTCCAAGTAGAAGCGTATATGTGTAGGTCCAAAGAATGCAGAAGTCTCTCCCCCTTATTCTGTGGGTTTGGATAAAAGGTTGGCAAATGAATGGTTTGGTTAAGAGCCACACTGGACACTACCTTAGGCATAAATGTTGGGTTTGTCCTCAGAGAAACCCTGTCCGGATGGAAAATTATAAAAGGTTCCACAGCCATTAGTGCCTGTAACTCTGAGACTCTTCTTGCTGAAGTTATTGCTAGGAGCAGAGCTGCTTTCCATTATAAGAATTTTATCTCAGCTGTACTGGCTGGCTCAAAAGGAGGCAGTGTGAGTTTTTCAAGACAAAATTGAGGTCCCATGCGGGTACTGGCGCTCTCCTTGGAAGTCTTATGTTTTTGGCCCCTCTGAGGTACTGCCTTAGCAGTGGATGTGAAAAAAATAGGTGGGTCCGTATTGTAATGAGCTGAAATAGCAAAGGCATGGATCTTAATTGATGAGAAGGATAGGCTTTTGTCCAGCATCTCAGTTAGGTATTGTAAAATCTGAGGAATATTTGGTACAAGCGTGTCAATTCCTTGCGCCTGGTTCCAAGCACAGAATCTCTTCCATTTTTCTGCATAAGATTTTCTGGTGCTGGGCCTCCTGGCCTCCAAAATAACACCCATAACTGCTTTAGAGAGAGGTGTGTTCTGAATGGTTACATTATCTGCAATGCAGCCAGATTTAGTGTTCTGAGTTGGCTGTGCAGGATCTGATTGTTTTGTTGGGTCAGTAGATGAGGAATTCGAGGTAATGTCCAGGCTGGGCCTGGAGACAAGCTCTTTAGGACTGGGTACCATTGCTGGCACGGCCAGTCTGGGGCAATCAGTATCATGTTTGGCTTCTCTTGTCTGACCTTTAGGAGTACCTTGGGGAGGAAAGGCATATACTGTAAGGATTTTCCAGCTGAATGATAGAGCATCCACTTTCCATGCTTGCTTGTGATAAGTCCTTGTGCAGAATCTCTGTAGCTGGCAGTTGTGAGGGGAGGCAAATGGATCCATGTCCGGGCATCCCCATTTCCTTGTTATCATGCTGAAGATTTGTGCATCTAGTTTCCACTCGTGAAGATACATGAGGTTTCTGCTTAGTTTGTCTGCCAGAGTATTTGTCTTTCCTGGCAGGAATTGTGCTTGCAGGTGGACTTGATAAGTCAATGCTGTGTTCCACAAAGTCATGGCTTGTCTGCAGAGGGGGTAGGAATGTGTGCCTCCCTGCTTGTTTATGTACCACATGACTGTAGCATTGTCCGTCTTTATCAGCAGTTGTCCTGGATGAAGTAGATCCTTGAAGGCTGTCAGGGCATTCTGAACAGCTAGCATCTCGTTTTGATTGATATGAAGATGCATATGGCTTGCAGGCCATGTGCCCTGAATACATTTTCCTGCCATGTGCCCCCCCCCCCCAGGCATAATCTGATGCATCTGTTGTTAGTGTCTGCCTGGCTGTGGGTAAAGTGAATGGCTGTCCCTTGTTGTGGTGACAGGCCTGTGCCCACCATCGAAACTCCTGTTGAAGGCAGGGAATGAGGGTAATTAATGTTTCCAGGCTGTGGCAATGTTGAGTCCAAACACTTTTTAGATACCATTGTAGTTTCCTCATATGCAGTCTTGCATATGGAATTAGCAGAATGCAGGATGCCATGAAGCCCAAAGCCTGCAGAATTTTTCTTGCAGATAACTGGGTCTTTGTTGCCAACATTTCGAAGTAAGAAGTCAGTTGCCTTTGTTTGTCTGGCGTGAGATAAGCCATCTGGGCAGTTGTATTTAAGCTTGCACCCAGGAATATTATCTCTTGAGAGGGTACTAGTTTTGATTTCTTTTCGCTTACTGTGTACCCTAGGCAAATTAGTAATTTTTTTACAAACGCCAGATGCTTCAGTAGAATGTCCTTGTTCTCTGCTTGAATAAGGCAGTCGTCCAAGTAAGGATATATTTGAATCCCTCTTTGCAAAAAGCAATTACTTGTGCCAGGCATTTTGTGAAGACCCTGGGCACAGTAGATAAGCCAAAGGGCAGTGCAGAGAATTGGTAGTGCATTGAGCCAGCTATGAATGTGAGGTACCTTCTGCAAGATTGTCTGATTGGGACATGCAGGTATGCCTCTTTTAGGTCCAAAGTTACAAGCCAAGCCTTCTTGCCCAGCATGGGCAGAAGCTGTTGCAGAGTCAACATTTTGAATTTTGGAACGTCCAGAAAAGTGTTTAGAATAGACAGGTCCAGTATTGGTCTCCAGTCTTTGTCCTTTCTGGGTACCAAGAAAAGTCTTGAGTAAAATCCTTGTCCCTGCTCTTGCTGTGGTACTTGCTGAATGGTCCTCATGTCCATGAGGGATAAAACTTGTTTTTGTGCCTCTGCCCATTGATTGTGTGGCAGGGTCTGGCATACCTTTTGCCTTTGGCAGGCTGTGAAAGTGGAACCTGTAGCCCTGAGAAACTATATTCAAGACCCATTTGTCCCGTGTGATCATGCGCCAATTTTGTGAAAAAAGTGCTAGTTTTCCCCCATAAGGGGGCTGCCAAAAGATAAGTGCTTGGTATTGGCAGAGGAAAGTCATTGGGACTGATTCCTATATGGTTGTGATTTGTCTTCTCAGCTTTTGGAGGTAGACGCACCCCATTGTTTAGGCCCGTATGAGCCTTGGGGCTGGGATCTGCCTCTAGGGCATCTGTATCGGCCTTTTTGTGGCCTGTCTGACACTGGAAAGGACCAATTCTTTGAAGGCCAGTTCCTGCTAAATCTGGGTGGCTGTACCTGTAAGAAATCCTTAACTGTCGGCATAGATTTCGCTTTATCCTCCATTTTCTTCAACACCTCTTCTGCCTTAGCACCAAACAAAGTATCGTGTTGTAATGGAGCATCCAATAATTTTGCTTTAACATGATCAGGCAGATTCTGTTCCTTTAACCAAGCATGCCTTCTAATGACAGAACCCGTAACAGCGGCCCTGCAAGAGGCCTCCAGTGAATCAAAACCACATTGCAAAGTATGCTTTCCCACTTGTTCAGCTGCATGCAATAAATCCTGCATTTCCTTATTTTCTGAACATTCAGAATTTGTCAAGACTTTCTGTTTTAGCAGTGACATTAAGCACTGCTGATATTTAAGCATATGAAACTGACAATTTACAGCCCTTACAGCCAAGGTAGCAGAGGTGCAAACTTTTTTCACCCATCTGTCCAGTGCCCTTGAATCCCTATCAGAGGGGACAGGGTTTTTGCAGTGGAAGCCTTGACCCCCTGAGATATAGTTTCTGGGTCAGCAGCAGGGTTTTTATATAGAAATTTATGAGAATCTGGAACCCTATAGTATCTGTCTGGCTCAACAGGTGCAGGGAAGTAGTGAGTCAGGAGACAGGCCGGACTCTGAAAATACATCATCTACAATGTCTAGAACAGGTGGAATAGCAAGAGGTCTGTGCTGAGGTAGTAAAAGAAAGTCTCTGAGCCTTTTCTTAGATTCTGAGTAATCATGGCTCTCTCAGTGAAAGTGCTCCCTCATGGTATCCAAGGTTTCCCCAAAAGAATAATCCTCCAGAGGAGAGGCTGAAGGAATAGATTCTTCAGAATCAGAATCCTCATAGGGAGGAAGAAAGTATCCCTGTTCAGAAGAGGAGTCAGAGGAAATGGAAACCTGATCTGAAGATTCATATTCTGTCTCTTGCCTAGGCCTCTTATCAGGAGGGGGATGGGAACACCTGATAAAAGTAATTAGGTCTTCAGCCATTTTAAGCATCTGTTTTTAAGGCATGGAAGTCTGTCCAGGAGAATGCTGTAGTTGTTTCTTTGTCTTTAGAGCTGCTTTAGTCTTTGAAGCTGAGGTTGGCTTTACATGTAACAGTGTAGGTCTGAATACACCCTCAGAAGCAGATGCCTGCTCAGCGGCTCCGGACCCATCTGAGGGAATAGTTTCCAAGTTTCCAATACCTTGAGTTTCCAGAGGCCTAGTTAGCCCCACGTGGGAGTCGGAAGTGGCCTGTGGCTCTGAGGTAGCGGACGTCAGCGGCTGCGAAAGCGCCTCACTGAGAACCGGCGACTGGCCTAGTGGAAGCCTCGTCGTCGGTTTTGGACCTCGGATGCCTGTCCTTTTCCTTGCGTTTTTTATAAACTCCGGTCGTCGGCTGTTCCAACGGCATTATATAATTAAATCTTCGGCCAAAGTAACGAAAGGCAAAATCGTACCGACGCTTAATAGTGCGTTGGTTAAATCTAGCACAAAACCGACAACTAGCAATGTCATGGTCGGGGCCTAGGCAAGGAATACAAGTAAGAGTGAAAATCCTTGAGGTATTTGCTTCCCACAAGAAATACAATTGTTAACTTTTTCTGACATCGGTCTGGAACAAGAAAAAAGTTTCCCCAATGGGGTACTTAGCTTTAATGAAGACTTCAAATCTGAAATTCGATTTGGAAAATCTCAGGAGTCGGCCGACCGGCACTTGCGAACTGCTTTTGCTTCGGGCACTGCGTGACAAGAAAGACTGAAGAAAATGTCGTCGGCTGCATCTTTTATACCCCTGGCGCACTGACGTCAGGGAAGAGGCGACAGCAACCGACGCCGGACCAAGACTTTGTAATTCAGGCCGACTGCGGGTAGCCTGCCAGCAGGATAACCCAAGTGTAATGACTGTAACAGTGAAACACGATGAACATCTACTCTGGTTCAAAGGTAGCTACTAAGTTTGTAGTGCAGGGGACCACTTAGGAGCCTGACTCAAATTTCAGGCTGCCCCAAAGCTGTCTGGTTAAGTGGCTTGCAAAAGGACAAGTCAAAAATATGAGGCAGAATCAAAGTTGTTCTGCAAAACTTGAGACAGATAATAACAAACTACTCTATCTTACAAAGTTAACAGAAAAAAAAGTTATATCTTACCATAACGTTCCATCTGTATTGTTGATCCTCTTTCAGTCATTACGTATGGGTATCGGTTCTGAGCTTGGAACCAAGCTGGCCATTTTCCAAGCTCGTGTCAGCTTCAAACTCTCGAGCTAAACTCTTACCCACAATTCCCTCTCCCTGTTACCTCAGATTGAGTTTGCAAGTTAAAAGAAGGTAGAGGCTACCTCTGGTCAAATAACCTAAAAGAACTGGATGGTGAGATCCACTAGAAATCACAGGAGGGGGAAGGAGGGAGGGTCGTAATGACTGAATGAGGATCAAAAATACAGATGGAATGTTATGGTAAGACATAACGTCTTTATCTGATATTGTTAATCCTCGTTCATGCCTTACGTATGGGACAGAGTCCCCAGCTACCTCTATTCCTGGGAGGCTCTCATGGAAGGACACTCCTGAGCACCACAGAACCGAAAGATGCTCTTCACCTGGAGGCCAAATCCAATTTGTAATGATTGATGAAGGTATGAGGCGTAGCCCAAGTAGCAGCTGCACAGATGTCATGTAAAGAAGCTCTGGCATGGAAGGCAGCAGAAGTTGCCACCAACCTTGTTGAATGAGCTTTCATGGTAGTAGGCAACGAGATATTAGGTCGTGTGTAAATAAAGGTCACACAGTCCTTCAACCATCTAGCTGTGACCTTGGCAACAGCCGATCTTAATCTAAGTCCAGAAAAGGCCAAAAATAACTGGTCAGATTTACGAAAGGGTTTAGTCCTGTTTAGGTAAAAATGGATTTGCCTGTGTATATCAAGTATTGTATTGTAGGCAATACTCTCCTCTGTTTGAATGGTTGGGAAAGAAAACTGGCAATTCAATGACTTGATTAATGGACATTTCAGAGATCACTGTAGGCAGAAATGGCGATTAGTTCTCAGAGACACCATCTCTATGAAAAATCAAGTATGGACTCCTGATACATCAAGCTTGAAGTTCAGAAATATGTCTGGCAGAAGTAATAGCGACCAAAAACTAGGTTTTCCATGACAAATACTTGAAGTCGCAAGAAGAGGCTGGTTCAAAAGGTGCCATTGTCAGAGCTTGTAGAACAAATGATAAATCCCATGACTGAACAGATTCTCTAAAAGGTGGCTTCAGATGATTCACACCTTTTATGAAGTTCTTGCACAATTTATGGGACATAAGAGAGGAATCTTGGACACCCTCATGAAAATTAGAAATTGCAGCCAAATGAACTCTAATGGTAGAGGCCGATAGACATGATAAACAGGTCGGCCAGATAGTCTAGTATTATAGACACTGGTGCTGAAAAGGGGTCTACTTGTTTATCTTTCAGCCAACAGGTAAATCTTTTCCACTTGCTCAGATAAGTAATTCCAGTGGAGGACTTATGAGAAGCAATGAGAATATCACGTACTGGTAAAGAAAGATCATTCTGCCTGGCAATCAAGTGAATTAGAGTAGCCAAGCCGTTAGCTTCAGGCTGTTCAGGTTGGGATGAATCAAGTTCTGTGGGTGTGAGATCAACTCCAGGATTGGATGGAGGATCCATAGTCGATCTAGTAGGTGTGGCCAAAGGAATGGGAACCAAATCTGTCGTGGCCAATATGGTGCTATGAGGATTACCTTGCTCTTCAACCGCCGGGTTTTCTTCAGAAACTGGGGAATGAGAGGAAAGGGTGGAAATGCATAGAGACGACCCGAGGGCCAATCGTGGACCAGAGCCTCCCTGGGTGACTATCCCGGAGGGGGAATCAGGGCGAAGTAGTTGCTGCATTTGTAGTTGGCCGGGGATACAAAGAGGTCGCAGCAAGGGTGGCCCCAGCAGTGGACGATCGCCGCTATCAAGGGATTCAGAGACCACTCGTGAGGTTGCAGAATGCACCTGCTGAGTCTGTCTGCTATCACGTTGGAACTCCCGGGAATGTGCGTTGCTAGAAGAAAACGGTTGGTAGCCATCACCCATTGCCATATCCTCATGGCCTCTCAACAAAAGGGGTAAGATTTGGTTCCACCTTGCTTGTTGATGTACCAAACCATTGCCATGTTGTCTGATTGAATCGCAGTTGTCCCAGACGGCAGCAGGGATGGAATGCTTGCAACGCCAGAAGCACCGCCCTCAGCTCTAGAACATTTATATGCAGATGGGCCTCCGGTTGGGACCAAGTGCCTTGGACTGTCTGTCCCTGAAATAGCCCCCCCCACCTCATCAGGGAGGCATCCATGGTCACTGTGGCCTTGGGTTGCTGGGGGGGGGGGGGTGAGACCATTGAGAGAGATTGTGTGCCATCCACCAATTTAAATCCTGTTTGCATCTGCGAGTTACTTGAATCATGGCTGAAAGAGGATGCTGAAAAGGATACCACCGGGTGAGCAGTAGCCATTGTAGAAGCCTCATGTGAAACCTGGCCAGGGGAACAATGGTGATGGAGGCTGGCATGGAACCCAACAGCTGGAGAACTGAGTGAGCCGTGGATTTTTCCTTTGAAAGGATTGGAATTAGTTGTTGCTTTATCCTTAAAATTCTGTGCTCTGGAATAGCAGCTCTGCAGTTTTTTGTGTCCAAGATAACCCCTATAAATTCTGTCGACTGAGATGGGATGAGATTGGATTTCTGCCAGTTTATGGTTATGCCTAGCCTTTGAGCAGCGAGGAGAGAGTATGCCAGGGCTTTTTCCAGTAGATGTCTGCTGGGGGCGGAAATGAGCCAGTCGTCTAGGTACACAAACACCTGGAATCCTTGAAGTCACAAGTGAGCTGTGACAACTGCCATGCACTTTGTAAACACTCTGGGGGCTGTAGAGTCTCCGAAGGGCAGTACTCTGAACTGGTAGTGACTGGCTCCCGCACTGAAGCGCAGAAATCTTGATGGCCTGTCCACCTTTATGTGGTAGTATGCATGTTGAAGATCTATAGAGCACATCCAATCGTCTTTCTCCAAAAGCGGGAGAATAGACTGTATAGTGACCATCCGAAATTTTTGTACTCTCTCAAACTTGTTCAATACAATGAGATCCAAAATTGGTCTCCAGTCACCGGTTTTCTTTGGCACCAAAAATAATCTTGAGTAGAATCCGGATCCTATCTGGTCTGGAGGGACTATTTGGATGACTCTTTCTTAGCAGCTTTTCTATCTTTAGTGCTGCTTCTTCCCTTTGACTGGGTGGAACGTCGGGAAGATTTTTTGAAGGGACGGGACACAGATCGAAGGGGATATGATAACCTCTGGTTATGATCCTTTGTACCCAAGAATCGGTGGTGATGGTTAGCCTGACAGAAGGGTACAAGGAGAAACGTCTCCCAACCACCTCCAGAGGAAAGCAGTTGGGCCGCTCTTCAGAAGTGCTGGTAGGATTGACCAAGGAAAGAATCCCTGGAACCCTGGTTATGTGGTCCTCCTCTGCCCCGAAAGGAGAGTCTTCCCTGTGAGTTTTCCCCTCTGCCTCTGGGGGAGAACTCGGCCTGTGTGTCACAGAAAGGACCCTGAGATTTCATGAACCATATCTTCCCACTCTTTTGGTTTCGGGAGAAAGCATGTTGAGGGGAAGAATAAAGGACACCTACGGCAGAAAGGGTCTTACCATCTTGTTCACATCTGGCCAGTGTGCTTTTAACTTTGGGCCCAAACAACGAGGAGGGCTCAATGGGGGCATTAAGAAAGGAAGACTTAAAAGGTTCCACGAAGTTGCACAAGCGTATCCAGGCGTGCCGTCTCAAGACCGCAGCTGAACCCACCGCTCTAGCTGCTCCTTCTGATGCGTGAGATATCAATCGCATAGAGGAGTTAGATATAGACTCAATGGTGGTTAGCTGAGAGGTCACTTTGTCACGGACCTCATCAGACACTGCACCAGCCAAGGTTTCAGAGAGCTCAGAAACCAGATCCCTTTGAAGCCTGGTAAAATGTGCCATATAATTCAGGGACCTGATAGCAAAGGTCGCTGAAGCAAAAGTGCGCTTCCCTATTCTGTCCAGGGCCCATGACTCTCTGTTAGGTGGATGGACAGTCTGACTTTCTTCTTCTGCCAGATCCATTTTTGCTGTGGCTGCCACCACCAAAGCATCTACAGGAAGACTTTTGGACCAGTGGGGATCTGAAGCAGGAGGGGACAACATCTTATCTGGCCTCTGGGGAATAGCTTCAACAGTATCAGGGGCCTTCCAAGCATGCTGCATGATGAACTTGACAAGTTCATCAGCAGGTGTAGTAACCCAGGAGGTAGGGGGCCAGGCAAGAAAAGCCTGCAGGAACACGGATTCCTCAGGGGTCAGATTAGAGGGCTGCCAGTCACCTCTCTGTTTCAGGATTTCAAGGATATCGCCAAAGGATACCTCAGAGGGTGACCGAGGGGATTCTTCCCCCTCATCGAAATCTGTCTCTTTGGTGACAGACTCCTCTGTGGAGTCCATGTGCTTCCTCTTACACAAACTTTTCCAGTGCACCTTCTCAGCGGAAGAAGCTGGGGAAGACAACGGAAAAGGGGATTTCTGAGAGAATATGTCCTGAGGCCCTTGCACCCGGTGTCTGCTAGGTGTGACTTGTGAAACCAGTGTACCAGAGGAGGGCGGAGGCATAGACAGTCCAGCATCGCCAGCAGCAGCGAAAGCCTTCTCCATCAGTTGGAAAGCTGGTCCACCCGGAGAGGAGTGTATGACAAGGACAGGGGACACTCCTCCCCTAAGTGGCTCAGCCTGCCGACTGGGAGTCCCTGGATGGCTGTGGAGCAGCAAGCTATGCGTATCACAGCTGACATCCTGGGTCATAGCAAAACTTTCCTGCCACGAAGGCAACTGCGGTTCCATAGTGAGATCCAGAAAGGGAACCGCAGAAGGGGAAGTCTTCAAACTGAGTGTTACAGCAAAGAATAAACAAAAAATAATGCAGGTCTGGCAGCTGGTGTGGAGAATTAAGGTTCCTGCCTCCCGAACGTAAAGTACAAGGCTTGATACTGAGCAAATCACTTAACTGGTCAGCTCTTTAAACTGGGGAATTTCACTCGCTCACACACCTTCACTTTCCGGACAATGATGTCTCAATCTTCTCATACCTCATCTCAGTAGTGCTGCAAAATAAATGCAAATGCACACACTGGACTTCAATCTCACACTTGATGGTGCTGACTTGACTCTTGTTTGCAGGATCATTACTGGATTTACTTGCTCTGCTTACGTCATAGTGCCAAACTCCTAGATGTCTGTCATTGGCTCTGTATCCAGTGTGGGATATACAGCCAAATGAGGGAGAGAGAGAGAGCAGCAAGACATCTCAGAGGCCAGCAACAAATTTTAACACACTTTTTTCTGTTGCTGTTTTGAAATATTACTGCTCTTAATTTTATATGGCTGGGACCCCCAGCCAGCATCAGGCCTTAGGCAACTGTCTAGGTTGCTGTTTGCTGGATTTATAGTACTGCAAATGAAGGGGAATCTTAAGGAACAAAAAGAGGAAAAATTGTTCAGTTTTAAAGAAAAGGTAAGATAGAGTGTTTGTATAGTATGCATGAGTTTAGACAGGTTGTTCAGTAAGTATTTTTTGATAACCCCAGTGCATATAAACTCTTAGCATGATTTAGACAACAGAAAAAGTACAGTTTTGTACCTACCATAAATGTAGATGTTCGAGTGCTAATACAGCTTCAGTAATCACAGATGGGTTCTCTGCCGTCAGGCGGGTCCTCGGTCGGCCGAATTCCAAAGTCTAGGTCCGGCGTCGGTTGGTGTCGCTTTCTCTCCTGATGTCAGTGAGGCCAGGGTATATAAGACACAGCCGACGCCATGTTCCTCAGTCTTTCTTGCCCCAGATGTCGGGTGCCCCGAGAAGGAAGGCAATACATAAATTATATATATATATATATATATATATATATATATATATATATATAAATACATGCAATGCAATATAATCCAAAATCAGTAGTTGCAAGCAAATAAACCATAGAAGGATAACCCAGTCAGGTTGTATGAAGAGGAGGTTAGGCCCTATGCCTTTACCAAGTGGGGAAGGCAGGAGGGTAACCTGTACTGCAGCTGTATTAGCACTCGAACATCTACATTTATGGTAGGTACAAAACTGTACTATGTTCATCGTGCATACAGCTGCAGTAATCACAGATGGGTAGAGTCCCAAAGCTACACACAGGGTGGTAGGTACTAGGTGGAACTGGGATGAGCCAGAATGCCCTGCAACACAGCAGTGGCAAAGCCTGCTCTAGTTTTGGAATATAAAGGCAGGTGGTAGTGTTTTCTGAAGGTATGTACAGAACTCCAAGTGGCTGCCTCCAAAATGTCTTTGGTAGGAACTCCTCTGAGGAAGGCTGTAGAGGTAGCTGTGGCCCTGGTGGAGTGAGATCTGATGCCTGTGGGGACAGATTTCCCATGATATGAATAACAGAACTGTATGCAGTGGCCTATCCACTTTGAAATTGTCTGCTTGGTCACTGGCTTCCCTTGAGCCCCTACAGCATAGGACACAAAAAGTTGTTCTGATTTCCTGAAGGACTTTGTTCTGTCCAAATAATAACGTAGCTGCCTATGGATGTCTAAAGAGTGTAGCAACCTTTCCCCTTTGTTTTGAGGATTGGGGTAAAAGGTAGGTAAGTGTATGGCTTGGTTTAAAGCTACCCTGGATACCACTTTAGGCATAAATGACGGGTTGGTACAAAGGGAACCCCTGTCCTGATGGAAGATGAGGAAGGGCTGCACCGCCATGAGGGCCTGTAGTTCCGAAACCCTACGAGCTGAAGTGATGGCCAGAAGGAAGGCTGTTTTCCAGGACAAATATTGCAAATCTGTTGATGCAGCTGGTTCAAAAGGAGGCAATGTTAATTTTTCTAGAATGTAATTAAGATCCCAGGCTGGTATTGGTTGTTTCCTTGGTGGTCTTATATTCTTAGCCCCTCTGAGGAACTGTCGTAAGAGTGGGTGAGAAAATAAAGGTGGATCTGTATTGAATTCTGCAGAAATGGCTGAGGCATGGATTTTTATGGAAGAAAATGAAAGTCCACTGTTCAGTAGCTCAGCTAGATACTGTAATATCTGAGGCAAATTCAGTTTTCTAGGGTCCTGGCCTTTTTTCTCATTCCAAGAGCAGAACCGTTTCCATTTTGCGTTGTAAGCCTTTCTAGTAGATGGCCTTCTGGCCTCCAAAATGACATCCTGCACCTCCTTGGAGAGTAGGGTCTGTTGTGGTGTTAAGGAATTTTCCATGCAGCAAGATTGAGTGTTTTCAGCTGACTGTGAAGAGTTTTGTAGCTGTGCTGAGTCAGCAGAAGAGGCGTTAGAGGTAGGGACCAGGGAGGAGTATGTGTTAAGACTCCTCAGGAGCGGATACCAGTGTTGCTTTGGCCAATCTGGAGCAATCAGTATCATCTTCGGTCTGTCTGCTCTTGCTTTCAAGAGCACCTTGGGCAGAAGAGGCAGAGGTGGGAAAGCGGAAACTGCCCATGCTGTCCAACTGAATGAAAGGGCGTCCACTCTCCAGGCCTTTGGATGAAAGGTCCTTGAACAAAACTTTTCCAATTGATGATTCCTGTGGGAGGCAAAAAGATCTATGTCTGGCCTCCCCCACGCTTGTATTATCTCTGTAAACACTTGAGGATGCAACTTCCATTCGTGTGGATCTGTCATATTTCTGCTTAGATTGTCTGCCAGCATGTTTTCCAATCCTGGCAAGTACTGTGCTTGAAGTTCAATTTGCCATTCCAGAGCCAAGTTCCAAAGAGTCATGGCTAGCCTGCACAAGTGGTATGAATGTGTTCCTCCTTGTTTGTTTATGTACCACATTACTGTGGTGTTGTCTGTTTTTATCAGTAATTGTCCTGGATGCAGGAGGTCCTTGAAAGCTGTAATTGCATTTATTACTGCTAGCATTTCTTTTTGATTGATGTGAAGGTGCTTTTCCTTTTGGGACCATTTGCCCTGAATGCACCTGTCTGTCATGTGTGCCCCCCAGGCGTAATCTGAGGCATCTGTTGTGATGACTTGATTTGCTTGAGGCTTGCAGAATGGGAGGCCTGTGTTTGCTTGGCATGCTTGGGCCCACCATAGAAATTCCTTTTGCAAACATGGAATTATTGGTATTATTGTTTCCAAACTGTGACTGTGTTGAGACCATAGGTTTTTTAGGCACCATTGAAGTTTCCTCATATGCAGCTTTGCACATGGGATTAAAAGAATGCAAGATGCCATGAAGCCCAGAGCCTGCAGGATTTTCCTTGCAGTAAGCCTGGTACATTTTGCTAGTATTTTGAAGTACTGAGTTAGTTGCCCCTGTTTTTCTGGCGTAAGATAGGCCATCTGGGTGTTTGTGTCCAAGTTGGCACCCAGGAAAGTTATTTTCTGAGATGGTGTTAGCCTGGATTTCTCTTTGTTGATTGTGTATCCCAGAGAATGCAGTAACCGTGTTACATAAGCCAGATGTTCCAGAAGTATGTGCTTGCTGTCCGCTTGGATCAGGCAGTCGTCCAAATAAGGGTAAATTTGTATCCCTTGAAGTCTGCAGTAGGCAATCACTGATGCCAGGCACTTTGTGAATACTCTGGGCGCAGTAGATAAGCCAAAGGGTAATGCAGAGAATTGATAGTGGATTGAACCTGCAATAAATCTGAGGTATCTTCTGCAGCTTTGTCTGATTGGGACATGCAGGTATGCCTCCTTGAGGTCCAATGTTACCAGCCAAAACTCCTTGCCCAGCATGGGAAGAAGCTGCTGTAATGTGAGCATCTTGAATTTTGGTACGAGTAAAAATGTGTTTCGGATGGATAAGTCCAAAATGGGTCTCCAGTCGGTTCCTTTCCTTGGTACCAGAAAAAGTCTTGAATAAAAACCTTGACCTTGTTCGTGAGTAGGTACCTCTTGTATAGCTCTCATGCCTATGAGCTTTGAAATTTGTAGTTGCGCCTCTGCCCTTTGATTGTGTGGCAGGTTTGGCATGCCTCTCATTTTTGGAAGAGTGTGGAATTGAAATTTGTAGCCTCTGTTTATAACGTCCAGGATCCATTTGTCTGTTGTGACAATATGCCAATTTCTTGCAAATAATGCTAGCTTTCCTCCCAAAGGTGCTGCCAGCTGAAACCTGCTTGGCATGGAAATGAGGGAGTCATTGGGTTTGTTTCCTGTATTGTTGTGCACTGTCTTCGCCACCTCTTGGTGCTGGAGTTTGCCAATGTCGGCCTCTATATGATCCTTGTGATTGCCCTCTGCCCCTTGTGCGTCTGTATCTACCTCTTTGGGGCTTGTCAGTGGCTGGAAAGGACCAGTTTTTTGAAGGCCAATTTCTGCTAAAACGTGGTGGTTGGACCTGTAAAAAAGCTTTGACAGTTTGCATAGATTTGGCTTTTTCTTCCATTTTTCGTAATATCTCCTCAGCATTAGTACCAAACAGCACATCCTTTTGTAAGGGAGCATCTAGAAGTTTAGCTTTCACATGATCAGGCAAGCTTTGTTCCCTAAGCCAGGCATGTCTACGAATGACTGATCCTGTAGCAGCCACTCTACTTGAGGCCTCTAGGGCATCATAGCCACATTGTAAGGTGTGTTTACCCACTTGCTCTGCACTATGCATCATATCCTGCAACTCCTTCAAATCTGGTTGTTCAGGTTGAGACATTTTATTCCTTAATTGCGATAACAGGAACTGTTGATATTTAAGCATATGAAACTGACAATTTAAGGCCCTCATGGCTAGGGTGGCCGAGGTATATACCTTTTTCCCCCACCTTTCTAAGGATCTTGACTCTCTTTCGGCAGGAAGTGGATTCTTGGCAGTAGAGGCCTTCAATCCCTTGGGGCCTTGAGAAATGGTTTCAGGATCAGCATTATGGCTCTTGTAGATAAATTGGTGAGAGTTAGGAACTCTGTAGTACCTATCAGGTTTGACTGGTGCAGGAGGCAGGGAATCCGGGTTAAGGCAAGCCTCCAAATAAACATCATCAAGTATGTCCAAAACAGGAGGTATCGCCAGAGGTCTGTGTTGAGGTAACAAAAGAAATTCCCTAAGTCTTTTCTTGGAATCGGAAAAGTCTTGGCCTTCCCAATGGAAGTGTTCCCTTAAAGTGTGCAAGGTTTCCCCAAAGGAAAAATCCTCAGGAGGAGATACAGAAGGAATGGACTGCTCTGCATCCGAATCTTCAAAAGGGGAGTAAGAGTGTTCCTCTACATCAGAATGTTCTGATAAAATGGAGCCCTAATCAGAAGAGGGAGAGTCTTCCTCCACTCTGGGTCTCTTGTCTGGAGGGGGTTGAGAACCCCTGATAAGAGTAATTAAATCCTCAGCCATTTTAAGCATCTGTTTTTTAGGCATGGGGCCTGGAGAAGGGCCCTGTGCAACAGGCTTCTTGGAATGCCTGGCTGCTTTGGATTTAGTAAAGGCCTTAATAGAAAAAGAAGATGAGGGTCTAAAGACACCATGGGTGGAAGTGGACCTGTCCACATTAGGAGGCTCAACATTAGCAATGGCTTCGGTGGTTGTAGTCTGGGAAAGGGCCGAGGTACCTGCGGTCTCGGGTACAGAGGACACCGCCAAAGGAGTGTCGTCGGTAGTCAGGGACTGCAAAGGCATCTCGCTGAGAACCGGACCACGTGTAGCCGGTTTTGGTGTGGTGTCGGTTTGACCGCGGACCTCGCGTGTCGGTCCTTGTCCTTGCGTTTTTTTGGACAAAACGGTAGTCGGAGTGTCCGACGACATTTTATAATCAAAGGCTTTGCCAAAAAAGTGTTGGGCGAACTCCGCCCGACGCTTAATAGTGCGTTTATTGAAAGTAGCGCAAAAGCGACAGCCCGAGACGTCGTGGTCTGGGCCTAAACAAGGTATGCAGAGGGAATGGAAATCCTTATCCGGTATTTGCTTCCCAGAAGAAATACAATTATTAACTTTTTCTGACATCGGTCTGAGGCAAGAAAAGTTTCCCCAACGGGGTACTTAGCTTTAATGAAGACTTCAGTTTCCAATTTTTTCGTAATTCAGGAGCTGGCCGACCGGCACTTGCGAACTGCTTCTGCTTCGGGCACCGCACGGCAAAAAAGACTGAGGAACATGGCGTCGGCTGTGTCTTATATACTCTGGCCTCACTGATGTCAGGAGAGAAAGCGACACCAACCGACGCCGGACCTAGACTTTGGAATTCGGCCGACCGAGGACCCGCCTGATGGCAGAGAACCCATCTGTGATTACTGCAGCTGTATGCACGATGAACATCAAAGGGGTGTTTGCCAGGCTAAGGGAGACTATAATTAGAAAAATAACCAGACAACCTAAATAAGTATTTGAGATAGTTAGGAAATTATATGAGAATCTGTACCGAGCAGAGGAATGGAGGAACCAAGCAAAAACAAATGGTAATATTTATAGTAGAATAAATATGTCAAGGTTAGAAGAAAAAGAGGTTCAAGAATTAATAAGATGGGAGAGGATGAGATAAAATATGGCTATGTATAATCAATGGCATGAATGCCTCCAGTAACAGATGGTAATAAAGGTGATAAAGAGCTGGAAGGTTTTGTATAACAATATTTAAAAGGGGGGACAGTATCAGCACCATGAAAGAATATGCAGTGGCTGTACTACTCAAAGACGGTAAAGATCCTTTAAATCCAACTTTATATATACCGGTTCCAATTTTGAACAATGATTATAATACATTTATGTCAATACTTGCTAAGAGAATGGCCAAGCTGCTGCCAAAACAGAAAGATATGGATCACTGCGGTTTTGTGGGGGGGAGTCGAGTATTCGACGTTAGCAGAATGATGATGGTCCAAAAGGAAGCAGAGTGCGAGAAGAACCATTTACTGCTGGTGGGTCTTGATGCAGAGTAGACATTCAAGAGAGTTAGCTTTGATTTTGTGAGAAGGGTAATAGCAGAACTTTTTGTTTTATTTGGAAGATATATGAAGGGTCAAAAGCAAAAAAAGAGGTGGGAGAGTTTGTCTCTGACAGGCTGGTTTTCAATACAGGAATCAAACATGGATGTCCTCTTTCTCCTATGGTATTTACTTCATACTTAAAAGACACTGGCGAAGAAAATAAGGGACACATAAATTCAAGGGTATACCTTGTACGGTACTCAGGAAAAATTAGCCTTATTTGCAGATGATATTTTGTATTTGACAAATCCAGAAAATGATATTTCACTGTTGTGGAACATTTTGAGACCATTTCAAGGTTTTCTGGATATATAACTAATTATAATAAAACAAAGGCTATAGAGTTGTATAAGTAAACTTACCTTAACAGTGGGCATTAAAAATGATCACTTCTGTAGTAGCCTAAGCTACCTTGATTATGTCCTTACAAGGACATAACGGCCAGCCAACTTTCAAAGCTTCAAGGTACCTTCCACATGCCCAAACCACTGATCAGCTTGATCTAAGCCAATTAAAACCCAGATTTGGGCCCCAAGCCCTTCAGAGCTTTCATGTCAACAGAGAGGAGGAGGCTAAAGCCCTGAGAAAGCCAAAGCTAGGAAAAGAAAAATACATGTTCACACCCTGGCATAAATAATATATCAAAATAAAGAAGATGGTGCAAAGAAGTGGTTACTGCAGCAAATTCATTCAAACAGCTACTGTTATGGTAAGTTTACTGATATAACTGTACTATGTTCTTCATACTGATCACTGCTGCAGTAGCCTAAACTATACAGCTAGATTACCATAGTTTAGATAAGACTAGGAGGAGGAAGGATGAGGGACTAGGAGGCCCTAGAGAATGGTCCTAACAAACCCCTTCCTAATCCCAGAGAAGGAAACTAGTTTATAGCACTTTGTAAAAGTATACAGAAAGGACCAAGCTGCTGCTTCAAGAATCCAACACTTTCCAAAAAGCCACAGATGAAACCAAGTCCATCGTAGAATGAAACTTATCCCTACCTGGAATAGTTTTGATGTAGTGGGAATAACAAAAAGCAATAGTGTGATACAACCACTTGGAAAAAGTCGGTTTTAAAACTAGTTGTCCTTTTTTCTCATCTTTACAAGAAATGAGCAAATTATCAAAAGTTCTAAAAGATCTTGTTCTGTTAACAAGTACCCAAGCAGACTTTGGATATCCAAGGTATGGAGTTTTTCTCCCTCGTTTACAGGTTCTGGATTAAGACAGGAAGATGGATAAGCTTGGTTAAAAGTAAACTCAAACCACTTCAGGTATAAATGAAGGATTAGTTTTCAAAGAAAGGATCTCTTAGTAAAAAATGAGAGAAGGTTTACACAACATAACAATCAATTCAGATACTCTTCTTGCAAAAGTTAGAGCAATAAGTAAGACTGTTTTCCATATCAAGAACTTAAAGTCGGTCTGATGAGCTGGTTCAGAGCAAGAGTGAGTTTTTCTAACATAAAATTAGATCCCATGGAGGTGCCACCTGTTTTCTAGAGGCCTTCTTATACAACACTCCTTTCAAAAACATATTCACATGGGATTGCATTGAAAGAGGGAATCCATATAGACTTCCTGAAAAGGCCAACAACTGAATCTTGACTGAAGAGTAAGACAGATCATAAGATAGCACAACACACAAATAACATAAAAGCAAAAAAAAACAAACAAAACAAAAAAAAAAACTAGGCCTGAATGGGTGGTGGTTCTTTTGTTAGCACCAAATAGAAAAAAAATTCCATTTGCTAATATAAGATTTTCAAATAGTAGGGTTTTTTTTTTTTTTTTGCCTCCACTGACACCTGATGCACATCCTCAGAAAAAAGGAAAAAGGTGCCCAAAACATGTTAAGATCCTATCAGCCAGGCAGTCATTTGCAGTTTTATTTACTAGGGGTCAGAATGTATCAAACACCACTGGGCTTGTGTTAAGTAAATCTAATCTGTGAGGAAGCTTGCTGTAATTGCCCTTGGTCATTTCCAGAAGAAGGGTGAATTCACTGTTGCCTTTGCAGAAGTGAAACACCACAATGAACTTTGCCGAATCCTTCTGAATCTTCTGAAGTACTCTAGATATTAGTGGAAAGGGCGGAACAGCATACAGAAACATTGCTGTCCAAGGAAAATACAAGGCATCTTCTTCTAGGCCTTTCTGCACGGAGTTCAGGAGCAGAATTTTATCAAATGATTGTTTAGATAGGAAGCAAAAAGATCTATATAAGGTGTTCGAAACAGATACATCAATTCTTGGAAGACCCTATGATTCATTTCCCATTCCTGATGGTCCTTGTCTTGGTTCTGCTCAGCTTGTCTATATCACACAGTTTTGTCTGATGAAATATGAAACACCTATATAGTGAAACTGCGCTGAAAAGATATATCCAAAGTTGCCACAGCTAGTCTGGGAATGAAAAAAATACTATCTCAAAGGTAACGAGATAAGTTTACTGACACAC
Organism: Protopterus annectens; assembly: GCF_019279795.1. Lineage (NCBI taxonomy): Eukaryota > Metazoa > Chordata > Ceratodontiformes > Protopteridae > Protopterus > Protopterus annectens. The sequence continues at coordinate 542,977,833 of NC_056725.1, read as the reverse complement.
CACAGGATTTAGCACCAACATGTTTTTTCAAGTGGCTAGCCATGGCTAGTCTGCAAAAAAGGCTAAGCTGGGGTTCCTCCTTGCTTATGTGGTTTTATACCACATGACTGTGGTGTTATCAGTAAACACTCGTAGAGGTCTTGGGTACCATAGATGATTTAGACAGCTGAAAGCATTTATGAAAGCTAACTGTTTTACGTTGATATGTCTTAGTCTGTCTTTTTTGTTCCAATACCCCTAAACATTTATTCCCACTGACACTGCTCCCCATGCAAAGTCTCTGCTCTGATTCCCTACAATGGAGCAAGAGGGGAGAACAGGACATGGAGACCTATATTCTGAGATATTTGGTGTCTTCATCACAATCCCCTTTTTCATAAATAACAAACTTGGATTTTGAAAATTTAAGCAGTGTAGATGCTGGGACCATACAGATTTCGGGTACCACTGTGTCTTTCTTATGTGGAGTCTTGTAAGAGGTATCACAGCTCTCACGAAACACAGAATCCCAAGGAATCCCCTTGTTAAAATGGATGTCTGAGTTTAAAAACTCTGGTAAAGATCTAAATACAGACTTATTTTTCCTGTGGAAGAAAAGCTCTTTGAACTGAGCAGTCCAGCATGCACATCAGAAAAAACAATCAAATTGAAAACGAGTCAGAAAAGACTTTTGAATGTTCTCTTGGCATCCTGGTATGCTTAAGAGATTCCTTACCCAAGTGAGAGATTCCTGACACCTTGAAAAAGCCTCTGAAAAGACAAGTAATCTAAATAAGGAAAGAATTGAATACCTTGGCATCTGCAGCAGGCTATTACAGTAGCTAAATGCTTTGTGAACAACATTTGGAGCAGTAGATAGCCCAAAGTAAGGCAGAGAACCAATAATGTGATCCAGAACAACAAAAAAATTAAGAAATATTTGAAACCTGGATCTACTGGAATGGGATGTTACGCATCTTGTACATCTAAGGGGTAGTAACAAGTTGTGAAGTGAGAGCATTTTGAACTTGGGCTTTATCGCAAACTTGTTCAGAAAGGAAAGTTACAGAAGTGGTTTTCAACAGACTTCTTACATTGGCACCAGAAACATTCTTGAATAAAATTCTCTTAACTGAGGAGGAGGGACAGGTTCTATCACCCAGACTGTACAAATGATGAATGAGAGGAAGAGTTTGATCTATCAGATGAGGAGGAATCTCCTAAAAAGGAGGAAGAGACCCCACTGTCATTTGCAGCCCAGATGGATTACTCCCAGAACCCATCTATCTGAAACAATCTGTTGCCAAAGACAGAAATGGAAAATCAAACTTTCTGGAAAGATTAAGGTAATGCCAGCAAGGGAGGGAGAGGAAATTCTCATATATAGTCATTTAGACTTGAAAGACTTACCTCTTTTTTTGGGGGGAGGGGTTCTTGCCTTATTTCTGGAACCGCCCTGCCAAAGCTTTTTAAACATCTGCTTAACAGCAGATTGTTCGGAGTCTTTATTTTGCTTTTTATTGAAATTAGACGAGGGGGTCAAGAATTCTGTGGTAAACTTGGAGGAGGAGGGCTGAAAAATCTGGGAGATCCCTTGAATCAGCTTCACTCTCTCATCACAGCTTTTTTAACACGCTCCTGCAGTATAAGGTCCAAAAACTAGTTTTCTATTCAAGGGAGACTTGAAAATGTAATTTTTTTACATCTTCTGGGAGGTTTTCTGAATATATCCAGGCAAACCTCCGCCTCAACAGTTCAAGCAGCATCAGCAGAATCATATGCACATTTTAAACAAACAGTAGTAAAGAAATGAGAAACCGCAAAAACCACACTCCAAAAAACAGCTTTCTCCTCAAAAGAAGAAACCAACACCAAAACATTTTGCATATACTCACAAGAGATCAGGACATACCATCACATCAGCCTGACAACTGAAATTCTAAAAGCAAGACTACAGAAGAACACACTTAACCCAACCTTATAAAAAGCCTTCCCATCCCTGTCAGAAGGAGTGGGGGGTTTATCATCAAAACTGAGAGTGAAGGTTCGACGACCATGGGATGTTGAAATTTGGTTGGCTGAATCCATGTTGTAGAATCATCATTTGTGCGAGTCCTGGTTCAGCAAATGCACTATGCATTCGCACATATATGTGGTCAATCAAAGGACAAGGGATCACAGTAGAATGAGAAGTAGGGAATTTGCCCTTTTCCCCACTGTAGTGCGACCTTGGAGTTGGAATATGTAATATGTAGGGGGTGCAGGGGAAGCTGCCCCCCTGCATAATAGTTACATCACGTGATGTGTAGTGTCTGACTGCAATCTACAGATGTCAAGAAAGACTGAATTCACTTAAAGTGTGTTTGTGACATTCTGACCTTTTCGATATTCCTTTTTGAACATCTGCATCGATATTTCAGGTAGGAATTTATTCTGAAGGTCAACTACTTGATTATACTGATCCCCCTCCTGGTTTACTAACAAAATGCTTATGAGCAGCTGGGTTTACTAAGGCTACAGCTCCTGGGTCATGTCTGGAATTATTGTGTAAGATATAAACTATATTCTATCTGCTTTTTTCGGACCAGAAGACTGACTTCTCAGGGAATTTGTAGGCTGTGGCAAAAACATCCTCCAAAGCAGAAGAATAGGAGGAACAGGCATAGGCTCTAGAAATTCCAATATTAACAAATCATAATAATTTCTGAGAGACTGAAAAAATACCACAGCATTCTGCCTGAAACAACTTACTCATTCTGGAAACAGTCCCAGAGAAAAATGAATCTACACAGGGGACTACTGAAAGTCACAATTTCATCAGATTCAGTGCAGAAATCTCAAAAGAACACATTTGCCTCTCCACATTCCTTTTAAAGTTAAAACTGTAAACTTTTCAAGAAAATAAATATCCCTTTCTCTCTAACCAGAAACAGCCACATGGGAAGGGTCAACAGCCTGCACTACTCCTGCCCTGTGTCACTGAAACAGAAGACATATGCTTAGTTTTTTTTTTTGTTTTTTCTTTTTGACAGTAATTCCTGAAGAAACAGACCCACACTGCTGATGATCACTGCCCTCAGGATGCCCACAACTTTCTAGCCAAGCAGGGAGGCATTCCCAGGACAGACTAGAGTGACTCTCTACTACCTGACAAAGGGCACACCAACAGCCACAGAAGACGTCTAACCTCCAGTCCATGGTGGCTGTAAGAAGGGACTACACCAGTGGGCAACAAGGGAAAACAAGAGAGGTCCAAGAAACCAGCTCAGGACAAAGCAGTTACCTTGTGTGGCTGAGACAAAATACCAGTCTGTTGTGGTGGCAAAGGCAGCTTTAAACTCTCTTTTTGGCTTGATGGTACAACTGAGGAGCTGATAGCTTGTTCCATGGTTAAACCCATAAAGATGCTCTATTACCAGGGAACTTTAGCAGTAATAGTCAGTAAAACATATAGGTTATAAAAAAAGCAACTCTTTCCACAACAAAACACAGTAAAAAGCACTTTAAACACTTAGCCCCATCTCAAAAACTAAAATATTACCAGTTTATTCACATAAAAAGTACTTTCAACTAACAGTTGACAACTTTTTACCACAAAATTAAAAAGTGACGCTCTCATTTAAAAGTGAATAAAAGTCATATGGCAGTAAAAAAAACACTTTCTTAGCTAAAATGTTTACAGAGTTTTCTGTCACACAAAACAATTAGAAAGCTTTTTCCCCAAAAGGAACTTAACTTCCCAGCAATGGATTAGCATTAGCCAACAGTCAAGTCCTCGAAAGACCACAGAGGAGCAGTATTTTTGATGTCAGGAGAGCTCTAAAGAGCTTAGCATGGAAGTGTCCTGAAACTTTGGAAGCTGACTGGCTGTTAAACCCATAAAGCTTAGGCTACTGCAGCAGTGATCAATATGAAGAACATACTACATTCCCACACAAATGGATTTAGCAATACCCATATTTAAGGGGACATAAGATGTAGTATTTAGGTATTTGGAATTAAAAGTATTATATTATGGCAGTTAAGGATATGTGGGTATAGACTAAAAAAAGATAATACAAAAAGTGAGAAATTGGAAGCTCTTGATAATGAATATCGATAGTAAGATAAAAGCAGTGACATTTTTAGTCCCTTCAATATTGTATACAAGACAGGTGTATATATATATATATATATATATATATATATATATATATATATATATATATATATATATATATATATATATATATACATATATATAATCAACCACAGGAAAAGCTGTGGATTGTAATTAATAAAGAACTGAAAGAAGTTACTTGGGAGGGCAAGAGTTAAGCTTGATAAGATGCCCCCCACCACCAACAGAACAAGATGATTTATGATCACAAGGTTTAAAGGGATACTTTAGAGCTACACAGTTAAGGCTCATATAGAAGAAGATACACATCAAAGTGGAAAGAAATAATGTTGAAATGAGGGCATCACAAAATAAGAAAAGTACAGTTTTGTACCTACCATAAATGTAGATGTTCGAGTGCTAATACAGCTGCAGTAATCACAGATGGGTTTTCTGCCGTCAGGCGGTCCCTCGGTCGGCCGAATTCCAAAGTCTTGGTCTGGCATTGGCTGTCGTCGCATTCTCTTCTGATGTCAGTGAGGCCAGAGTATATAAGACACAGCCGACGCCATGTTCTTCAGTCTTTCTTGCCCCAGATGTCAGGTGCCCCCCGAAAGAAGGCAATACATAAATTATGCTTATATGCGTATACATGTAATGCAATATAATCCAAAAACAGTGGTTGCAAGCAAATAAACCTTAGAAGGATGACCCAGTCAGGCTGTATGAAGAGGTTGTTAGGCCCCATGCCTTTACCAAGTGGGGAAGGAGGGAGGGAAACCTGTACTGCAGCTGTATTAGCACTCGAACATCTACATTTATGGTAGGTACAAAACTGTACTATGTTCATCGTGCATACAGCTGCAGTAATCACAGATGGGTAGAATCCCAAAGCTACGCACAGGGTGGTAGGTACTAGGAGGAACTGGGTTGAGCCAGAATGCCCTGCAAAACAGCAGTGGCAAAGCCTGCTCTTGTTCTGGAATATAAAGGCAGGTGGTAGTGTTTTGTGAAGGTATGTACAGAACTCCAAGTGGCTGCCTCCAGAAAATCTTTGGTAGGAACTCCTCTGAGGAAGGCTGTAGAGGTAGCTGTGGCCCTGGTGGAGTGTGATCTGATACCTGTAGGAACAGATTTCCCATGATAGGAATAACAAAACCGTATGCAGTGGCCTATCCACTTTGAAGTAGTCTGCTTGGAAACTGGCTTCCCTTGAGCCCCTACAGCATAGGACACAAAGAGTTGTTCTGATTTCCTGAAGGACTTTGTTCTGTCCAAATAGTAACGTAGCTGCCTATGGATGTCTAAGGAATGTAGCAGCCTTTCCCCTTTGTTTTGAGGATTGGGGTAAAAGGTAGGAAGGTGTATGGCTTGATTTAAAGCTACCCTAGATATCACTTTAGGCATAAATGATGGGTTGGCACGAAGGGAGACCCTGTCCTGATGGAAAATGAGTAAGGGCTGCACCGCCATGAGGGCCTGTAATTCCGAAACTCTACGAGCTGAAGTGATAGCCAGAAGGAAGGCAGTTTTCCAGGACAAATATTGCAAATCTGTTGAGGCAGCTGGTTCAAAAGGAGGCAATGTTAATTTTTCTAGTATGTAATTAAGATCCCAGGCTGGTATTGGTTGTTTCCTTGGTGGTCTAATATTCTTAGCCCCTCTGAGGAACTGTCGTAAGAGTGGGTGAGAAAATAAAGGAGGATCCGTGTTGTATTCTGCAGAAATAGCTGAGGCATGGATTTTTATGGAAGAAAATGAAAGTCCACTGTTCAGCAGCTCAGCTAGATACTGTAATACCTGAGGCAAGTTCAGTTTTCTAGGGTCCTGGCCTTTTTTCGCATTCCAAGAACAAAACCGCTTCCATTTTGTGGAGTAAGCTTTTCTAGTAGATGGTCTTCTGGCCTCCAAAATGACATCCTGCACCTCCTTGGAGAGTAGGGTCTGTTGTGGTGTTAAGGAATTTTCCATGCAGCGAGATTGAGTGTTTTCAGCTGACTGTGGAGAGTTTTGTAACTGTGCTGAGTCAGCAGAAGTGGCATTAGGGGCAGGGACCAGGGAGAAGTATGTGTTAGGCTCCTCAGCAATGGGTACCAGTGTTGCCTTGGCCAATCTGGAGCAATCAGTATCATCCTCGGTCTGTCTGCTCTTGCTTTCAAAAGTACCTTGGGCAGAAGAGGCAGAGGTGGGAATGCGTAAACTGTCCATGCTGTCCAACTGAATGAAAGGGCGTCCACTCTCCAGGCCTTTGGATGAAAGGTCCTCAAACAAAACTTTTCCAATTGATGATTCCTGTGGGAGGCAAAAAGATCTATGTCTGGCCTCCCCCACACTTGGGTTATTTCTGCAAACACCTGCGGATGTAACTTCCATTCGTGTGGATCTGTCATATTTCTGCTTAATTTGTCTGCCAGTGTGTTTTCCAATCCTGGCAGGTACTGTGCCTGAAGTTCGATTTGCCAATCCAGAGCCAAGTTCCAAAGGGTCATGGCTAGTCTGCACAAGGGGTATGAATGTGTTCCTCCTTGTTTGTTTATGTACCACATTACTGTGGTGTTGTCTGTTCTTATGAGTAATTGTCCTGGATGCAGGAAGTCCTTGAAAGCTGTAATTGCATTTATTACTGCTAGCATTTATTTTTGATTGATGTGGAGGTGCTTTTCTTTTTGGGACCATTTGCCCTGGATGCACCTGTCCGTCATGTGCGCCCCCCAAGCGTACTCTGAGGCATCTGTTGTGATAACTTGCTCTGCTTGAGGCTTGCAGAATGGGAGGCCTGTGTTTGCTTGACATGCTTGGGCCCACCATAGAAATTCCTTTTGCAAACATGGGATTATTGTTAGTATTGTTTCCAAACTGTGACTGTGTTGAGACCATAGTTTTTTTAGGTACCATTGAAGTTTCCTCATATGCAACTTTGCACATGGGATTAAAAGAATGCAAGATGCCATGAATCCCAGAGCCTGCAGGATTTTCCTTGCACTAATCCTGGTACTTTTTGCTAGAATTTTGAAGTACTGAGATAGTTGCCCTTGTTTTTCTGGCGTAAAATAGGCCATCTGGGTGTTTGTGTCCAAGTTGGCACCCAGGAAGGTTATTTTCTGAGATGGTGTTAGCCTTGATTTCTCTTTGTTGATTGTGTATCCCAGGGCATGCAATAGCCGTGTCACATATGTCAGATGTTCCAGAAGTATGTGCTTGCTGTCCGCTTGGATCAGGCAGTCGTCCAAATAAGGGTAAATTTGTATCCCTTGAAGTCTGCAGTAAGCAATCACTGATGCCAGGCACTTTGTGAATACTCTGGGGGCAGTAGATAAGCCAAAGGGCAATGCAGAGAATTGATAGTGGATTGAACCTGCAAGAAATCTGAGGTATCTTCTGCAGCTTTCTCTGATTGGGACATGCAAGTATGCCTCCTTGAGGTCCAATGTTATTACCAGCCAAAACTCCTTGCCCAGCATGGGAAGAAGTTGCTGTAATGTGAGCATCTTGAATTTTGGTACGAGTAGAAATGTGTTTAGGATGGATAAGTCCAAAATGGGTCTCCAGTTGGTTCCTTTCCTTGGTACCAGAAAAAGCCTTGAATAAAAACCTTGACCTTGTTCGTGAGAAGGTACCTCTTGAATAGCTCTCATGCTTAAGAGCTTTGAAATTTGTAGTTGTGCCTCTGCCCTTTGATTCTGTGGCAGGTTTGGCATGCCTCTCATTTTTGGAAGAGTGTGGAAATGAAATTTGTAGCCTCTGTTTATAATGTCCAGGATCCATTTGTCTGTTGTGACAATATGCCAATTGTTTGCAAATAATGCTAGCTTTCCTCCCAAAGGTGCTGCCAGCTGAAACGTGCTTGGCATGGAAATGAGGGAGTCATTGGGTTTGCTTCCTGTATTGTTGTGCACTGTCCTCGCCACCTCTTGGTGCTGGAGTTTGCCATTGTCGTCCTCTATATGATCCTTGTGATTGCCATCTGCCCCTTGTGCGCCTGTATCTACCTCTTTGGGGCTTGTCAGTGGCTGGAAAGGACCAGTTCTTTGAAGGCCAATTTCTGCTAAAACGTGGTGGTTGGACCTGGAAAAAGGTTTTGACAGTTTGCATGGATTTGGCTTTTTCTTCCATTTTCCGTAATATCTCCTCAGCATTAGTACCAAACAGCACATCCTTTTGTAAAAGAGCATCTAGAAGTTTAGCTTTCACATGATCAGGCAAGTTTTGTTCTCTAAGCCAAGCATGTCTGCGAATGACTGATCCCGTAGCAGCCGCTCTACTTGAAGCCTCTAGGGCATCATAACCACATTGTAAAGTGTGCTTACCCACTTGCTCTGCACTATGCATCATATCCTGCAACTCCTTTAAATCTGGTTGTTCAGGTTGAGACATTTTGTTCCTTAATTGTGATAACAGGAACTGTTGATATTTAAGCATATGAAACTGACAATTTAAGGCCCTCATGGCTAGGGTGGCCGAGGTATATACCTTTTTACCCCACCTTTCTAAAGATCTTGATTCCCTTTCTGCAGGAAGTGGATTCTTGGCAGTGGAGGCCTTCAATCCCTTGGGGCCTTGTGAAATGGTTTCAGGGTCAGCATTATGGCTTTTGAAGAGAAATTGGTGAGAGCTGGGTACTCTGTAATACCTATCAGGTTTGACTGGTGCAGGAGGCAGAGAATCCGGGTTAAGGCAAGCCTCCGAATAGACATCATCCAGTATGTCCAAAACAGGGGGTATAGCCAGAGGTCTGTGTTGGGGTAACAAAAGAAGTTCCCTAAGTCTTTTCTTGGAATCTGAAAAGTCTTGGCCTTCCCAATGGAAGTATTCCCTCAAGGTGTGCAAGGTTTCCCCAAAGGAAAAATCCTCAGGAGGGGATACAGAAGGGATGGACTGTTCTGCATCCGAATCCTCAAAAGGAGAGTAAGAGTGTTCCTCTGCATCAGAATGTTCTGATAAAATGGATCCCTGATCAGAAGAGGGGGAATCTTCCTCCACTCTGGGTCTCTTGTCTGGAGGGGGTTGAGGACCTATCCTCAGCCATTTTAAGCATCTGTTTTTTTTTTTTTTTTTTTTTTAGGCATGGGACCTGGAGATGGGCCCTGTGCAATAGGCCTCGTGGGATGCCTGGCTGCTTTGGATTTAGTAAAGGCCTTAATTGAAAAAGAAGATGAGGGCCTAAATACACCATGGGTGGAGGTGGACCTGTCCACATTAGTAGGCTCAACATTAGCAAAGGCTTCGGTTGTAGTCTGGGAAAGGGCCGAGGTCCCAGCGGTCTCGGGTACAGAGGACACCGCCAAAGGAGTGTCGTCAGTAGTCAGGGACTGCAAAGGCGTCTCACTGAGAACCGGACCACGTGTAGCCTGTTTTGGCGTGGTGTCGGCGGGGACCGCGGGCCTCGCGTGTTGGTCCTTTACCTTGCGTTTTTCGGACAAAACGGTAGTCGGAGTGTCCGACGACATTTTATAATCAAAAGCTTTACCAAAGTAGTGTTGGGCGAACTCCGCCCGACGCTTAATAGTGCGTTTATTGAAGGTAGCGCAAAAGCGACAGCCCGAGACGTCGTGGTCTGGGCCCAAACAAGGTATGCAGAGGGAATGGAAATCCTTATGCGGTATTTGCTTCCCACAAGAAATACAATTAGTAACTTTTTCTGACATTGGTCTGAGGCAAGAAAAGTTTCCCCAATGGGGTACTTAGCTTTAATGAAGACTTCGGTTTCCAAAACTTTCGTAATTCAGGAGCTGGCCGACCGGCACTTGCGAACTGCTTCTGCTTCGGGCACCGCACGGCAAAAAAGACTGAAGAACATGGCGTCGGCTGTGTCTTATATACTCTGGCCTCACTAACGTCAGAAGAGAATGCGACGACAGCCGATGCCGGACCAAGACTTTGGAATTCGGCCGACCGAGGGACCGCCTGACGGCAGAAAACCCATCTGTGATTACTGCAGCTGTATGCACGATGAACATCAGGATTCTGGATGCAGGTACTCAAGGAGAAAAGTAACAATCATACAGACTATTTTATGTACAAAGCTGTAGAAAATACTAGGAGAACTGCCAACAAGGAAATGGAAGAGAGAGATTTTACCACTAAGGATAAAGTACAGTTGTGTACACTTACCATAAATGTAGATGTTTGAGTGTATTCACAGTTCCAGTCATCACATTTGGGTTATCCCTGCCAAGGTAGCCCTCGGCAGGCCCAAATACAAGAAGCTTAGTATTTCTGCGTCTGTTGCTGTCACTTCAGGACTGACGTCAGGTTGTCAGCAGTATAAGGTAAGGCAGCCGACGCCATTGCATCAGTTTTTGTTGCCCTAACCTGTCAGGAGCCTCCAAGTAGGAGCCAGGTTCTGGTGGAAGAACCTCACCAGTAGAAAGTAAATACCAATAAATGTCCTTTATGAGGGAAGACAGAAAAAAGGGGGATGGAGGGAGGGAACCCAGGACTGCAACAGTGAATACACTCAAACATCTACATTTATGGTAAGTGTACACAACTGTACTATGTTCTTCGTGTTTCACTGTTGCAGTCATCACATTTGGGTTGATTCCCAAAGCTGAGGAAATGGGAGGAGGCAGTCAAGGAAAAAAAAAGTTATGCACTCACCATAACGTTCCATGTTTGTAGTCCATCTCGTCCTTCATTCTTACATATGGATTTAGAGCCGATCCTCGGCTCCGACTCGGCCGATTACAAAGCTCGAAGTCTCTAAGTTGGCTCGTGGCAAGGTAGGTATCCCATAATGCACTAGTAACAATCCCCAGATCTTGTTTGCTGCTGTCTATAATAGCGATAGAAAGGTATTTCCACAAGGAAAAACAAAGATGATAGGTCTCCAACCCTAAGGAAGATAGACATTACCTTGTCTCCAGATCGTCCAAAGATACTTGGACAGGGGTAGGTGGGTGGGTTCATAAGAATGAAGGGAGAGACGGACTACAAACATGGAACATTATGGTGAGTACATAACTTCTTTATGTTCTGTAGTCCTATCTCGCCTTCATTCTTACATATGGGACAGCATACCTAGCAACGTTTTCTCAGGTGGCTCATGGGAATATACTCTGAGGAGACTGGCATTCCTTTTCTCGTCTCTGAAAAAGATATAAATAATCGGTCTGATCTCCTAAACTCTTTGGTTCTATGTAGATAGAACCTTAACTGTCTGTGTACATCAAGTTGATGAAACATGTATTCCACTTTGTATGATTTGGAAAAAAGACTGGCAGTTCAATAGTTTGATTAATATTTGACTGTGAAAAAATCTTGGGGATGAAGGAAAGTTTAGTGCGAAGGGAAACCGTCTCTGTGGAATATTAAGTAAGGAGGTTTGACTGACAGTGCTTGCAGCTCTGACACTCTTCTGGCGTATGTAATGGCTACCAGAAAAATGGTCTTCCATGAAAGGAACTTTAAACCACATGTATGTGAAGGTTCAAAAGCGAAGAGGTAAGTTTTGAAAGAACAAAATTTAAATCCCAGGGAGATATAGGTTCTTGAAATGGAGGTCTTAGTAAGGTACTGCCTTTTAAAAATGATTTACACAATCTGTGAGCCATAAGATTAGGTTGATGTTGCCCCAAATGAAAATTGGAGATATCTGCTAATTGAACTTTGACTGTAGCAACAGCTGACCCCTGATGAAAAAGTTTGGTTAGAAATTCTAATACTAAGGGAATGGAGGCTGTGTATGGATCTATGTTCCTAGCTTGTGCCCAAAGAGAAAATCTTTTCCATTTGCTAGTGTACAATTTTCTTGTAGAAGGTTTATGAGCTGACATCAGGATATGTGTAACCGCAAGGGAGAAATCATGAAGTCTGACTAGGGATGGAAGTGGAGCAGCCAAGCTATCAAGTTGAGGGTGTGGTGACAGGGATGGAATGTGCCTGACATATGTGTTAGAAGGTTTGGTACTGGTTCCAAAGTCCATGGATCGTCTAGAAGGTGAGGCTTGACAAAGGGAAACCAAATTTGATGAGGCCAGTAAGGAGTGATGAGAATCATTCTGCTTCCCAAAGACTCTGCTTTCTGGATAATTTTCGATATTAGTGGAAAGGGAGGGAAAGCATAAAGAAGTCCCGAGGGTCAATTGTGGACAAGTGCATCTCTTGGTGTCTCCCCCGGGGGGAAGTTAAGGGTGAAGTAGCTGCTGCATTTGGTGTTCACTGGTGTGACAAACAGATCGCAGCAAGGCTGTACCCATTTGCAGAAAATCTGTTCCATAACTTTCTGATTTAGAGACCACTCGTGAGGCATCATGACTGCCCTGTTGAGCTTGTCGGCTATCACACTGGTTCTCCCTGGGAAATGCATTACAATTAACAAGCGTTGGGAAGATATCGGCCACTGCCAAACACGTACAGCCTCTCGACATAGGGGGTAGGATCTGGTTCCCCCTTTTTTGTTTATATACCATACCACTGACATATTGTCTGATTGGATTGCTCTTGTCCCTAGAGGAATAAAGTTGTGAAGTGCTTGCAACGCTAGTAGCACTGCCCTCATGTCTAGTACATTGATATGCAAGTGAGCCTCGTGTTGTTGCCATGAGCCTTGGACTGTCCTTCCTAGACAATGCCCCCCCCCCCACCCTACCTGTGAGGCATCCGTGGTCACAGTAGCAACAGGTTGGCGAGGAATGAATGGTCTCCCTATCGTTAGTTGACTGGACTGGATCCACCAACAAAGGTCCTTTTTGCAAGATTCCATTATCAAAATGGGATGAGACAGAGGCAGTTGCTGAAGAGACCACTGTGAAATGAGTAGCCATTGTAGAATTCTCATATGTAGTCTGGCTAATGGAACTAGAGTTATAGTAGAGTCCATGGTTCCCAGAAGTTTGAGCACGGTCTTCGCTTTGACCTTGTGTTGGGGAAGCAGGCTGTACATTTGTTGTCTTAGGTTTTGCACTCTGCTAAAGGAAGGCAAGCCATCATTGCGACTGTGTCTATTTCTGAGCCTATAAAAGTCACATATTGAGAGGGTGACAAGACAGACTTTTCCCAATTTATAGTGATGCCTAGCTGAGTACAGACTCGGATGGTTGAATCCCTGACTTATAGAAGTAGGTGCCTGGTGGTGGCAGTCAGGAGCCAGTCATCCAGATACGGAAACACTTGGAATCAAAGACGTGTCAAGTGAGCTGTTACTACTGCCATGCATTTGGTGAACACACTGGGGGCTGTGGTGAGACCAAAGGGCAGAGTACGAAATTGGTAATAGCTAGCTCCCATCCGGAAGCGTAAATGACTCCTTGATGCTCTGTCCATTTTATGTGTCAGTGTGCATCTTGGAGGTCTATGGAGCCCATCCAATTGTCTTTCCCTAACAGAGGGTGTACAGACTGCAGTGTTACCATTCGGAACTTGGACTTCTTCACTGATTCGTTTAACTTGCTGAGATCCAAGATGGGCCTCCAGTCCCCTGTTCTTTTTGGCACTAAAAAGAATCTGGAGTATGTTCCAAATCCTATCTGGTCTGCAGTGATGGTTTGGATGACTCTCTTTTGAAGCAACTTTTGGACTTCTATAGTTGCTTGATCCCTGTGATTGGGTGGAACATCTGGGATTCTCTTGGTTAGATGAGGTGAAAAAGGGGAAGGTATGGAGTATCCTGTGGAAATTATTCTTTGTACCCACTTGTCTTGGTGATGTCATGCCAGGCTTCAGAGTACAAAGAAAAGCGACCCCCGACTGGTTCCAGAGAAGTGCAGCCGGGCCTCACTTCAGGAGTGCTGATAGGGACATACACGAAAAGAATCGCGGTCACCCTGGTTTTGCAGACCCCCCTGCCTCTACAGTCAGGTCTACCACTATTTCCTCCTCCTCTGCCTCTGGAGAAGGTATCATCTTGTGCATCTGGGAAAAATCTCTGAAATTTCTTGAACCACATTTTTCTTCCTGACCTTTAGGGTATGGTCTAGAAGGGATGGAAAAATGTACTCTCACGGCAGAGAGTCTCTTCCCTTCCTGCTCGCATCTGGTGAGTGTGTCTTTTACCTTTGGTCCAAACAAGAGAGGAACCGTCAAAGGGGGCATTGGTAAATGTAGATTTTAAGGGCTCCGCAAAGTTACACATGCGCATCCAGGAAGGTCTAAAAGGGAAACTCCTCTACCCACTGCCCAGCCCGCCGCATCTGCTGCTTAAGATATCAGCCTCATGGAGGAGTTAACAACAGAGTTTAAGGTATACAACTGAGCAGTAACCTTCTCAGGAACTCCTTCAGTTAAAGTACCTTGGAAAGTATCTCCCAGCTTTTAGGAGATCTCTTTGAAGCTTAGTAAAATGGGTGAGGTAATTCAGCAATCTGAGTGTAAAAGCCGCTGAAGAAAAAATATGCTTCCCGGATCTGTCCATCGTTCGAGACTCTTTGTTCGGTGGGTGAACAGTTGAGAAAGTCTCTGCTAGTTCCTTATTTGTGGCTGCTGCCACCACCATGGCATCTACGGGCACACCTTTGGTCAGAAACTCTTTTTCCTTAGGAGCTGAAAGGAATTTGTTCGGCCTTCTAGGGACTAGTGTCAGGAGTTTCCCACACCTTCCGACTCACTAAATCTAACAGCTCATCGAAAGGTGTAGACACCCAAGAGGCTGAAGGTTGAGACCCGAAAGCCTTCAGGGTACATGGACTCCTCATCAGAAGGGGTGAAGGGCCAGCTGCCTCTCTGTTTCAGGATCTCAAGGATATAGATGAAGGAGATATCAGAGGATGGCCTAGGGGACACCCTTCTGACTCCTAGAGGTCAGTGTCAGAGGTGATGGACTCATCGGGGGAGTCTACATGCTTCCTATTGCAAGTTTTCTTCCAATGAGGCTCCTCAGAAAGGTATTCTGAGGAGCTTTCGGAAGACTGGGCCATCCAAGGGGGGGGGGGCTCCTGAGGTTGAGGGTCTCTGCTGTTAAGATAGAGGGATGGTGCTGAGACAGAGATCGGAGCTTGAGGGGGAAGAACATTGGTACCTGTGTGTAGAGCTGAAAATCTGGACAGCATGTTCATCATCTTGAAGGCAGATCCCCCAGCTACGAGGACACCACCAGTTCCGAAGAAGCGGAAGTAGCTCCCGGGCTCAGGAGCGATCAGTTCCAAGATAGATGTAGGATCTGAGTTCAGCCAAGCTGACGCGCAGAGAGGTAGGCTCAGAACCGAAGAAGTTCAGGTCAGAGCATCCCCATCGGGGCCGACTGGTGAGCTTCGGCTTCTAGACACCAAGGAGGGCACCGAAGGTGTTGGAGCGAAATACGGCTCTTAGAAAGCTACTTGGGGTGCTTGAACCGGCGGTTCCACAACAAATGGCACCAATAGCTCTGGCTCCGAAAGACCACCATGGCTCGGAAGAGGAACAGAAGCAGGTAATAAGGCCTTAGACAGCTTCACAACCGATTGGGTCAGAGCCGATAAATTTGCTAGTGCAGACGACTTCAAAAGTCTAAGCACCACCCTCTCGACATCCTCCTCAAAGACTCTTGGAGGTTCTGGAAGACAAGGTAGGGGATCGAGATCTCTGGAAAACTGGAGATCTAAGTGTCAGGGATACTGGCAGTAAGTCTCTTGACCGGCTCCAAGGTATGGTTTCAGCTATAGGCTCCGAAAAAATTGGAGCCGAAACTGGAAGGTCTATATCAATAACCTAAACTGTCTCCGAAGGCAGAGGAGCTGAATAGATAGAAGGTTTGTCAACTTTGGCAACTTTCTCTGGAGGTCCTGATTTGTGAGTCGGTTTACGAGACTGTCTTTTCACCGACTTAACCTTCTCTTTTTTTGAGGAGGGAGACCTTTTGAAATCAGTTTGTTCTTCCTTTCCTGGAGAACCCGGGAGCTAAAAGAATGGCAGAAAATGCACGACTCCTGTAGATGTATGGCTCCCAAACAATAAACACAAATACTATGCCAGTCAGTCAGGAATATTTTTTTTTAACATTTTAAATATTTCTTAAAACCCGAAGGTTTATGGTCTTTAATTTCCTTAGACATAACTATCAACAACAGACTATAATTGGAGACAGACAATAAGAAGAGAGGACAAGGTCCTCTAACTTAAACGGGCCTAGCCCTGCTGACGAAACAACACACAAGGGAGAAAAGCAAAAGAGGACTAGGTCCTCTAACTTAAACGGGCCTAGCCCTGAACAGAAGGGTAGGCAAGATATAGCAAGATTAACAATAACTAGTACAACAGAAAACGATGGGATACCACTGAGGAAAGGCCTGCGGAAGCAACGGCAAACAACTAGCAAGAACAATTTGCAAAAAACTTCACAAACACACTAACTACTCGCAAATTAGCAACAGCAAGCTATTAATACTAAACTAACTTTTCAGTAAAAAAGAACACTATTAAATGTTTGAAGAAAAAAATATTCCAGCTTAGCCACGGCCAAGAAAGAGAGCACTTCTGAACTCGTAGAGCAGCAAAAGAGACCTGGGGATTGTTACTACTGCATTACGGGATACCTACCTTGCCATGAGCCAACTAAGAGACTTCGAGCTTTGTAATAGACTCCGAACCCATACGTAAGAATGAAAGCGAGATAGGACTACAGAACATGTACAGTTGTATACACTTACCATAAATGTAGATGTTCGTGTGTATTCACTGCTGCAGTCATCACACTTGGGTTATCAGCCTGCAGGTAGCCCTCAGTCGTCCTGAATACCAAAGACTTAGTATTTCTGTGTCGGATGCTGTCGTTTCATCCCTGACGTCAGGGACATAAAAACAGGCAGCAGACGCCATTACATCAGTTTTCCTTGCCCCAAATGTCAGGAGCCCCCAAATAGGGAGCTAGGATATGGTGGAGAAAACACCACCAGTAAAAAGTAAATACCAATACCAGTAGGAATAGCCATAGAGAGGAGAGAGAGATAGAGAGAGAAAACCAGGGGGCTGGAGGGAGGGAAAAGTACAGTTTTGTACCTACCATAAATGTAGATGTTCGAGTGTATACACTGCTGCAGTCATTACACTTGGTTATCCTGCCATCAGGCAGTCCCCTAAGTCGGCCTGAGTTCCAAAGTCTTGGTCCGGCGTCGGTTGCTGTCGCTACTTCCCTGACATCAGTGCGACAGGGGTATATAAGATGTAGCAGACGCCATTTTCTTCAGTTTTTCTTGCCCCAGATGTCAGGTACTCCCAAAAAGGTAGGCAATGCAAATTGCTAATAACCCATACATAAGAAAAGCAATCAAAAACTTTCAGTTACCAGCAAATACTCCCCATAGGTAGCAAAGGGTAGAAGACTTAGGTACATACCAGCAAGTAAGAGGGAAGGAGGGAGGGTAACCTAGACTGCAGCAGTGTATACACTCGAACATCTACATTTATGGTAGGTACAAAACTGCACTATGTTCATCGTGTTACACTGCTGCAGTCATTACACTTGGTAGCATCCCAAAGCTGAGGTAGGGTGGCTCGTTTTGTAAGGCATCAGGGGTGGTTATAAGGCCCTGCAGCACTTCAGTGGCAAAGCCAGCTCTGGATTTAGAGTAAAGAGGCAGATGGTAATGCTTGGTGAAGGTATGTACAGAACTTCAAGTTGCTGCTTCCAAAATGTCCTTGGTAAGTACTCCTCTGAGGTAGGCAGTTGAAGTGGCTGTTGCCCTGGTGGAATGAGACCTAATGCTGTTAGGTACAGTTTTCCCATGGTGTGTATAGCAGAAACGTATACAGTGTCCTATCCATTTTGAAATGGTCTGTTTTGAAATGGCTTTTCCCTGTGCTCCTGCAGCATATGCTACAAACAATTGCTCAGTTTTTCTGAAAGCTTTCGTTTTGTCCAAGTAGAAGCGTAACTGCCTGTGTATGTCCAAGGAATGCAGAAGTCTCTCTTCTTTATTCTGTGGATTTGGATAAAAAGTTAGCAAGTGAATAGTTTGGTTTAGAGCCACACTTGATACCACCTTTGGCATAAAAGTAGGGTTTGTTCTTAAAGACACCCTGTCTTGGTGGAAAATAATGAAAGGTTCCACTGCCATTAGTGCCTGTAATTCTGAAACTCTTCGTGCTGAAGTTATTGCCAGGAGCAGAGCAGTTTTCCAAGAGACATATTTTAAATCTGCTGAGTTAGCTGGCTCAAAAGGAGGTAAATAAGAAGTTATGTACCTACCATAACGTTCCATGTTAGTTGTCTTCTCTCGCCTTCTTTCTTGCTGGATGGGTTCGGAGCCGATCCTCGGCTCCACTGCACTGCTAAGCTCGAGAGCTAATTTTACCAGCTCGAGGCAACCCTATATCCCATGATGCAAGGCGGAGACTACCCATATCTCGTTTGGTAGCTAAGGAAATTAGGAATATATTCTTCCAACTGTAGAGGAGGAAGAAAAAGTAACAATACTAAAAATGACAAACATAAACATCATAATCCTCTAGAAAGGATCAACCTAATCTAGTGACACTAGAAGCTGATTAGCTAGAAAAAGGATAAAACCTCTTAATAGAAGAGGCATAATCTTCTCGGTCTGACAAGGCTAGGGGGATGGAGGGCAGGACGCAAGAAAGAAGGCGAGAGTAGACAACTTACATGGAACGTTATGGTAGGTACATAACTTCTTAATGTTAAGTTGTCAATCTCGCCTTCATTCTTGCTGGATGGGACCGCGTCCCTAGCACCTCTACTCCTGGGTGGCTCAGTGGAACAGACTCTTGAGAACAGTGGAACCAAAATTCGCTCTGTCTCTGGAGGCCAAGTCTAATTTGTAATGTGAAACAAAGGTATGAGGAGAGGCCCATGTGGCTGCTGCACAAATAGTGTCTATTGGAAGTCTAGCTTGAAAAGCTGTCGATGTAGCTAGAGCTCTGGTAGAATGGGCTTTTGGCTTAGAAATCAACTCTTTGCCAGCTGATAAATTTAAGTAATCACAGAAGACAGCCATCTAGATAAAGTCACCTTGGAAACTGGAAGGCCTTTCCTGTTCTCTGCATAGGATAGAAACAGTTGATCAGATTTCCTAAAAAGTTTAGTTTTGTCCAGATAATATCTGAGCTGGCGGTGAACATCAAGACAATGTAATTTTTGTTCCGCTCTATCAGAATAATTCGGGAAAAACACTGGAAGATCAATGGATTGATTTAAGTTCGTCTGCGATGCCACTTTTGG
The DNA here is from genome assembly GCF_019279795.1 of Protopterus annectens. NCBI lineage: Eukaryota > Metazoa > Chordata > Ceratodontiformes > Protopteridae > Protopterus > Protopterus annectens. Next base: position 542,958,667 of record NC_056725.1, on the reverse strand, counting down.
TAAGAAAGACGGATTAGTCCTTAGAGATACCCTGTCTTTGTGGAAGATTAAGTAGGGAGGACGAATGCAGAGAGCATGAAGCTCAGATACTCTCCTGGCAGAAGTAATGGCGACTAGAAAGAGTGTCTTCCACGAAAGAAATTTCAACGAACAGGCAGCCGCAGGTTGAAGGGGAAGAATCAAGGATGTTAAAATTAAATTTAGATCCCACTGTGGTGTGGGGTCTCTAATCGGAGGTTTAAGTAAAAAGATACCTCGAAGGAATGCCTTGCAAAGTTTATGTGACATAATGTTGTGGTCCAAAAGGCCTACATGAAAATTCGAAATGGCTGCCAGCTGAACTTTTACTGTGGAGGAAGAGGATCCTGAATGAAAAATCTCAGCTAGGAAGTCCAAGACCGAATGAATCGGAGCAGTATAGGGTTCTATGTTCCTAGCTTTTGCCCAGAAGGAGAAACGTCGCCATTTACTAGTGTAAATCCTTCTGGTAGAAGATTTTAGGGAAGCTACTATGATATCCCGGACGGGATTAGAAATCATAGGAAGCCTGGCTAAGGATGGAAGTGGAGCAACCATGCAGTGAGGTTGAGAGAAGGTATGGATTGGTGCAGCTGCCCAGACTGGTGGGTCAGAAGATCTGGAACCGGGTCCAGATGCCATGGCTGTACCAAGAGATAACGACGTAGGAACGGAAACCATATCTGTCGAGGCCAATAAGGGGCAATGAGAATCAACTTGGCTCTCAAGGCGGTTGCTTTCTGAATTAGTTGAGGTATCAGCGGAAAGGGGGGAAAGGCATAAAGAAGTCCCCGGGGCCAATCTTGGGTTAGAGCGTCTCTGGGGGGATGGCCTGGAAGGGGGAAGAGAGAGAAGAAGTCTGGGCATTTGCTGTTTTGAGGTGTAGCGAAAACGTTGCAGCAAGGAAGGCCCCACTTCTGAAAAATCTCTTCCGTCACTGATTGTTTGAGAGACCACTCGTGAGGCATGAGAATAGCTCTGCTCAATCTTTCCGCTATGATGTTGGATTTCCCGGGGATATACGTTGCTATCAGAAACCGCTGAGAAGAGATTGCCCATTGCCAAAGTCTGAGAGCCTCTCGACACAGTGGATAGGACTTGGTTCCGCCCTGTTTGTTGATATGCCACACTACGGACATATTGTCCGTTTGGACTGCAATAGTTCCCAGGGGAAGAGAGTCGTTGAGGGCTTGCAACGTTAAAAGCACTGCTCTCATCTCTAGGACATTTATGTGCAGATGGTATTCGAAAGGTTGCCAAGTGCCATGGACCATCCTGCCCTGATAATGCCCCCCCCCACCCGATCAGGGAGGCGTCCTATGTAACCGTGGCGACCAGGGCAGGAGGAATAAAGGGTCTGCCCTGATGGATTTGAGGGGACGATATCCACCAGGTCAGATGCCTTTTGCAAGTTGGAGTGATTATGATCCTGTGACGCATGGGTAGTTGTTGAAAGGACCATTGGGCGAATAGCATCCATTGTAGAAGATGCATGTAAAAACGGGCGAAGGGAAGAAGTGTTATGGCGGCCGCCATAAGACCCAATACTTTCAGAGCAAATCTGGCCTGAATTTTGTAGCTGAGAAGAATCACTTGGACGTGACTTTGAATGTTCAAGATCCTTTGGTCTGTTAACTTTGCTGAAAGTTGTACGGTGTCCAATTTTGCGCCTATAAAAGTAATAGATTGACAAGGCAGATTTTTCGAAATTTATAGAAATCCCTAACCCTCTGCAAATGTGAATGGTGTAATCTCTGGCCTGGAGAAGTTGATGCCTGGTGGTGGCAGTGAGGAGCCAGTCGTCTAGATATGGAAACACCTGGAATCCTTGACGTCTCAGGTGAGCCGTAACTGCTGCCATACATTTGGTGAACACTCTGGGGGCTGTAGTGAGTCCAAAGGGCAGGGCCCTGAATTGGAAGTGACTGGTCCCCAGCCGAAAGCGGAGACATCTTCTGGAGCGCCTGTGAATTTTTATGTGATAGTACGCATCCTGAAGATCTATCGAGCACATCCAATTGTCCTTGCCCAGAAAGGGTAGAATGGACTGAAGCGTGGCCATCCGGAATCTTGATTTCTTTACAAACTTGTTTAGTTTGCTCAGATCTAATATTGGTCTCCAGTCCCCTGTCTTTTTTGGAACTAAAAAGAACCTTGAGTAGATTCCGGATCCTATTTGGTCCGCTGGGACTGGCTGGATGGCTCTTTTTGCTAACAGTTTTGATATCTCTAGTACTGCTAGTTCCCTTAGACCGGGTGGAACATCTGGAAGGGTTCCCTTTTGCTGAATTGGGGTTTGAATAAAGGGAATTTTGTAACCCTCGGATATAATCGACTGTACCCATTTGTCTTGAGAAAGGGAAAGCCAGGCTATTGGGTACAGCGATAATCTTCCCCCGACTGCCACCGAAGGTGGACAATCGGGCAACATCTTAGGGATGCTGGAAGGGTTTGTCAGAAAGAGGCTCTCTGCTACCCTGATTCTGCAGACCCCCTCTGCCCCTAGGGCGACGTCTATTATTGTTACCCCCTCTGCCTCTGGGGGTAAACTGACTTCGTGCGTCAGGCGTGACTCCTTGAGATTTGCGGAACCACATTTTCCCTCCCTTCTGCCCTTTGGGGTAAGGTCTTGAAGGGGTGGAGAAACGGACTCCTATGGCAGAAAGAGTCTTGCCATCTTGTTCGCATCTAGTCAAAGTGTCTTTCACTTGAGGTCCGAACAAGGTCGAACCATCAAAAGGGGAGTTTGTGAAGGACGCCTTGAAGGGGTCTGCAAAATTACAAAGCCGCATCCAGGACTGACGCCTTAAAGCCACTCCTGTGCCTGCGGCCTACTGCTCCATCGGCTGCATAAGAAATGAGCCGCATGGAGGAGTTAACAATGGAGTTAAGGATTCCTAGCTGTGAGCTAATCTTATCCTGAGACCAAGCAGCTGACGGATCCTGTAAAACTTCTCCCAACTCTTTAAGAACATCTCTTTGAAGGCGGGTGAAGTGGCATAAGTAGTTCAGCGATCTCATGGCAAAGGTCGCTGAAGAAAAAATCCGCTTGCCGTACCTGTCTATAGTCCTAGAATCCTTGTTAGGAGGATGGACAGGTACTGAAGGATCAGCTAGTTCCTTCTTGGTGGCTGCAGCCACCACCATGGCATCAACTGGGACACCCTTTGTCAAATATTGTCTATCTGGTGGGGCCGTAATGAATTTAGAAGGCCTCCTAGGAATAGGTTCCACAACCGAGCCATCCACGCCTTCGAGCCACTACATCCATAAGAGGGTCGAAGGCGGAGACACCCAGGAGGTGGAGGGTCGAGATCGAACGCCTCCAGGTATACTGACTCGTCCTCGGAAGGATTAAGGGAGGCCAGTTCCCCCTCTGCTTAAGGAGTTCAAGGATGTCTGAGAAAGAGACATCCTCAGAGGAGGACCTTGGGGATCCCTCCGACTCATCGAAGTCAGTATCAGATGTAATAGACTCGGGGGAGTCTAGATGTTTCCTCTTACATGTCCTCTTACGCGGAGGTTCACCTGACGGATCAGGAGAAGCCTCGGAAGAGGAAGATATTCCCAATGGGGAAACCTGAGGCGTTGGATCTCTGGGTCCGGGAGCAAGAGAGTGGGAAGAGACGTCAGCAGGCACTGTAGTGGGAGGAGCTGATGGAACTGTCCGTTGACTAAGCCCAGGGGCTAGTACACTCCTCATCACCTCGAAGGCTCCCCCATCAGAGAGACAGGAGGTTCCCGCTCTGAAGAGATAGGAACTCCAGGCCTCACCGAGAGGGAAGGCTCCGAGGCAGAAGTCGGGGCTGAGCTCACCAACGCCGAAGCCCCGAGAGGGAGAACGGGGTCGGACAAGGGTCCGATGCCACTCGCCTCCACGGAGCCGACGAGAGAGACCAGACGCCCGGATCCCTCCAATGAAGGCCTCAAGGAGGAAATCGGAGCAGAGGACGATGGAGCCGAAAGGGGTGGTATTGGCTCCGAAGCTACAACGGTCACGGCTCCGAGGAGCTCCGGCTCCGTGCTCTGTAAGAGAGTCGAAGGACGAATGTTTGGTGGATGTGAAATAGCTACCGTCTGTTGAGACGGGCTATGGAGCATTTGGGCCAATGTCTGAGACTTTAATAGTCTACTCACCACTCTCTCGAGGTCGTGATCAGACAGCCTGGACGACCGAGAAGAACGGCTCCGATGGCTCCGCTCCGAGAGCAAGGGTGATCTCGGAGCTGAACGTATCGATTCTAATGAGGGGGATCGAGATCTCTTTTTAGAGATCAATGGAGCCGAAGGAGCCGAGGATACATCGGCTCCAGCCGGAGCCGACACTGAGTGTCCAGATTTGGCAGTATCTGCGCCGGATGGAGCCGATACTGTGACTGCTAGAATGGAGGGATCGGCTCCGGCCGGGGCCGATCTCGACACTGGAGAAGTTAAACCAGTAGCCGACGGCTTGGGACTTGCAGCCGAAGGCTTGATAGGTTTCGAGGGCTTCCCCGGCACCGACTTAGTTGGGGAGCTCTCAGGCTTTAATAAGCCCCTCAATATCAATTTATTTCTGCGCTCCTGCAGGACTCTTGGGCTGAAGGCATGACAGATAGCACAAGAGTCCTGCAGGTGCAGAGGTCCCAGGCAGTAAACACAAGAAGTGTGACCGTCTGTCAGAGACATCTTCTGACAGCACGAGTCACACTTCTTGAAGCCTGAGACCTTTGTGTCCTTCGACATAGCTGTGTCGAGGAAACACAAGTTGTCAAGAAAAAAAAAACACCGACACACACACACACACAAAACACCCAATCCAAAAAACTAAACTAAACAGGGATACAACACAGTCAAACACAAAAAAATCCCTGACAGGAAAAATTTAGGAAAGGGGAAGGCCTAAGGCCTAACCTAGGGAAAGGGGATAAATAACCCGAAAAAGAGGGAACACTAATGGGAATAGGGTTAAAATAAGCGTTAAGGTTAACAAAAAACAACTGAAGTTATTAAATTTCAAGGGGTGAGACAAAGTCTTGTTATTAAGAAACTTACCTGGAGCTGGTAAAAAGAGGCACCTCGTTAGCGAAGCGGCAAACGAGATCTGGGTAATCTCTGCCTTGCATCATGGGATATAGGGTTGCCTCGAGCTGGTAAAATTAGCTCTCGAGCTTAGCAAGTGCCAAGTCGGAGCCGAGGATCGGCTCCGAACCCATCCAGCAAGAATAAAGGCGAGATTGACAACTTAACATGTTAATTTTTCCAACACGAAGTTGAGGTCCCAAGTTGGAGTTGGTGCTCTACTGGGTGATCTTATGTTTTTAGCCCCTCTGAGGTACTGTTTTAGCAAAGGATTAGAAAAAATAGGTGGGTCCGTGTTGTAATGAGCAGAGATGGCAGAGGCGTGGATCTTGATGGATGAAAAGGAGAGGCCTTTGTCCAGCATTTCAGTTAAATATTGTAGTATCTGAGGAATATTTGGGACAAGAAGGTCAAGGCTGTAAGCCTGGTTCCAGGCACAGAATCTCTCCCATTTATCCGAATAGGCTTTCCTGGTGCTCGGCCTTCTGGCCTCCAGAATGACATCCATAACAGCTTTGGAGGGAGGCATTGCTTGCTTGACTAAGGAATCTGCCATGCAGCCAGGTTTAAAGTCTTGAGCTGGCTGTGAAGTATCTGATTGTTGTGCTGAGTCAGAAGATGTGGGATTTGATGCAAAATCCAGGGTGGACCTTGTGCTAAGTTCTTTAAGATTGGGTACCAGTGCTGGCGTGGCCAGTCTGGAGCAATCAGGATCATCTTTGGCTTTTCTTGCCTGGCTTTTATGAGTACCTTTGAAAGGAGAGGTAGTGGTGGGAAAGCATATACTTGTAGGTTTTTCCAGCTGAATGAGAGGGCATCCACTTTCCATGCTTGTGGGTGTTAAGTCCTTGTGCAGAATTTCTGTAGCTGGCAGTTCATTGGGGATGCAAACAGATCGATGTCCGGGCTCCACCATTTTTGTGTTATCATTCTGAATATTTGTGGATGTAATTTCCACTCGTGCGGATCCATGATGTTTCTGCTTAAGTCGTCTGCCAGTGCGTTTTTCTCTCCTGGCAGGAATTGTTCTTGCAGATGAACTTGATAGGATAGAGCTGTGTTCCACAAGGTCATGGCTTGTCTGCAGAGGGGATAAGAATGAGTGCCCCCTTGCTTGTGTATGTACCACATAACTGTGGTGTTGTCTGTCTTTAGTAGTAGTTGTCCTGGATGCAGAAGGTCCTTGACAGCTATAAGGGCATTTTGTACAGCTAGCATCTTTTTTGATTGATGTGAAGATGCCTTTGTTCTGCGGGCCACTTGCCCTGAATACACGTTCCTGTCATGTGTGCTCCCCAGGCGTAATCCGATGCATCTGCTGTCAGTGTTTGCCTGGCTGTGGGTTGAGTGAAAGGCTGTCCCTTGCTGAGGTGACAGGCTTGAGCCCACTATCGAAACTCCTGTTGAAGGCAAGAAATTAGTGGTATTACTGTTTCCAAGCTGTGACAGTGTTGAGACCAGACAGTCTTTAGGTACCATTGTAGTTTCCTCATATGCAGTCTGGCATATGAAATTAGTAGTATGCAAGATGCCATGTAACCCAAGGCCTGCAGAATTTTTCTTGCAGGGAATGGGTCTTTGTTGCCATCAATTGAAAATATTCAGCCAGTTGCCCTTGCTTGTCTGGCGTGAGATAAGCCATCTGAGCCGTTGTATTTAAGCTGGCACCCAGGAATATTATCTCTTGTGAGGGCACTAGTTTTGACTTCTTTTCGTTTACTGTGTACCCTAGGCAACTTAATAACTTTCTTACAAACGCCAGATGCTTTAGAAGAATGTCCTTGCTCTCTGCTTGAATCAGGCAGTCGTCCAGGTACAGATTAATTTGAATTCCTTTCTGCCTGCAAAATGCAATTACTGGTGCCAGGCATTTTGTGAAGACCCTGGGCACAGTAGATAAGCCAAACGGCAGTGCAGAGAATTGGTAGTGCATTGAACCAGCTATGAAACTGAGGTATCTTCTGCAGTTTTGTCTGATAGGGACATGCAGGTATGCCTCCTTGAGGTCCAAAGTTACGAGCCAAGCTTTCTTGCCCAGCATGGGAAGAAGCTGCTGTAGTGTCAACATTTTGAATTTTGGAACATCCAGGTAAGTGTTTAGAGAAGAAAGATCCAGAATGGGCCTCCAGGCTTTGTCCTTTCTGGGAACCAGAAAGAGTCTTGAGTAAAATCCTTGTCCTTGCTCCTGTGTTGGTACCTTTTGAATAGCTCTCATGTCCATGAGTGCTGTAATTTGTCTTTGAGCCTCTGCCCATTGATTTGGTGGCAGATTTGGCATTCCTTTTAACCTTGGCAGAGTGTGAAAGTGGAACCTGCAACCTTGAGATACAACGTTGAGAGCCCATTTGTCTTTGGTGATCATATGCCAAGTGTGACAGAAAAGTGCCAGTGGGGCTGCCAAGAGAGAAGTGTTTGGCAGCTGTAGTGGGAAGTCATTGGGGCTGTTTTTTATAAGGTTGAGGCCTGTCTTCCCCTTCTTTCTGGGTTGATGCACCCCATTGTCGAGGCCTGAAAGGACTTTGTGGTTGATCTCTGCCTCTTGGATGTCTGTATCTGCCCCTTTGAGGTCTGTCTGTAACTGGAAAGGACCAATTCTTTGTTGGCCAATTTCTGCTAAATCGAGGAGGCTGAACCTGTAAGAAATCATTCACCGTTTGCATAGATTTTGCCTTATCCTCCATTTTCTTTAATAACTCTTCTGCTTTAACTCCAAATAAAACATCCTGCTGCAAAGGTGCATCCAATAATTTTGCTTTAATATGATCTGGTAACGTCTGTTCTTTTAACCAAGCATGTCTTCTAATGACAGATCCTGTAACTGCTGCTCTACAGGAGGCCTCTAATGAATCAAAACCACATTGCAAAGTATGTTTTCCCACTTGTTCAGCTGCATGCAATAAATCCTGAATTTCCTTATAATTAGGAGGATCTGAATTTGGAAGAATTTTTTGTTTCAACTGAGACATCAAATATTGCTGATATTTTAGCATGTGAAACTGGCAATTTAAGGCCCTCATTGCTAAAGTTGCAGATGTATATACTTTCTCCCCTCATCTGTCTAATGCTCTGGAATTTCTGTCAGAGGGAACTGGATTTTTTGCTGCAGAGGCCTTTACCCCTTTGGGACCCTGGGAAATAGTTTCAGGGTCAGCAACAGGGCTTTTATAAAGAAATTTGCGAGAGTCAGGGACTCTGTAGTATCTGTCTGGCTTAACTGGAGCAGGAGGTAAAGAATCAGGATTTAAACTGGATTCAGAATACACATCATCCACAATATCTAACACTGGCGGGATAGCAAGGGGTCTGTGTTGAGGTAATAAAAAGACATCTCTGAGCCTTTTCTTGGATTCTGAATAATCCTGGCCCTCCCAATGGAAATGCTCCCTCGTGGTATGTAAGATTTCCCCAAAGGAGTAGTCCTCTGGCAGAGAGGCTGAAGGAATTGATTCCTCAGCATCAGAATCCTCATAAGGGGGTAAAGAGTATCCTAGGTCTGAGGATGAATCTGAAGAGATGGATACCTGGTCGGATGAGTCATAGTCTGCGTCCTGTCTAGGCCTTTTATCAGGAGGGGGATGGGACCCCCTGATCAGAGTAATTAAGTCTTCGGTCATTTTGAGCATTTGTTTCTTAGGCATGGAGGCCTGTCCTGGTGAATGCTGAAGTTGTTTCTTTGTTTTTAAGGGGGGTTTTAGACTTAGCAGAAGATTTAATGGTTAATTGAGTAGGTCTGAAAACACCCTCTGAAGCTACGGGTTGTTCAGCTACTCCGGATCCCTCTGAAGGGTTAGTCTCGGTAGGCTGTAAATCTGGTGCGTCCGAAGGCCCAGCCATCTCCACGTGAGAGTCAGAAGCGACCTGTGGTTCTAAAGAAGCGGTTGTCAGGGGCTGCGAAGGCACGTCGCAGAAAACCGGAGAACTGGCGACTGGCCTAGAAGAGGCTTCGTTGTCAGTTTTGGGCCTCGGATGCCTGTCCTTGTCTTTGAGCTTTTTGTGTATTCCAGTCGTCGGTAGTTCCGACGGCATGTTTTAATTGAATTTTCTGCCAAAATAATGTTGGGCAAAATCAAACCGACGTTTAATAGTGTGCTTGTTAAACCTAGCACAAAACAGACAACCTGTGACGTCGTGGTCTGGGCCTAGGCATGGGATACAATAAGAATGGAAAGATACAATAAGAATGGAAATCCTTATGACGTATTTGCTTCCCACAAGAAATACAGTTATTAACTTTTACTGACATCGGTCTGAGGCAAGAAAAAGTTTCCCCAATGGGGTAATTAGCTTTGTAGAAGACTTCGGTTCTGGATTCGGAAAGAAAATCTCAGGAGTCGGCCGACCGGCACTTGCGAATTGCTTTTGCTTCGGGCACCGCACGGCAAGAAAGACTGAAGAAAATGGTGTCAGCTGCATTTTATATACCGCTGTCGCACTGACGTCAGGGAAGAAGCGACAGCAACTGACGCCAGACCAAGACTTTGGAACTCAGGCCAACTGAGGGACCGCCTGACGGCAGGATAACCCAAGTGTAATGACTGCAGCAGTGTAACACGATGAACATCCAGGACTGCAACAGTGAATACACTCTAACATCTACATTTATGGTAAGTGTACACAACTGTACTATGTTCTTGGTGTTTCACTGTTGCAGTCATCACACTTCGGTTGATTCCCAAAGCTGAGGAAGGGTGGAGGCAGTCAAGAAGAGTTAGGCCTGGCTAGTAGGCCTTGCAAGACTGCTGTAGCAAAACCTGCTCTGGATTTGAAAAAGACAGGCAGGTGGTAATGCTTGGTGAAGGTGTGCACAGAACTCCAGGTAGCAGCTTCCAGGATGTCCCTGGTAGGGACTCCCATGAGAAATGCTGTAGAGGTAGATCTAGCCCTAGTGGAATGTGTTCTAATCCCCGGAGGGGTTGGTTTTCCATGGTGCTTGTAGCAGAAATGGATGCAGTGTGTTATCCATTTGCAAATGGTTTGTTTTGAAATGGCCTTGCCCTCTGCCCCTGTTGCAAAGTTGCCAAGCAACTGGTCAGATTTTCTGAAAGGCTTAGTCCTATCAATGTAGAATCTGAGCTGTCTGTACAAGTCCAAAGAGTGCAGTATCCTTTCCCCTTTATTTTGAAGATTGGGGAAGAAGTTTGGCAAATGGATGGATTGGTTGAGAGCCACACTGGCTACCACTTAGGCATAAAGGAAGGACTAGCCCTGAGGGAAACCCTGTCAACATGTAAAATAATGAAGGGTTCCACAGCCATTAGTGCTTGTATCTCAGACTCTCTTCTAGCTGAAGTGATGGCTAGAAGCAAGGCTGTTTTCCAAGAGAGGAATTTTAACTCTGCTGAAGCTGCAGGTTCAAAAGGGAGAAGCGTGAGCTTTTCCACTACAAAGTTAAGGTCCCAAGCAGGGGTGGGTGCTCTCCTTGGTGGCCTTAAGTGGTTTGCCCCTCTCAGGAACTGTTTGATGACAGGGTGAAAGAGCAGAGGTGGCTCAGTATTGTAATGAGCCGAGATGGCAGAGGCATGGATCTTAATGGAGGAGAAGGATAGGCCTCTGTGGAGTAGTTCTGCTAGGTAATACAGGACTAGAGGTAAGGAGGGCAGTGCTGTGTCCTTTCCTTTAGACTGAATCCAAGAACAATACCTTTTCCACTTTTCAGCATAAGATTTCCTTGTATTGGGCCTTCTAGCTTCAAGGATGACATCCAACACCTGTATGCTTAGGGTTGCTGGCGTAGTATTTAAGGAATAAGCCAGGGTTCAAGATTTAGGGTTTGCAATTATGGATGCAAAATCTGTCCCTCATTCTGAGAAAGCAGGGTTAAGGTCTGGTGTAAGTGCCAGGGTGGCACCAGTGTCAGGCTGTGCAGTAGTGGGTACCAGTGCTGGCGTTGCCAGTCCGGGCCAATCAGAATTCTCCTTGGCCTGTCTTGTTTTATCTTGAGTAATACTCTTGCGAGAAGGGGCAGAGAGGGGAAAGGCATAAATTGAGAGGTTTTCCCATTGAAAGGATAGGGCATCCACTTTCCAGGCCCTGCTGTGAGGGTTTCTGGTGCAGAATTTGCTTAGCTGGTGGTTTAGGGGGAGGCAGAGAGATCCACCTCTGGGGTTCCCCATTTCTGAATCAGAAGGTTAAAGGTGCTGGGCTTCAATTTCCACTCGTGTGGGTCTAGGAGATTTCTGCTCAAGTTGTCTGTCAGTGAGTTTTGTTTGCCTGGCAGGAATTGAGCTTGTAGATGTACTTGGATGTCCAAGGCTGTGTTCCATAGGGCCATGGCTAAACTGCAGAGTGGCTAAGAATGGGTTCCCCCCCCTGCTTGTTGATGTACCATATAACTGTGGTGCTGTCAGTTTTTATCAAGAGCAGTCCTGACAAGAGTAGGTATCTGAAAGCTGTCAAAGCATTCCGTTAACAGCTAGCATCTCTTTTTGGTTGATGTGCAGATGAATCTGACTTGGGCTCCAGTGGCCCTGAATACATTTACCAGCCATGTGAGCCCCCCATGCACAGTCTGATGCGTTTGTGGTCAAGATCTGGGCAGCGTGGGGTTGAGTAAAAGGCAGTCCCTTGTTGTGGTCACATGTTTCTGCCCACCAAAGGAACTCTGTCCTTAGACAAGGTATAACAGGAATGACTGTTTCCAGGTCCTGAAAATGTTGGCACCAAAGTCTTTTTAAGTACCACTGAAATTTCCTCATATGCAGTCTTGCATATGGAATTAGCAGTATACATAAGACCATGAACCCTTTTTTCTTGCAGATAGCTGGGGTTCTGGTGGCCATTTGTTTAAAGTGGTCTGTCAGATAGACCTGTTTTCCTTTAGTGAGGAATGCCATCTGGGAAGTTGTGTCCAAGCTTGCTCCCAGTAATACAGTCTTTTGACTGGGTACCAGTTGTGATTTATTTTCGTTGATGGTGTACTCCAATGAAGTGCGAAGGCTTTTTACAAATGCCAGGTGCTGAAGCAGCAAATCCTGTCTGCCTGAATCAGGAAGTCATCCAAGTATGGGTAAATTTGGATATTTCTCCACCTGCAGTATGCAATGGCTGGAACCAGGCATTTGGTGAATACTCTGGGCGCAGTAGATAAGCCAAAGGGAAGTGCAGAGAACTGATAATGCATAGACCCTGCCCTGAAATGTAAATACTTCCTGCATGACTCCCCTTATGGGGAAGAGCAGATAGGCTTCTTTTAAGTCTAGGGTGACTAACCAGGCATCCTTGGCTAACACAGGGAGAAGTTGCATCTTGAATTTTGGTACCACCTGGAAGGTGTTGAGAATTGAAAGATCCAGGATTGGGCGCCAACAGCCCTCTTTCCTGGGTACCAGGAAGAGTCTGGAATAGAATCCTTGACCCCTCTGTTCTACTGGAACAGGGTGGATAGCTCTGATATTGAGCAGGGAAAGTACTTGGTTTTGAGCCTCAGCCCACTGGTTTGGAGGAAGGTCTAGAAACCCGCTTGGGGTTGGCAGTGAATGGAAATAAAATTTGTACCCCCGGGATACAATGTTGAGGAACCATCGGTCCTGAGTGATGGACATCCAGTTTTTTGCATGAAGGGCAAGTTTTCCTCCTAGGGGCACAAGCAAATGGGCAGGACTGGGAAACAGAGTGAAAAAGTCATTGTGATTTTTTTTTCATACGGAGGTGGCTTACCACTCCCTGCTTTAGGGGTGGGGACACTCCACTGCTTAGATCTCTGCATACCCTGAGACTGTAGTATGGGTGGTCTGTTTCCCCTGGGTCTTGTTTGGGAAAGCCTGGAGGGGGCTGGAAAGGACCAGTGTTTTGAAGGACAATGCCTACTAATCTAGAGGGTTGCACGTGTGGGAATTATTTAACATTCTGCATAGATTTAGCTTTTTCTTCCATCTTTTTAAGAATCTCTTCTGCTTTAGTGCCAAACAGTCCTTATTCAAAGGAGCATCTAGTAATTTAGATTCAACATGATCTGGCAAGGACTGCTCCTTCAGCTAAGCATGTATTCTCAGTACAGAGCCAGTGACTGCTGCCCTGCAAGATGCTTCTAGGGCATCAAAGCCACATTGCAAAGTATGCTTACTAACTTGGTTTGCAGAGTGCATAAGCTCCTGCAATTCTTTATTTTCTGCACAATCTGGAAATGTTACCACTAAATGTTTAATAAGTTCCATAATATGTTGCTGGTATTTCAGCATGTGAAACTGGCAATTCAACTCTCCGACAGCAAAAGTTGCAGAGGTATATACCTTCTTACCCCATCTGTCCAAAGCTCTGGAATCCCTGTCCGAAGGGGTGGGATTCTTGGCTGTATTAGCCTTAATACCTTTAGGCCCCTGGGAAATGATGTCTGAGTCAGCAGCAGGATTCCTAAAAAAAAACTTGTGAGTATCAGGTACTCTGTAGTACCTGTCTGGTTTTCTAGGAGGAGGAGGAGGCAAAGTGTCTGGAGTAAAACTGGATTCCATGAAAACATCATCTACAATATCCAGGACAGAGGGTATAGCTAAAGGCCTATGCTGAGGCAACTCTAAAAATTCTCCGAGTCTCTTTTTGGACGGAGGATAGTCTTGGCATTCTCAATGGAAATGCTCTCTTAAAAGCATGCAAGGTTCCACCAAAAGAAAAATCTTCTGGAGGGGAGGCAGAGGGAATGGATTCCTCTGCATCTGAATCCTCATAGGCAGATAGGGCATGTCATCATAATCAGAAAGGTCAGAGTCATCAGACTCCTGGTCTGTATAACCTGAAGGGGATTGAATTCTTTGTCTTTTTGCAGGGGAAGGCTGGCTTCCCCTAATCAGTGTAATAAGGTCTTCAGCCATTCTAAGCATTTGTTTTTGTGGCATGGGTGCCTGAGCATGCGCTTTGATCATCTGTTTTCTAGGCGTAGTTCGTACTCTGGGCCTAAGAAACTCAGTAGTTTTGGATAAAAATGAAGTCCTCGGTTTGTTTCGAACATCGGTAGAGTGAAAAACTGCCTCAGAAGCCAGTGCCTGCACAGCGGCTCCGGACCCATCCAAGGTAGTGACATCCGCTGGTTCCACATAGTCGAAGAAGCATCTCTCGGCATCCGAATGGGTCTCAGCAGAGGCTTGAAAATCCATTGAAGCGGGCATCAGGGACTGCAAAGGTGCCTCACTGTGTACCGGCAGACTGGCGACTAGCTTAACAGAAGCATCGTCGGCAGTTTTGGACCTAAGCGGTCTGTCTCTGTCTTTATCCTTACATTTTTTCAGAAGACCAGCAGTCAGATGGCTTATCGAAGCCATTTCAGAATATGGAGATTGAGAGCGAAAGAATTTAGCGACAAAGAGCCCGACGAAGAATGGTCTTGGCGTTAAGGCACAAAATCGACAGTGAGGGACGTCATGGTCTGGGCCGAAACAGGTGACGCAGTAAGAATGAAAATCTCGGTGAGGTTTTTCCTTTCAACAGGCAAGACAATTGTTAACTTTTTCTGACATTGGTTACAGCAAGAAAAAAGGATCCTCAACGGGGTACTTAGCTTTAGAAGACTGCAGAAATATTCAACTTGAAAATGAAAAATTCAGGTAGCGGCCAACCAGCACTTGCAAACTGCTTCTGCTTTGGGCTCCTCCTCGACAAGAAAGACTAATGTAATGCTGTCAGCTGCCTGTTTTTATACCCCGGACGTCAAGGAAGAAGCGGCAGCATCCAACGCAGAAATACTAAGTCTCTGGTATTCAGGCCGACTGAGGGCTACCTGCAGGCAGATAACCCAAGTGTGATGACTGCAACAGTGAAACACGAAGAACATCTAGAGGCTGGCTAGGATGCCCTGCAAGACTGCAGAGGCAAACCCTGCCCTGGATTTGGAGAAGATAGGCAGGTGGTAATGTCTGATAAAAGTGTGACCAGATGTCCAGGTAGCAGCCTCCAGGATGTCCCTGGTGGGGGCTCCTCTGAGGAAAGCTGCAGAGGTGGAGGCTGCTCTGGGGGAGTGAGTCCTGACCCCCTTGGGGGAAGGCTTTCCATGTTGTTTGTAGCAGAAATGGATGTGTGCTATCAATTTGGAAATGGTTTCTTTGGAGATGGCTTTGTCTTCTGCCCCTGTAGAAAAGCTAACCAGTAATTGATCAGACATTCTGAAGGATTTAGTCTTGTCTAGATAGAACCTGAGCTGTCTGTGCACATCTAGAGTGTGTGCAGTATCCTTTCCCCCTTGTTCCGGGGATTAGGAAAAAAGGTGGGAAATGAATGGATTGGTTGACAGCCACACTGGACATGACCTTGGGCATGAAGGATGGGTTAGTCCTGAGGGATACCCTGTCAGCATGGAAGATGATGAAGGGTTCCACAGCCATGAGTGCTTGCAGGTCGTAAACTCTTCTGGCTGAAGTGATGGCCAGAAGGAAACCTGTCTTCCAGGAGAGAAAATTTTAGCTCTGCAGAAGAAGCTGGTTCGAAGGGGGGCAAGGTGAGCTTTTCTAACACAAAGTTAAGGTCCCAAGCTGGGGTTGGCGCTCTTCTGGGTGGCCTCAAGTTGCTAGCTCCTCTTAGGAACTGTTTGATCAAGAGGTGTGAGAAAAGGGGCTGCTCAGTGGGAAAGGAAACAGAGATAGCAGAGGCATGAATTTTAATAGAGGAAAAAGAGAGGCAACTGTGTAGTAGGTCAGCTAAGTAATCCAGGATGAGAGGGAGAGAGGGCTGTGCCATACTGGCTCGTTTAGCCTGAATCCAGGTGCAGAACCCTTTTCCATTTGTCAGCATAGTGCTAGGACGTCTGGCCCCACAGTTATTACATCTAGAACCTGTTTACAGAGGTTGACAGATTAATCGGGGGTTAGGGAATAAGCCAAGCTGCCAAACTGAGCATCTGCAATTGGGGATGCATGAATTCCCCTTCCCTCTGGGTCATGAGGTTTGGAATCTGAGAAAGATGCCATGGTGGCAGTGGGTACAGGCTGCACAGCACGGGGTACCAGTGCTGGCAAGGCCAGTCTGGAGCTAAAAGAATTGTCCTTGACTTTTCCTCCTTTATTTTGAGCAGTACCCTGGGGATGAGGAGTAGTGGAGGAAAGGCATAGACCGACAGATTGACCCAGGGTAAGGGACAGGGCATCCATTTCCCAAGCCATGCAGTGATGGTTCCTGGTGCAGAATTTGCTAAGCAGATGGTTGGATGTGGGAGACAAAGAGGTCAAACTTCGGGATGACCCACTTCTGAGTTATTAGGGTGAAAGTTCTGTTGAGCTGCCACTCATGTGGGTCCAGAAAATTTCTGCTTAACTGGTCTGCCAGAGAGTTGAGAGAACCTGGTAGTACTTGTGCTAACAGGCAGAGTTGCATGGCAGAGGCTGTGTGCCAAAGGGTCATGGCCAGCCTGCACAGAGGGTAGGAGCAAGTCCCTCCCTGCTAGTTGATATACCACACTACAGTGGTGTTGTCTGTTTTGATCAGGAGAGCCCTTGGGGAGAGAAAGGGCTTGAAAGCTATCAAGGCATGCTGGACAGCCATCATATCTTTTTGGTTGATGTGCAGAGGGATTTGCTGTGGGCTCCATTGGCCCTGTAAGCACCTGCCGTCCAGGTGTGCACCCTAGGCATAATCTGATGCATCTGTGGTTAGGGTCTGGGTGGCGGGGGGTGGTGAGAAAGGTAGTCCCTTGTTGCAGGAGCATGCTGTTGCTCACCAAAGAAATTTTTTTCTGAGGCAAGGAATTATAGGTACAAGAGTCTCCAGGTCTTGAGAGTGTTGACACCAAAGGCTTTTTAGGTACCACTGAAGTTTCCTCATATTCAGTCTGGCATATGCAATGATAATATGCAAGATGCCATGAACCCCAGAGCTTGCAGGATTTTTCCTGCAGATAGTTGGGGTCTGGTGGCTATAGTTGAGAGAAGTAGGCTGTCAGGAAATTTTGCTTTTCTGGTATAAGGAATGCCATCTAGGATGCTGTGTCCAGGCTTGCTCCCAGGAATATAATCCTTTGGGTGGGCACCTGTTTGGATTTCTTTTCGTTGATTGTGTACCCTAGGGAGGTTAGTAGAGACTTTGCAAAGGCCAGTTGCTTGAGCAGCTTTTCATGGCTGGCTGTCTGAATTAGGCAGTGTTCGAAGTATGGGTAAATCTGGATATTCCTTTGCCTGCAAAAGGCAATGGCCGGAGCCAGACATTCTGTGAAAACTCTAGGAGCAGTAGATAAGTGAAAGGGAAGCACAGAGAACTGAAAGTGCTGAGATCCTGCCCTGAAACGGAGATATTTCCTGCATGATCCACTGGCAGGAATATGGAGGTAAGCCTCTTTTAGATTCAGGGTGGCTAGCCAAGCATCCTTGGAGAGCATGGGCAGCAGCTGCTGGAGGGTGAGCATTTTGAATGTTGGGATCACCAGGAAGGTGTTTAGAATGGATAGATCGAGGATGGGATGCCAGGTGCCCACTTTTCTGGGTACCAGAAAAAGTCTGGAGTAGAAACCTTGGCTTCTCTGTTCTGCAGGAATGTGCTCTACTGCCCTCATAGAGAATAGGGAATGTATTTGCTTTTGTGCTTCTGCGCACTGGTTTGTAGGTAGATCTGGGAACCCTTTTAGGGTAGGAAGGGTGTGGAAAGAAAATTTGTATCCCTGGGACACTATGTTGAGAACCAGCGGTCGTTGGAAATGATGGCCCACGTGCTTGCGTGAAAGGAGAGTTTTCCTCCTACGAGTAATTGAAGGGGGGCAGAGGGAGGGGGTGGGGGAGGTGAGTCATTGTGAGTTCTTACCATAAGGGGGTGGCTTAGAACTCCCTGGTTTTAATGTGGAGGTAGTCCACTGCTTAGATCTCTGCATTCCTTGTGACTGCTGTCTGGGGGGAGGGGGTCTTGTTCCCCGGGGTCTGGGCTGGACTGGCTTAGTGGGAGCAGGAAAGGACCAGTGCTTGGTGGGACAATGCCTGCTGAACCTGGGTGGCTGGATCTGTAAGAAATCCTTAACTGTCTGCATAGATTTTGTTTTTAATTCCATCTTTTTAAGACCTCTTCTGCCTTAGTGCCAAATAAGTTGTCTGTGCAAGAGGGTATCCAAAAATTTAGATTTGACATGGTCTGGCACGGGCTGTTCCTTAAGCCATGCATGACTTCTAATGACAGATCTGGTGACTGCTGCCCTGCAAGAAGCTTCTAAGTCGTCAAAACCACAGTGCAAGGTATGTTTAGTTACTTGACTTGCAGAATGCATTAACTCTTACAACTCTTAAGATTCTGCACAAAGAGGATTGAGGAGTTCCAGGGTATGTTGCTGAAATTTTAGAATATGGAACTGACAATTTAGTGCCTGACATCAAGAGTAGCTGAGGTGTATACTTTTTTGCCCCATCTGTCTAGTGCTCGGGAATCCCTATCTGAGGGGGTGGGATTCTTAGCAGAGGTTGCTTTAATCCCTTTAGGCCCTTGAGAAATTACCTCAGGGTCAGCAGCAGGATTTAAAAAAAAAAATTGAGAGAGTCAGGGACTCTATAGTAACTGTCTGGTTTTCTGGGTGCAGGAGGGAGGGTGTCAGGAGTCAAGCTGGATTCCAGGAAATCATCCTCCACAACATCCAGGACTGGGGGGATGGCCAAGGGTCTGTGCTGTGGAAGATCTAAGAATTCCCTGAGTTTCTTTTTAGACTGAGGGTAGTCTTGACTCTCCCACTGGAAATGCTCCCTTAAGGTATGAAGGGTTTCCGCAAAGGAAAAATCCTCAGGGGGACAGGCGGAAGGGATGGAATCCTCTGCATCAGAATCTTCATAAGTAGAGAGGGGTTGCATGTCTTCATATTCAGATACATCAGAGTCATCTGACTCTTGTTCAGACAAAACTACAGGGGACAGATCTCTTTTCCTTTCGGAGGGGGTAGCCTGGCTTCCCTTGATCAGCATGATAAGGTCTTCCGCCATTTTAAGCATCTGAATCTGAGCCAAGGAGGCAGGTGCCTGAGATTGGATCAGTGTCTTGTGTGTGGTTCGTACCCTGGGCCTAAGAAACTCGGTCATTTTCAAAAGAACAGTAGTTGCGAAAGATGTCGGTTTGTGTCGAGAATCAGCAGTGCGAAGGACTTCCTTGGAAGCCGGTGCATGCTCAGCAGCTCTGGACCCATTCAAGTTAGAGACGACCGCAGGATCCTTAGTCGAAGAAAAGTTTTGCGGCATACCGGACTCCAAAAGGGTCTCAGTACTGGCCTGCGAATTCACAGAAGTGGGCATCAGGTTTGCAAAAGCTCCTCACTGAGAACCATAGAACTGACGACTAGCTTAACAAGAAGCATTGTCAGTAGGTTTGGACCTGTGCAGTCTGTCTCTATCTTTACGTTTTTTCAGATCATCTGCTGTCGGATAGCTTACCAAGCCCATATCGGAGTTAGAGGACTGTAAGCAAAAATATCTAGCTACAATAAGTGCCCAATAACAGACAGTTCTGACGATGAACAAAGCAGAGAAGCGACAGCGGGGGGGGCGTCGTGGTCTGGGCCTAAACAAGTGACGCAGTAAGAATGAAAGTCTCAGTGTGGTATTTGCTTTCCACAGGTGAGACAATTGTTAACTTTTTCTGACATTGGTTAGTACAAGAAAAAAGGATCCCCAACGGGGTACATAGCTTTAGAAGACTTCAGCTTCAAATCGCTAGATGAAAAGTCAGGTAGCGGCCGACTGGCACTCGTGTGAACTACTTCTGCTTCTGGTTTCACTGCACGAAAGACTGATGTAATGGCATCGGCTGCCTTACTTTATACTACTGACGACCTGATGTCAGTCCTGAAGCGACAGCAACTGACGCAGAAATACTAAGCCTCTGGTATTCGGGCCGGCCGAGGGCTACCCTGGCAGGGATAACCTACATGTGATGACTACAACAGTGAAACACGTAGAACATCTGTAAACAGGAGCATAAGCAGTCAGAGGTTGTTGTTCCTCTTCAAAATCTGAATAATCAGACTCTTCAGAATCCTGTTCTGTCAGTATTTCAGGAGAAGGATCTCTTTTCCTTATAGAAGTTGTGGTCTGATTACCCAAGATAAGGGAGATAAGATCCATCGCCATTTTAAGCATTTGAGCTTGAGGTGGTGGAGCAGGAGAAAGATGGTGGCTAGTGGTAGATGTCCTAGGAGTAGCTTTGCTTCTAGGCCTAAGAAGTATCCATCGGTCTGTGACCAATGGTAGTCTGATGAGAAGACATAATTTTTTGTCTAGATTCGGTAGTGCCAGAAACCTCCTAGGAAGCTGGTGCCTGCTTCCCGGCTGCGGACCCAACGTAGTCAGAGACAACCAAAGGCTCAGAAGACGAAAAAGATTTCTGCAGCATACGAGACTCCGAAAGGGTCTTGGTAGAGGCCTGCGAAAGTATCGGATCTGGCATCAGGGGCTGTGAAAGCTCCTCATTGAATTCTGGAGAACTGATTACCTGCTTAGCGGTAGAGTCACCGGAAGACTTAGCCTTGTGTGGTCTGTCTCTATCTTTATCTTAACATTTTTTCAGAATGTCTACAGATTGTTGGCTGATGGATACCATTTTGGAATGCTAAGATGGAAGGCGAAAATACCTGGCTACAATAAGAACTCTACAACAAATTGTTCTTGCGTTAAAGAGGGCACAGAACTGGCAACAGGAGACGGCGTGGTCTGGGCCTAAACAAGTTACGCAGTATGAATGGAAGTCACGGTGTGGGATTTGCTTTCCACAGGCGAGACAATTATTAACCTTTTCAGACATCGGTTAGCGCAAGAAAAAGGGATCCGCAACGGGGTACTTAGCTTTAGACGTTTTCAGCTGTAATTCAAAACTCTGGTAGTGACCAACCGGCACGTTGCAAACTGCTTCTGCTACAGGCTCCATGGCAAGAAAGACTGATGTAATGGCGTCGGCTGCCTTGCTTTATAGCACTGACAACCTGACATCAGTCAGCAAGCGACAGCAGCCGGCGCAGAAAAACATTGACTCTGGTATTCGGGCCGGCCAAGGACTACCACAGCAGGGATAACGCACAGGTGATGACTGCAACAGTCAAACACGAAGAACATCAGAAGCTGCAGATATTTACTAGGGCATATAAAATAATACAAGATAAACATAAGACTCAGACGAGGTAAGAAAAGACTGGGAAGTGAGAATGGAAATGCAACATAGAAAGGAACAATGGGAAGCTATGTGTACACCTCCAAAGTATGACGAAATCTTGAAGGCTTAGAATTTTTGCATGGAAGTGCTTACTTATGTGCTCTTCAGAGAATTTTTCCACTCCACAGGTAAACAGAAAATTGTTGGGAGAAATTATGAGAGACAAAGGGGCACTTGGGAAAATATTTTTTGAGAATGTAAAGTTGGCAGATTTAAAAAAAAAATCCCTATAAGGGATAAGGTCAGAAATGCTGGGGGAGCAAATTATTGTAACTAAGGAAATGAGTGCTCATTTTGAGCTGGACTATAGAAGTTGAATTGTCTAGACATAGCAAGCCATTACTAAGAGCAATGCTGTTTCCTGCCAAAAAAGCATTTACTAAGAAAAGTAAAACAAAAACTAAATAAACTAACAGAATTATTCGCTGTGGTACTGGAGATGGGATCTTTAGAAACAAGAAGCAACAAACTACATAGAAATACATGGAATCTGTGTGAACAATAGTCAGGAGGAGATGAGATATTTATGGGAAGGCAGAAC
Organism: Protopterus annectens; assembly: GCF_019279795.1. Taxonomy (NCBI): domain Eukaryota; kingdom Metazoa; phylum Chordata; order Ceratodontiformes; family Protopteridae; genus Protopterus; species Protopterus annectens. Next base: position 542,936,970 of record NC_056725.1, on the reverse strand, counting down.
CTGAGCAATCTAAGTAACATTAAACTGAACAACACTTGTCAAGAAAAAAAATATGTATAAAAAGAAAAAATAAATAAACATGGTGATAGTTTGTTTTCTATACTATAAGTATATTCATATCATGGTATAATACATAAAGTTAATAAACATTTTAAAAATACTTCCCACAAAGTTTATACAAGACATATAACACACTACACATGAAGGAAAACCATAACTTCTACTTACTTTGAAGAAACGGTACACAATAGTTTCACACTACTACAAAGTTTCTCCCAAGCCTTCTATAAATGGATATCTTCTGACACAAACTCAAAAAATCCTTACAATAACATAATTAACTGCATACAAATACTTTTTGTTCTTATGACCAATATGGGTAATGGCAAATTTTTCCAATGACTAAGACAAATTTATGCCTGCCCAACTATATAAGGTGTCCCACTTAGACTGAAGGATTTTATGATGGATACTGTTAGTAGTGGTTACAGAGAAAAGCTGGCCATCCCCTGTATTGTCCACTGGGAATGGAGCCATTGCAAGAACAAAAGCCCTGTTTGTGGGGAACGCTACCAAACAAGTCTCCCTAATTTTTAATTTCTCCAAATCTTTTGGGTTTCTAATATTATGATGGGAATGGACCCCATTCCTAAGTCAAAGTATGATTAAAGTTTATGAAATTAGTATTGTTCCACTCTGATGTCAGCCAAAACTGCTCTTCACAGCACCCACTATGTGCCCAGTAAGGATGACTCTTGCAATTCATACAGAGTTACAAGTAATGGTAGCACATCTAAATACGATTGTAGATTATTTTTAGAAGACCCATTGCTGCTACTACTATTGGAGCTACTTTGGTATCTTTCTTCCACATTGCCCTCATTTCTGCTTGCAAATCCTGATATTTTATGACTTTGTCTCCCTCTCTCTCTATGCAGGACACTGTAGTCACTGGGTGTGGCGATTTCAATGACCAATGCTACATTTGTCTTCTTTTCCTGGACCACTACATCTGGTTTTTTTAGCATCTATCTTTTGAACTGTTTGCAATGGATGATCCCATGTGATGCAGCCCATCATTTTCTATGATGCTTTGTGGCTCATGTGTCCAGTGTTTTTCAGCCACTTCAATACCACAATGTTTGAACAAACCACAGTGCAACAGTCTTGCCATATAATGCCTTTCAGTATACAGTCCTTCTACCATTAGTATGTCACAACCAGCAATGAGGTGTGCAACTGTTTCCAATCTGTTTTACAAAACCTACATTTGTCTGCTTCTCGCGCATGTTCAATGGACTTTGTAAACCGTGTACGTAGTCCACTATCTTGTGCAGCCAATATTAATCTTTCATCTCTTGGTTTGAATTTGCCTCTCCTTAACCATTCCTGCATTCGTTCCAGATCAACATGAGGTTCTTCCAGAAGTTTTCTGTACTTGCAACTATATTTTTGCTTTTTCCACATTTCTTGCCTTCACATCTGGTCCTTCACCTTATATTCTTCCTTTTTTTGGCATATTTAGTTGCTGCCTGGTTTTTATCCACTTGTGGTTTGATTTCCATTCCTGCTCAACACCAACATGCTTCTGCTAGCCTGAGCAGGGAAGTCATCTTAGATTTATTATCCTCATGTTTTAAAACTTTCACTGTATTTGGGTCTTGTGAGGTCATCAGCTATGTGTGGAGTCCCAACAGAGTAGCTACAGAGATGGATAAGGACTCAGGTTTTTGATGACAGGGTTACCAGGCAAGGACTTTGCTGAGGCCCAAGACAAATAAACCATCAGTTTGTGCACCATGGCAGGGAACTGGCTGCCAAAAAGCAAGAGCACATAATGAGCCACACTTGAATGATATGGGTCCAATGGCCTAAGCAAACCTGATGGCAGAAAATTAAATGCTCTCTGACAAGTCAACTAGCATTTCAAGGATAGTGACACAAAGGCTAGCCTCCTCTTCCCTGAAGTGGAAGGGACAGAAAGAGTACAACAAAGGTGCCCAGAACAAGACAATGGATACGTCAGCACCAGTGATTGGTATGAATGGGTGGAACCCCTCTACCAAAGAATGGATATACTCAATGGCGAGACTGAAACCTACTTTTCTTCAGAGAATATTCCCTACAAAGAATACCACTTCCACTGTTTCTTTCTCCATGAGGAAGAAAAGCAGTACTGCTTTTCCATGATCTTCATTTCTAAGCTGACAGTGAATCCTACGAGTATTTTCAGTAGGCAAGTGAGGTTTCAATGACCTCACATATACCAGAATCTTTCAGGGCATGATTTAAGCCCACACCAAAAGGCATACAGGATTTGTCCATCATGCCTGATCATCTTCTGACCGCAACACATATGAACGTTCTGATCAAAGGTTCATATGATCTCCACATAACCAAGGTAAAACATGACTGAAATGTGGATTTAAGTGCTTTTTTCATAAAAATAATGAACTTATGTGTAATACTACACTAACACAAGGTAAAAACTTATCAGTGGGGAAAAAATGGGGGGACAAGATGGAGCGCACTGCATACCTGCCACTGTCAAAGAAAAAAGACCCATATTACAGAAACTGTAGATATTAGTGCTGGCTAGCACTCCACAGTGGAGGGAATATCTCACTACATATAAGGACGTCTACTAAGGATACCCCCCAACAATGTTAACTATTACAAATGTACTCATTTGACTCACCTGTTCATCTGAAACATTCTGGAAAGCTTTTAACATATTAGGGCAAGTTGGAAGAAGCATTAACAGTTCCCAGACACGCCTGGAGAGATTTTCAGCATGAAGATGAAGTTCTTCGCATTTTAGTCTCTGAACAAAGAAAAATCAAAGCAAATTATGTATCAATGAAATTGTATAAAACTTCATAAAATATGTTGATATAAATTATGCTGATTAAATTACGATAGATTCTAAAAATTTAGTGCAAATAATTCTATTTTACCTACACTGCAAACTTCCTTTTGTAAAAGCTGAGCGTTTTACACTGCAGAAAATACATTTCATAATATGAATGAGTTACCATAATACAAAGCCACCTTTAAAATCAAGGAAACAAACACTGGGCCAAAGCAACACATATGAATTTGTGGCAGTTACCGATGAGACTTTAGACATTAGTTACAGAAAAAGCCAGCAAACACACACTGCAAATAATTTTCTGAAAAAAGTTTGCACCACAACATGGTGATAGGATAATTTCCCAAACTGTAAGAATTACTTCCACTACTGGGGATAATGGAAAGAGAACCAGAGAGAAAGGGAAGGAGACTATTCTTTCGTATTATATTTTTGTAACCAAGTGGTTTAGCTGGATCATAACCCTTTTCTCTACAAAGAGAAGAACTCTCCTAAAACGAGACTTATAATCTATTCATTTTATATTCTCAACAAGGTTTAGTAAGCGTCTGCCTGCCCCTCGACAGCCTTAAACAGCCTAAATAAAATAAAGAAAAAAATGTAAAATACACTGGAGAACAAATAACTGACTTACAATTTAAGACCTGGGTGAAAAACAGGTGAAGACAAATATACATCATGACCTGGACTGTACCCCTAACATCCATGGCTAGGACAGTAAATTCACCAGGTTATGCTACAAAACCACAGTCAGTATTAACAGCTTTCCTAGTACCAAACAGAACAAAAAAAAGAATTCTGCAAATTAAGTTCCCTAATCATTCATGGTAGATGGTCTGGAATTCAAAAACACAGGCTTTGAAAATTGTACCATTCACCTTTAATGGTTGTGTGACACTCTCATTGTGTAACAACTAGTATTAGTGTTTGGCTGATGTACAGCAAAAAAAATACGGTTTAAGTGTATTTACCGATTTTCAAAGAGGTCACTTTAACAGTAATCCATAGCGCATGGATACATCCACTTTCACAGTTTCTCCCAGCCAGAAGCTGAAAAAGCAGTGATATCTTTACTGCAAGGCACCAATACAGAAATTAGAGAGAGACCGGTGAAGGCTGAACATTTCAACAAGACGTGATGTTTAAAGTGATATGAATGATAACAGGTTTGTTCTGAATGAAATTCAATCAATCAGATGGACGGGATCAGAAGTGCAGTTATGTAAGAAAACTTGCCAGATCAGTTATGTTCGAACAGATCACTGCTGCAGTAGCCTAAGCTACATGGGAAATCTTCTGCCAAGGACTGGACCACCTGGCCAGCTTCCAAAGCTTTATGGCATTTTCCATGCACCATAACCACTGTACAGCTCGAGGATAGCAGTATAAAGACAGCAGTATGTGTGTGAAACCCTAACGGCTTTCTTGCCTCAGAAAAAGAGAGATAACAGCCCTAACAGGTATGTGCTAGGATAAAAAGCAACGTACCAAAAAACCCTTGCCATGGCAGAAAAAAAAATAATAAAAATAAGGGGATGGAAGAATGGTGTTTCTACTGCATCAGTGATCTATTTGAACATCTACTGTTATAGTGAGTCCACTTACACAACTGTACTACGTCCAACATTAGATCACTGTTACAGTGGCCGCTATATGGGAGAAATATCACAGCTTAGACAGAAAGGGAGGTGGGAGAAGGATCAGAGTGTAGGAGTCCTTGGAGAATAGTCCCAGATAACTTGCTCTGGCCCTATAGAAAGTATCCAGTTTTTAGTACTTAATAAACGTGTGCAGAAAAGGCCAAGTTGCTGCATCAAGAAGATTTCTAGTCTCTTTCCAAAAAGCCGCAGAAATAGCTACAGCCCTAGTAGAGTGGACCATGACTTTGCCTGGAAGTATACAGTTATGGTATGAATGACAAAAACAAATAACCTATGACAGCCACTTAGAAACTGTCTGCTTTTACATTGCTTACATTTTTTGCCTTCACAGGAAGCAACTGATCGGAATTCGTGAAACTTTTTGTTCTGTCAGTGTAGTAACTGAGCTGCCTGTGGACATTCAGAGGATGAAAAATTCTCTTCCTTATATTTGGTTCTGGAAAGACAACAGGAAGACCATACTTGCTGTCACAAAGTAAACTCTGAAACCACTCTAGGCATAAAGGAAGGATTGGTTCTCCAAGTTATCCTACTTTTGTGAAAGATGACATGGGGTTGAATTATCATAATAATTTGTAACCCAGATAACCTTCTTGTAGTAGCCACAGCAATAACGCCATTTTCCAAGATAAAAACTTGTAATCTGCCTCAAGATTATATACGTACAAATATTTCAAGGACAGACATTCGTGCCCTTCTAGCCTGCCAATATATCACAACACTTGTTCCCATAAGTGTCCAGGCTGATCTTAAAAAATATCTAAACTAGTACTTGCTTTAATGTAATTTGGTAGTCTGTTCCATGCATCAGCTGCTCTCTCAGAGAGCCAATTAGATTAGGTTCAGAAGGAAGCGTTTACATTTTTCCAGTACAAAATTAAGATCCCCAAGGGGAGCCATCTATCTTACACCGAAAATATATCAGAAGGGGATCCATGTGCAGATAATCAGAGATGGCTGAAAGGTGAATCTGGAGAAGGGAGTACGAAAGGCCAGAAGACAACTCACAAATACTGCAGAACAAGAAGTATTTGAGCCTTAGTGAGATTTTGGTTCTTGCTTTGGCACCAAACAGAAAATGTTTCCACTTAGCCATATACGACTTTCTAGTAGCAGGTTTCTTAGTTTCTTAATACATGCTGCATGCCCTCAGAGAAAATCTGCTTAAAAGGTATTAAAATTATATCATCCAGGCAGCAAGTTGAAGGTTGGAATGGTCAGAGAACCACTGTCTTATCAAAAGTAGATGTCCAACTGATCACTGATGCAGTATTCCAATACTGATGATTACCACACCAAAATAACCTGATGACTGTCAGGCATAGCAAAGCCAACACCTTCTATATGCTCATGCACCTGATGTATGACATCAGCCCATAGGTGTAGAAGTACTTAAGCAGATGTAAGAGCACAAGATCCTCAGGCTATCTTGACCCAGAATACCTAGAAGTGTAAAATGCAGCAAAAACAGATCAGCTAAGAGATGGGAAAGGAAAGGAACTGCTCCTCCACAGCTACCCCTTGGTCCACAAGGTGCAGGGAGGTCAGTACAAGGAGAGAGAGGAAAGGAGGGATGGATGTAAAACTGCAGCAGTGATCAGTAGGACATCTACTGGTAATTTTTTTTTTTTTTTACAAAAGTGTACAAATTCCTTCCTTAGATCACTGTTGAAGCATTCCAATATGGAGGGATGACTCCCAAAGCCTAAAAGGTTGGACAAAGTGGATGGACCCAAGGCACAGGAGCTCTTTACAAATTCAAGGAGTGCAGATCTGGCAAAGGAAGTCCTTGACCTAGAAAAATTATCCAGTCTGTAACGTCTTACGAAGGTGTGTACAGAAGACAAGGTCACTGCTTCCATAATAATTCTGGAGTTATTTCCTTTGAAAATGTCACCAAAGACAGATACTTCTTTGATGGAGTGTGGGCTTTTATGTGTGAAGACAGGGACTTGCTGTGGAAGAAATAACAAAGGAAATGGACTTATTGATCCAACTGGAGGTTGTCTGTTTAGAGACCAAGGTTCCACAACTTCCCTTCCTGGAAGGAAACAAAAAGCTGGTACATTTTCCTAATGTCTTTAGTTTTATCAAGGTAGAATTGAAATCATCTGTGCACATCCAAGGAATGGAGAATTCTTCCACCCTTCATGTGGATTTTGAAAGAAGGTAGGGAAATGTATAGCTGGTTGAGAAAATTAATTTACTATCTTGAGCAAGAAAAAAAAAAGTTATGTACTCACCATAATGTTCCATCTGAGTAGTTAGACTTCATTTGTCAGCAACCTGTGGGTTCCGGATCCGAGCCGGCAGCTTTTCAAGCTAAAGATCTGAGATCCAAGCTCCTCCCCCTTACCCATACTACAAAGCAACCTCCTTCCAATCCTCATATCAGGTTTGCCACCTAACAACGTGACAGCCAACAACCTAAGCCAAAATGACCAGACCCAAACTCATACATCAGGCTCGCTAAATTCAGGACATCGAACCCAAACAGAGAAATAACCATCAAGGTCGGGGAAGGTTGCTGACAAATGAAGTCTAACTATTCAGATGGGACGTTATGGTGAGTACACAACTTCTTTATCTGAAGTAGTTAACTTCATTTGATCAACAACCTGTGGGACAGAGTCCCCAGCTAACTGAATCTTGGGAGGCCCTCAAGGAAGAATATTCCAGAGTACTGCAGAGCCAAAAGAAGCCCCGCCTCTAGACACCAAATCTAGCTAATAATGAGTAATGAAGGTGTGAGAGGAGGCCCAGATAGCTGCTGAGCAGATATCGTCCAGGGAAACTCTAGACCAGAATGCAACCGAAGTAGCCATAGAATGGGTGGAGTGAGCATGAACCCCTTCTGGTGCTGGTAATCCAAGTTCTCTATAAGCTTGTAAAATACAAAGTGAAATCCACTTAGCAATAACCATTTTTGAAACTGGTTTTCCAAAAAAGGGTCTAGCAAAGGAAACAAAAAGCTGATCAGATTTATGGAAAGGTTTGGACCTAAGCAAATAAATACTTAACTGCCTGTGCACATCAAGCAAATGAACTTTATATTCCCCTTTATTTTGAAAATTATGAAAAAATACAGGCAAATTAATCGACTGATTAATATTTGACTCCGAAGCAATTTTAGGAAGAAAAGACGAGTTAGTCCTGAGAGATACCCTATCCTTGTGGAAAACCTAGGTATGGGGGTTTCATACACAGTGCCTGAAGCTCCGACACTCTCCTGGCTGAAGTAACAGCCACCAGGAAGGCCGTCTTCCATGACAAGAATTTCAAGTCAACTGATGCTGCAGGCTCGAATGGGGGCATGACTAAGGCCTGAACAACAGTACAGTTTTGTACCTACCATAAATGTAGATGTTCGAGTGCTCATACAGCTGCAGTCATAACAGATGGGTTATCCTGCCGCCAGGCGGGTCCTCGGTCAGCCGAATTCCAAAGTCTAGGTCCGGCGTCGGTTGTCGTCGCTTCTTCCCTGACGTCAGTGCAGCAGGGGTATAAAAGAGGCAGCCGACGCCATTTTCTTCAGTTTTTCTTGCCCCAGATGTCAGGTGCCCCCAGAAGGAAGGCAAACATAATGTTATGCAAAGATGCAATGTTGATGAATCAAAAACAGTAGTTGCAAGCAAATACACCATAAAAGAATACCCCAAAAAGGTTATATGAAAAGTGTTTGTCATAAGGCCTGTCCTAAGAGGGGATGGAGGGAGGGGAACCAGGACTGCAGCTGTATGAGCACTCGAACATCTACATTTATGGTAGGTACAAAACTGTACTATATTCATCGTGCATACAGCTGCAGTCATAACAGATGGGTAGAATCCCAAAGCTAAGTAAGGGTGGTAGGCACTAAGTGGAACTAGGAGGGGCTAGGATGCCCTGCAGGACTGCTGTGGCAAAGCCCACTCTAGATTTTGAATATAGTGGGAGGTGATAGTGCTTGGAGAAAGTGTGCACTGAACTCCAGGTGGCTGCTTCCAAAATGTCCTTGGGTAGGGACCCCCCTGAGGAAGGCTGCAGAGGTAGCTGTGGCTCTGGTGGAGTGGGATCTGATGCATGCAGGCACAGTTTTTCCATGAAATGAGTAACAAAAGCGTATGCAGTGGGCTATCCATTTTGAAATTGTCTGTTTGGAAATAGCCTTTCCCTGAGCACCTGCATCATAGGACACAAAGACTTGCTCAGATTTCCTGAATGGCCTTGTTCTGTCCAAATAGTAATGAAGTTGTCTGTGAATGTCCAAGGAATGTAGTAGTCTTTCCCCTTTGTTTTGTGGATTAGGATAAAAGGTAGGTAAGTGGATAGTCTGATTCAAAGCTACACTGGATACTACCTTTGGCATACAGGTAGGGTTGGTTCGTAAGGAAACTCTGTCCTGATGGAAAATGATGAATGGTTGCACAGCCATGAGGGCCTGTAGCTCCGAAACCCTGCGTGCTGAGGTGATAGCCAGAAGAAAGGCTGTTTTCCATGACAAGTACTGTAACTCTGTTGAAGAAGCTGGCTCGAAGGGAGGAAGGGTCAGCTTTTCCAATACGAAGTTGAGGTCCCAAGCAGGGACTGGTGGTTTCCTTGGGGGTTTTATACTCTTTGCCCCTCTGAGGAACTGCCTTAAGAGAGGGTGAGAGAATAAAGGAGGATCAGTGTTGTATTGTGCAGAAATGGCTGAAGCGTGGATCTTGATGGAGGAGAAGGAAAGTCCATTGTTTAACATCTCAGCTAGGTACTGTAAAATTTGAGGTATATTTATTACCCAAGGATTCTGTCCCTTTTCTTGATTCCAGGCACAAAATCGTTTCCATTTGGCGGAGTAGGCCTTTCTAGTAGAAGGTCTTCTGGCCTCCAAGATGACATCCTGCACCTCCTTGGAGAGGAGAAACTGTTGGGAAATCAAGGAATTCTCCATGCAGCTAGATTTAGAGTTTTGAGATTGCTGTGAAGGGTTTTGTAGTTGTGCTGGGACAGCAGAAGAGGGACTAGAGGTAGGATCCATGGTGGGGAATGTGTCAGGCTCTTCAGGAGCGGATACCAGTGTTGTCTTGGCCAGTCTGGAGCAATGAGAATCATTTTCGGCCTCTCTGCTCTGGCTTTTAATAGAACTTTGGGCAGCAGAGGAAGAGGTGGGAAGGCATAGACTGTCAATGTTGCCCAATTGAGGGAAAGTGCGTCCACTTTCCAGGCCTGTGGATGGTAGGTCCTTGAACAAAATTTTTTCAACTGGCAATTTCTGTGGGTAGCAAAGAGATCTATGTCTGGCTGTCCCCATGCCTGAGTTATCTGTGAAAACTTGAGGATGCAACTTCCATTCGTGTGGATCTGTCATATTTCTGCTTAGGTTGTCTGCCAGTGTGTTCTCCTTCCCTGGCAGGAATTGTGCCTGTAGTTGAATTTGCAGTTCCAGTGCTGTGTTCCATAGGGTCATGGCTTGCCTGCACAGGGGGTATGAATGAGTTCCCCCGTTTGTTTATGTACCACATCACTGTGGTGTTGTCTGTCCATATCAATAGCTGGCCTGGATGTAATAGGTCTTTGAAGGTCAAAATAGCCTTTTGCATGGCTAGCATTTCCTTTTGGTTGATGTGAAGGTGCTTCTCTTTTCGGGTCCATTTTCCCTGAATGCACTGATCTGTCATGTGTGCTCCCCAGGCGTAGTCTGAGGCGTCTGTAGTGATGATTTGAGTTGCTTGAGGTACACAGAACAGAAGACTTGTGTTTCTTTGGCAAGCTTGAGTCCACCACAAAAATTCCTTTTGAAGGCATGGAATGAGTGGTATAATTGCTTCCAAGCTGTGGCTGTGTTGAGACCATAAGTTTTTCAGGTACCATTGAAGTTTCCTCATATGCAGCTTTGCACATGGGATTAGTAGGATGCAAGATGCCATGAATCCCAGAGCCTGCAGGACTTTCCTTGCAGTTAGCCTGGTGTAAGTTGCCATTTTTTTTGAAGTATTGAGATAGTTGCCCTTGCTTGTCTGGCGTGAGGTAGGCCATCTGGGTGGTTGTATCCAAGCTGGCACCCAGGAAAATTATTTGTTGAGAGGGTATTAGTTTTGATTTCTTTTTGTTGACTGTGTATCCCAGGAAGTTCAACAGTTTTATTACAAACGCCAGGTGCTGCAGTAGTATGTCCTTGCTGTCCGCTTGGATCAGGCAGTCGTCCAGATATGGGTAGATTTGTATCCCTTGTAGTCTGCAGAAGGCGATTACTGATGCCAGGCATTTCGTAAATACTCTGGGCGCAGTAGATAAGCCAAAGGGCAATGCAGAGAATTGGTAATGGGTTGAACCTACAAGAAATCTGAGGTATCTTCTGCAATCTTGTCTGATAGGGACATGCAGGTATGCCTCCTTGAGGTCCAGTGTTACCAGCCAAGACTCATTGCCCAGCATGGGAAGAAGCTGCTGTAATGTGAGCATCTTGAATTTTGACACCTGTAGATATGTGTTTAGGATGGATAGTTCTAAGATAGGTCTCCAATCTTTGTCTTTCCTTGGTACCAGGAATAATCTGGAATAAAACCCTTGACCTTGTTCTTTTGCAGGTACCTCTTGAATTGCTTTCATGTCCATGAGAGCTGAAACTTGTTTTTGTGCCTCTGCCCTTTGATGTTGTGGCAGGTTTGGCATGCCTCTCATTTTTGGAAGGGTGTGAAAGTGGAACCTGTAGCCTCTGTCTATAATGTCCAGAATCCATTTGTCTTTTGTAACAATATGCCAATTTTTTGAGAATAATGCCAGTTTTCCGCCCAAAGGTGCTGCCATTAAAGCTTTGCTTGGCAGGTGTAGGGGGAAGTCATTGTGTCTGTTTTCTAAAAGACTGTGATCTATCTTCTCCACCTCTTGGGGTTGGTGCTTGCCACTGTCTGGCTCTGAAAGATCCTTGAGGTTACCCTCTACCCCTTGGGTGCCTGTATCTGCCCCTTTGAGGTCTGTCCGTGGCTGGAAAGGACCAATTTTTTGAAGGCCAGTTTCTGCTGAAATGTGGAGGTTGTACCTGCAGGAAATCTTTCACTGTTTGCATTGATTTCGCTTTTTCCTCCATTTTCTTTAGCACCTCCTCAGCTTTAACACCAAACAATACATCTTTTTGAAGAGGTGCATCTAATAATTTGGCTTTGACATGATCTGGTAAGGTTTGCTCTTTGAGCCAAGCATGCCTACGTATAACAGAACCCGTAACAGCAGCTCTACATGAGGCCTCTAAAGCATCAAAACCACACTGCAAGGCATGTTTACCCACTTGCTCTGCACCATGCAACAAATCCTGCAACTCTTTTAAATCTGGTTGGTCTGGTTGTGTCATCTTGCTTTTCAGCTGAGATATCAAAAACTGTTGATACTTTAACATATGGAACTGACAGTTTAATGCCCTCATGGTTAAAGTGGCCGAGGTGTACACCTTTTCCCCCACCTTTCTAAAGCTCTGGAATCTCTCTCTGAAGGTAATGGGTTTTTAGCAGTAGAGGCCTTAATTCCCTTGGGACCCTGTGAAATTGTTTCTGGGTCAGCAGTATGGCTTTTATATAGGAACTGGTGAGAATCAGGAACCCGGTAATACCTGTCTGGTTTAACAGGAGCTGGAGGCAAAGAATCTGGATTAAGGCTGACTTTTATGTACACATCATCCAATATATCTAAAACAGGAGGGATAGCCAGAGGCCTATGCTGGGGGAGCAGAAGAAATTCCCTGAGCCTTTTCTTGGAATCTGAGTAATCTTGGCCTTCCTAGTGAAAGTGTTCCCTCAGTGTATGTAGAGTTTCCCCAAAAGAGAAGTCCTCAGGAGGGGAGAACGAGGGAATAGACTCCTCTGCATCAGAGTCTTCGAATGGAGAATAGGCATAATCCTGGTCCTCAGATAGTTCTGAGGTAATAGAAGCTTGATCTGAGGAAGGGTAGTTATCCTCTAGTCTGGGCCTTTTGTCAGAGGGGGGTTGTGAACCCCTGATGAGTAATCAAATCCTCAGCCATTTTAAGCATCTGTTTTTTAGGCATGGTGCCTTGAGAGGGGGTCTGAGGAACCTGTTTTTTGGTTTTCTTGGCTGCTTTAGATTTAGTGAAGGCTTTAATAGAGAAGGAGGAAGGCCTGAAGACCCCTTGAGAAATGGCAGGCCTGTCTAAATTCTGAGTTTCCCCGCCAGGAGTGGCGGAGTCTGTAGAAGGAATGGGGGCCAAGGAGCCTGCGACCTCTGGTACTGAAGACACCGGTAATGCATTGTCATCGGTACTCAGGGGCTGCATAGGTGCCTCGCTGAGTACCACAGAACTGGTAGTCGGCCTTAGCGTGGTTTCAGTAGGGGGCGCGGACCTCGTATGTCAGTCCTTATCTTTGCGTTTTTTACTCAAAACTGGAGTCGGAGTATCCGACAACATAATATAATTACATTTTTTTGCCAAAAAAGTGAAGGGCGAACTCCACCTAACGCTTAATAGTGCGCTTATTGAATCTAGCACAAAAACAGCAGGCCGAGACGTTGTGGTCTGGGCCTAAGCAAAGTATACAGAAAGAGTGGAAATCCTTTTGCGGTATTTGCTTCCCACATGAAATGCAATTATTAACTTTGTCTGATATCGGTCTGAGGCAAGAAAAGTTTCCCCAACGGGGTACTTAGCTTTCAAGAAGACTTCGGCTGAAATACTTTCGTAAATCTCAGGAGCTGGCCGACCGGCACTTGCGAACTGCTTCTGCTTCGGGCACTGCGCGGCACGAAAGACTGAAGAAAATGGCGTCGGCTGCCTCTTTTATACCCCTGCCGCACTGACGTCAGGGAAGAAGCGACGACAACCGACGCCGGACCTAGACTTTGGAATTCGGCTGACCGAGGACCCGCCTGGCGGCAGGATAACCCATCTGTTATGACTGTAGCTGTATGCACGATGAACATCAAAGTCAAATCTCACGGAGGGGAAGGATTCTTAATAGGAGGCCTCAGAAGAAAAGTACCTTTCAAAAAAGTCTTGCAAATTCTGGCAGCAGCTAGGGAGCCTGAGTTTTCCCCTACATGAAAATGCAAAACAGCTACCAGCTGTACTTTCACTGTGGAAGAGCTGGCCCCTTGCTGGAAAATATGAGACAAAAAGTCTAACACCGCTGGAACCGGAGCAATAAAGGGATCCAGGTTTCTCTGTGAAGCCCAAATGGAAAAACGTTTCCACTTACTACTGTAAACTTTGCTGGTAGAAAACTTATGTGCCGCTACTAGGATGGCTTTAACTGCGGAAGAGATACCGGGAGTCCTAGCATCTAGGGGAACTGGAGTAACCAAGCTGTGAGCTTGAGGCTGTCCAGATTCGAAGGAAAAATTCCCGAGGGATGATGAATAAGATACAGAATGGGATCCGGGATCCAAGATCCAAGGAGGAGTTAGGAGATGAGACCGCATGCAAGGGAACCAAACTTGACGAGGCCAGAATGGTGCTATGAGGATAACTCTGCTCCCCAACCGACAAGCTTTCTGTATGAATTTTGTCATGAGTGGAAGCGAAGGATATGCATAAAGAAGACCAGGTGGCCAAGCATGGACAAGAGCGTCGCTGGGGGCTTCCCCCGTCGGGGGAATTAGAGTGAAAAACTCGCTGCACTTCGCGTAGGACAGCGATGCGAAGAGATCGCAGCAAGGCTGACCCCACCTCAGGAAAATCTGTTCTGCTACATAAGGGTTCAGAGACCACTCAGAAGGCGAAAGTATAGTTCTGCTCAATTTGTCTGCCAAGAAGTTGGACTGACCCGGAATGTGCGTTGCTATCAGAAAGCAGTTGGTGGAGACCGCCCATTCCCACACTCTCATGGCCTCGTGACAAAGTGGTAATAACTGGTTCCCCCTGGTTTGTTGATGTACCAGACCACTGACATAGTCTCTGACTGGGCAGAAATAGTTCCATGAGGAAGAGAGGCATGAAGGGCCTGCAACACTAAAAGGACTGCTCTCATCTCTAGAACATTATATGCAGAACAGTCTTGCTCTGAGTACACGTGCCTTGGGTACTCCTGCCCTAGCAGTGCCCCCCACCCCCAAGCGGGAGGTGTCCATGGTCACCGTGGCTTGGGGCGGAGGTGCAACAAAAGGGAGTCCTCCTTGCAATTCATGAGATTGAAGCCACCACATGAGAATTTTTGCACACACTGCTCAGAGGAATTGGAAAGTCTAGAGACTGATGTAGTAGAGACCACTGAACTTGTAACGTCTACTGCAACAATCTCATATGCAGATGTGCACAAGGAATCAGATTTATAGTTGCTGCCATGGACCCTAGGGCTCTCAGGACCAACTCCGCTGGGGGGTGCAGGAGACTGAAGGAGCACCAATACATGAAGGGCCAGGCTGTTAAGTCTGTCTGGAGTCAAAAATATCCTGGCCTGAAGAGAGTCTATTCTTGCCCCTATGAAGTCTAGAATTTGAAAAGGTTGGAGGAAGACTTCTTGAGATTTATCGTGATCCCCAGCCGGGTAGACAACTTAAGAAAGAAATCCCTGGCTAGTAAAAATTGATGCCTGGTGGAGGCAGTGAGAAGCCAGTTGTCCAGGTACGGACCTGAATGCCCTGAAGCCTCAGGTGGGCCGCTACAACTGCCATGACCTTGGTAAACACCCTGAGGGCTGTGGTAAGACCGAAGGGTAGGACCGTGAACTGGTAATGACTGGCTCCTAGCCGAAAGCGGAGGAACCTCCTGGATCGCCTGTCCATCAGAATATGGTAGTACGCATCGTTGAGGTCTATCTAGCACATCCAGTCTTCCTCCTGCAAGAAGGGCAGGATAGATTGTAGAGTGACCATTCGGAACTTTTCCGTGGCAACGGACAGGTTCATTGCGGATAGATCGAGAATCAGCCTTAAGTCCCTCGTCTTTTTTTTGTCACTAAAAAGAACCTGGAATAGATACCTGATCCGGACTGGTCTGGGGATACTTGCTGGATTGCTCTTTTCTCTAGCAGCTTTCTTATCTCCAAAGCTGCCGCCTCCCTTTGAGCAGGTGGGCCGTCCAGGAGGCACCTTGTGCATAGAGGGTTGTTTATGGAAGGAATAGAATAGCCTCTGGATATTTATTTTATTTTTATTTATTTTATTTTATTTATTTTACATTTGTTAACCGGGCTAGTCTGGCTGGATACAGTGTCCATTTTCAGCAGAGGCCCGAGGAGAAAAGCTCCATTAACAGACTAGTAAATTACAATAAAAAGAACAATAATCAAAATCACACTCAACACAGAACCAATCATACATACAAGCGAATAAAGGACAAAGTTGTTATTGGTGTAGTGAAATGCAAAAGTATTATAACAAGAAAAAACAAAGGAGAGGCAACATTATTTAGTAGTAATTGAATATAATACGACTGACTCGTAAGGGAGAAGAATTGAAATAGGCTGGCAGATAGAGAGTCAAATGAACTGTGCACTATTTACAATTTGGGATAGAACAACTTTTGCCAGAGCACTAGTATAGGAGCGAGATAAAAATAGAGTAGATTTGCATAAAGTTTGAAAAAGAAGAGATGACAAATTGCGTATATAGCATGTAGTAGGAGCAAAAAGTGAAAAGAGAGTATTGCAGGTGGGTTAGGATAGGAAAACATCAAAAGGTTGAGAACAACCAGTATGAGTGAGAAAAAGGGGAATTAGAAATAGGGAATATATTGCTGAGCTCAGTCAGGATTAGAGCATGGGCATAGCCAGTGGGTTTGTAAGTGGTTTCTTATTTGTTTTTTGAAAAGGTGAGATGAGCCTAGGGTGGTCAGGTGTATGGGAAGTTTGTTCCAATATGATCCTACAGTGTTGGCAAATAAGGAGTCACCTGCTTTATTGTGGGATTTGAGAGTAGTTACTAGAAGCTTATTGGCTGAGCGAAGGGAAGTGAGGTTTTATAAGGGGTGATGAGGTTGTTAAGTATGGGTGTGTTGGATGGGTAATGTAGAATTTTATAAGTGATGACTAATTGTTGTAGAAGTATTATGTTCTGAAGTTCTAGCCAATTGAGTTTTTAGATTGAGACAGTGATGAGTACGGAAAGGGGAACCTGTGGCAAACCTGGCAATACTATGGTATGCTGTGTTAAGTTTTGAAGGTTAGCTCTTGAAAGGTTGATAAAAGATGGAGAGGCATACAATAGTGTGGAGATGAGGTGAGTTTGGGAGAGACACTCGGGTAGTGGCAGTAAGAAAAGGCTTTAGTCTGTAGAGGGCACCTATTTTTTTATTAACAGTCTTGATGGTAAGATCAATGTGGTAGTCAAAGCTTAGCTGATTGTCTATAGTAACGCCTAGTAGTTTAGTGGAACAGTCAGGTTTGATGATAGTGCCATTACAGGACATAATGGAAAATGAGATTGGGGCAGATTTAAGGGTGGGGGTGAAGAGTAGTAATTTAGTTTTTTGGGATTAAGGAGGAGACAGATGTGTTGGAAACATTTTTCTGCTGCTGTAAAGATTTTTTGGGTGGAGGAGTTGAGTTCTTCTGGAGATACAGCAGAGCAGATGAGAGTGGAATCATCAGCATACTGTATACAAGTGGTTGTAGGAAGTGAAGTTGGTAGGTTATTAATAAAAATGGAGAAAAGGAGGGGGCCTAAGATGGAACCTTGTGGGACACCAATAGTGATAGGGAGCTGAGAGGATAGATGGCTGTCCCAGAGGACTGCTTGTTTTCTATCTTTCAAGTAGGAGTCAAACCATTGTAGTACAGATGGATCAAGTGAGAGGGATTTTAAAGTATCTAGGAGAAGTTGATGGTTCACCATGTCGAAAGCTTTTGAGAGGTCAAGGAATAATGCAGAGGAGTAGAGGTTGTTATTGCGATTTTTGTTGATTACATCTGTGAAGGAGAGGAGGGCAGTGGAAGTACTGTGGTGGGGCCTAAAACCATGTTGTGAGTCTACGAGTAGGTTATTTTGCAAGAGATGATACAGGAGCTGATGGTGAATGCAACGTTCCATAATTTTAGATAGTGGGGATAGAAGGGCTATTGGTCGGTAATTAGAAAGTTCGTTGGAGTTACCTCCTTTATGGAGGGAATGATATGGGATATTTTCCAGCAGGATGGGATGGTAGATTCAGTTATAGTTCTGTTAATTAATATTGAGATAGGGTAAGCTAGTTCAGCTGCTGCTAGTTGTAGATATTCAGCTGGAAGTTTGTCAGCTGAAGGGGTGCAAGGTTTAAGTTTAGAGAGTAACTTATGTATATAGGTTGTGGAGACTGTATTAAATTTTAGTGTGGGGTGCTGTTTTGTGGAGAGGTTATTTGAAGGAAAGGGGAGTCATGGTGTTTGCAAGAGAGGAGACTGTTTCAGAGAAGAAGTTGTTGAAGGTATTGGCTATTATATTGGGTTGGGTTTGGGCTAGGCTAGTAGGTGTAGGAGTTTTGGTGTTCCCTGGGTGGAGCAGTTTATTGATTCCTGACCAGAAGTGTTTGGGGTTTTGATTTTGGTTTTGTTGGTACTTCAGGTAGTAATTCTTTTTATCCAGATAGGTGAGTTTCTTAGTTGTGTTTCTCAGGTTTTTGAAAGTTTGATGGTCAGATGGGTTTTTCGTGGATCTCCATTTTGTCCATGATTTGTTTCTAGCTAGCATAGTTTGTCTGGTATTTTTTGAAAGCCAGGGGGCTGCTTTTGAGCCTATTCTAATTAGTCGGGATGGTGCATGATGCTGGAGAATTTGTAGGAAAGTATTGTTGAAGTGGGTAACTGCTTCATCAATTGGGAGGTGTTTTAGAGCTGCCCAGTTATATTCTTTGAGTTCATAACGGAAAGCTGACAGGTTAAAATTTGTTTTATTGTATACAGTACGATAAGAAGCCTGTTTGGGATTGTTGATTTTTTGTTTAGTAATGTAGGTGAGGAGGTGATCACTGATATTGTCAGGGAGTATTCCAGTTTTATAAGAGGGGATTGTTGTTGACCAGTATCCAATCCAGGATGGCTTGTTTATTGGTAGATTTGTGTATTCTAGTAGGGGATGTTATGGTTTGTTGAAAGTTAAAAAGGTTAAGGTGATAGGTGGGTTTAGGAGAGGTACAGGAGTACCAATCTATATTAAAGTCTCCTAAGATTATGGCTTCTTGAGGAAAGCTACAGGAGACCCAGCTAAGAATATTTTCTAGTGTATTTAAGTTATTGCCTGGTGGGATGTAGGAGCATATTATATAAATGGCTTTGTTTTTATTCACTTGAAGTTTGGTACAGAGTATTTCAGCATTGCCTGGGGAGGGGGGTAGGGAGTCAATTAAGGCTACCTGCAGTTGGGATTTATATAGAAAGGCCACTCCCCCACCCTTTTTGTTAAGGCGATCTTGTCTTAAGGTGCTATAGCCTGGGGGAGTGATTTCGTTGTCTTTGGTAGTTGGTTTAAGCCAAGTTTCAGTGAGGCAAAGAATATCAAAGGCATAGAAGTCAATTAAAGCATGGAGTTGTGTGATTTTATTATTGATGCTACGAATATTTAGGTGAGCTATAGAGAGGGAGTCATTAGAGAAAGGAGAGGTAAGGTTGTTGGCAATGTGATTTGCAGGGGTGTGGGTGGGAGGATTATTGGGGCCAGGGTTGGGGTGGATGTCCCCATGTAACAGTAGAAGTGTTTGTGGAATATGAAATATCTTTGAGTTTTGTATGGTATAAGATAAAGCCGTCTTGTGGTTTGAAATCTGATATGGTGTAATTTGTGGTAGAGAGGGGGAAGGTAGGGGCAGGATGATAGGATATTAATATGTGTTTGTTCAGATAGAGGAGGTACAGAGGTAGTGTGTTTGGCTACATTAGGAGATTGGCTGAGGGTAAGATATTCGTATGAAGTAAATGTGTAGTATAAAAGAAGGATGTTAAGGAGCAGTAGGGAATGCAAAAGTTTGAGGCTTAAAGGCATGTTTAGAGAGAGCTGATAGCAAGTGTAGTACTAGGTAGTTTAGGAGGGTGGAGAGTGGGGTGTGGCAGTCAGTTAGAGATCAGGTGAATGGGTAAGGTGGTAGGAATGGAGTAAAGAGTTATTCAGTTAGGGTGGGGCAGGAAGTGAGACAAATGGAGGTGTGGCAGAGTAAGTATAAAGGTAGGGACCCTGGGGGTGGGTGGGAATTGGGGGTAGGGAGGGAGCGGAGTGAGCGGAGCAACGGAGCGGAAGAGCCAGTGAGGGAAATCAGTGGCAGAAAACAATCAGAGAAGAAGAGAAAACACTATATTTGGTGTAGGGTAGGGGTATGCAATAGCGTTAATGTGCAGGGGGGGATGTATGGTGGATAGGGAGAGTAAAAAGTAGATGATAGCTAGGTAAGGTGACACAGGTGATTGTAGTGGAATTAAAGAGGGGTTTAGGTGTAGGGGATAGCAGGAAGCAGAGGTCTACTGAGGGAATAAGGGAAAAAAATAGTGTGTCCCACAGTAAGCGGGGCGCCACCTGGTGGCAAGACTAGGAATTGAGAGACACAGCAAACAGAGTGTTCTTCAAGTGAAAAAGTTTGGGAAGGGGGGAGTTACCTCAGGGATAGAGCTGGAGAAGGAGGGAAAGAGAGAAGTGAATTGAGTATTATAGGAGGAGGGGGGGGTAGGCTGCTGGTTATCCTGGGAGGGAAGTCAAATAATCTGGAGAGTAAAATTAAACAGTACAAGAGTAGGACATACTTTCAAAAGGTCTACAGAGGGTAGACGGTCTTAGTGGGGAGGACGGTAAATCCTATTCAGGATTGTGTTCCTTAGTTTGATATCCACAGGGCCTCTTTAGCAAGGGTAGGAGAGGAAATTCAGTTGTGCAGGCTGGTAAATATATAGAAAGAGAGAGAAGACAAATATAAGTACATTCAGCAGTCATGGAAGCATGCAACAAAATACCCAGAACATGTAACTATGATAAAAGGTTAATACAGAGACTAATAAAACTAAATCAATGACTAAATAAAAACAGTCAAATTCAGACAGATGGTAACCATACAGCAGGATCATACATTTGTACTATAGATGAGTACTACTGCGTCACTGAGGCTCGCAGCATAAAACCTGACATGCAACTAAGTTAATCTTTTAACAAGAGCAACTAGGCGTTTCAGTTTACAGAAAGACAATGGAAAACCACAACAACCACAGCCTATCCTCTATAACAATTAATAATATGACCATGTGAAAGATACACTATAAAAATACTGTAGCATCATATTATAGGCCTTAAAACTGTCGTTTGGATAGAGGGGCATTACTGGTACAGCAAAGCTAACTGGTAGGTTGTAAAGAGCATAGTGTACAGGCAGTGAAATAGCCACGTACCATTGGTAAAGCTACTATTTTAAATGCTGTATCCACCCTTAGAATGCAAGTAGAATGCAAGTATTCAGAGTTGGGGACCACGTGGAAGCCAGGAGTAAAAAGCGCTACCTATCCCAGTTAGAAGGGTTAGCGCTATGTCAAGCAGAGTGAGTACACTATTAGTATTAAATTGCTGCAAGAATACTAGAGGTAGGACAAACCTAAACACCATAGGCACTAAACAACATGATATTATTCGAAGCACCCAGCGATATGACGTGATGGACTCCCATTGTGCTAGGCACCTCAAGAAACTCCCCCGACTGCCTCCAGAGAGGAGCAGTCGGGCAACCCCTCAGGGCTGCTGCACAGGTCGGTCAAAAAAAGGTTCCAGTGACCGGAAGTTCTTCGGTCCCCCTCTGCCTATGGGCCGGCATCCTTGTCCCCCTCTGCCTCTGGGGGAGAAGGAGTCCTGAGCGTTCCAGGACTGCTGAGATTTCCGGAACCACAGCTTCTTTTGCCCTCGCTGGTTCCTGGAGAAGGACCTTTGAGGGTTAGAGAAGCGGATCCCGATGACTGACAGCGTTTTCCCGTCCTTCTCACTCTGGACAAGCGTATCTTGGATGGTCTTCCTGAACAGGGTCGAACAGTCACAAAAGGGACGTTACAGAAGGATGCCTTGAAAGGTTCCGAAAAATCGCAAAGCCGGAGCCAGACATGACGCCTCATGGCAATACTGGACCCGGCTGCCCTAGCTGCTCCCTCAGTGGCAGAGAGAGTAAACGCATGGATGTATTTGACACAGACTTGAGAGTGGCCATACGAGCCAAGAATGTCCGTTTTTCCTCGGCCGAAATGGACTCCGGGGGAGACTCAGCTACTCTTTCACAAGGTCATGCTGCAGTCTGATTACATAGGCCATGTAATTCAGCGCCCTTATAGCAAAGGTAGCTAAAGCAAAAGTCCGCTTTCCAAGACAATCCATTGCCCTGGACTCCTTGTCCGGGGGACGGACCGAGGAACTTTCCTGGGCGAGTTCCTTTTTGGTGGCCGCTGCCACCACCACCATGGCATCAACTGGAGAACCTTTACTCCAAGTGGCTTTGTCCGCAGGAGGGCTCAATACCTTGTCGGGCCATTTAGGTATTGGCTTTACAGTGTTCGTTTCCTTCCAGGCTCTGGTAGTAATAAGGTCCACCAGAGGGTCGGCCGGGGGGGAGACACACACACACACACACACACACACACACACACACACACACACACACACACACACACACACACACACACACACCCCCAAGAGAAAGAAGGGTTTGTATCGAATGCCTCCAGAAATACTGACTCATCCGAGGAAGGTTTTTGGGCAGACCAACCCCCCCCCCACAAAGAATTTCCATTATGTCTCCAAAGAAGACGTCTTCAGGGGGTGATCTGGGGGAACCTTCCCTTTCCTACAAGTCAGTATCTTCAGTGAGGGGACTCAGAGGAGTCCATGTGCCTCCTTTTGCACTGGTATTTGTGAGGGGCCTCCTCGGGAGGACTCTCCGGAGGGGGCTCGCAAACAGTCTCTCATTCCTCAAGGGGAACTGTCTGAGGCATACCGGATACAGGCTGTCCCTGTATGACTGGATGATGGAAGACAAACACAGTTGTGAGGGAGCAGGGGCAGACTCAGAGGAAAGAGTGAAGGGTCTCGATCCTCAAGAGAGAACCCTCTCCACAATGTCAAAAGCTGAAGGGGAACCGGCTTCCCTGAAGCTGGTGGTGTGGGAAGCCGTAGCCCTCGGATCCGAGGGGATCGGAGCTGAGGCTGGCAAAGCCGGACCCAAGGAGATGGTATGCCAAGACCACAACGGGGCTGATGACACACTCATCCCCTTGGATCCGATGCTCAGATCCCGGCTCAGAGAGCTCGGATCTGACAGGCTCGAGGGCATGGCCGGCGTCGAGGCAGGAGGCACCATCTGCACCGACCCCCTAACTCTGGATCTCCTCGTATCCATAGACTCCAAAACTCGATGGTAGATCGTCGAAGGAGCTATCAGGGCAAATGGGGATGAACTCCCCACTCTGGCTGGGGGGGGGGGGGCAGCAACACTCCCATCTGCAATTGAGTTTGCAGGAACCTTCCCGTCATCCGGTCCATATCGGCTTCACAGAGGCTCCTAGTAGACCTCAAGGACACAACCGACACTGGCTGGGAGGGCCGTTGCAAGGAAAACCTCGAAGTGGGCCGAGCCTCCTCCTCCGGCTCTGGGGAGAATCGTGGAGAACAGAGCTGAGGGGAAGACGGCCTTGCACTTTTTCCTGGAGACCATAACACCTTAGCGGGAGGGGCCGACGGATCCAAGTTGGCTTGCCTCTTGCGACCCCTCTCCCTGTCTCTCTCTCTCTCTCTCTCTCTCTTCTTCTTTCTCCCTTTATTTGTCTTTCTTGGCCTCTCTCTCTCCCTGTTTAGAGGTGGGAGTGTGAGTCTCAGACAGGGGAGGAGGGCCAGAAGGCTGGACAGTCACAGCCGTGACTGAAAAAGCTGCAGAAGTAGCTGACTCTGCGGGTAAAAGACCCGCAAGAATCAGCTTGGTCCTGCGATGCCGCAAGGCCCGGGGGTTAAAGCCCGCACAAATTTTGCAGCCAGATGTTAGATGAGGCACCCCCAAACAAACTACGCACACAGTGTGGCCATCGGCCGGGGACAGCTTATGGCCACACTCTGTGCACTTAGAGAAAGTCGGTTTCTGACTTTGACATTCCTGCTGAGACAAGCTAAGTCAGAGGCAGACACACACACACACACACACACACACACACACACACACGCTAAGAGCGGGAAGGGAGGCCTACACAACAGAAAGTTTAGCAAATTTCTACACTACAAAGATCACTAAAAATCTATACACAAAAACCCGAGGAGAATAAGGGTAGGGTTATAAAACTGTTTAGCACAGAAAAAGGGCACACACAGACTGAAAGCTAGATGAAATCTAACTAACCTTCTTGGAGCTCAAAAATCTCTTACTGGCGAAGCCGCGGCAAACATGATCTGAGGATTGGAAGGAGGTTGCAGTGTAGTATGGGTAAAGGGGAGGAGCTTGGAGCGCAGATCTTTAGCTTGGTAAGCTGCTGGCTTGGATCCGTATCGGATCCGGAACCCACAGGTTGACGATCAAATGAAGTTAACTACTTCACATGAAGGGTTATCCATTAGTGAAACCCTCTGCTTACAGAAAATAGGAAAAGAAGGAAGGGGTGGGCATAAGGACCTAAAGCTCAGAAAACCTCCTGGCAGAAGTAAGGGCAACCAGTAAAATAAGTTTTCCATTTAAGGTGGTAAGGTAATTTTTTTCAAAACAAAGTTAACCCTCCTAGGAGGATTCAAGTAAACAACAACCTTTAGAAATGGACTTCAATCCTGGAGAGCATCGGGATTTAGTGGCATGCAGGCAGATATGTGTGCCTTGATGGAGGAACAGACTAGTCCAGTTTTAAGTAGCTGAGACAGACAGGACAAAATTGTAGATACCCCCACCTGGAAGGGGTTCTCATTCTTAAGAAAGCAGATAGAAAATATTTTCCATTTGGAGAGTTAAGGTTTTCTAGTAGTAGTTTTTTTTTTTGTCTCATGGAGCAACTGAAGCATATCCACAGAAAACTGAGGCCTAAAAAGAATTAAGACCATCAACCACACAATCACACTAACAGCATGCAAGTTGAAATAAAGCAGAGAGCCTTTTCTGTCTGAGCCCACTTTGTGGAGTAATTTGTAGTGATGACCCTGGCTAGATGAAGCGGAGGAAACCAGAGCTGCCTGGGAGTGAGAATTTTTGGTTTGTCCCATTAGGCATTCAGTATAACCCTTGGGATTAGAGGAAGGTGTAGAGGTACTCCCCCTCTCCCAAAAGAAAGAAATGGAGCAAATCCCACAGGACTGGGGACAAGGCGTCCTGGAGCAAAACAGATTAAAAGTGTAGTTGTGTAAGAACTTACCATAACCTTAGATGTCCTACTCTTTCACGTTGGAGTATTCATAACAGTAGGGAGTTCTTGCTTGCAGCGCCGCCTTCCGGCCAGTATATCAAAGTCTTTGCTTCAGGAGGGTGTGTGTGACATTCCTTGTCAGGGCCATAAACCGACATAGGGTATAAAGGTGACGTCTGCACACACCCCCTTAGAATGAACTGCCACATATAGTAGCACTCCTGTGGGTAGAAGCGTCCTAAGGGAGCCCTTAGAATTACATGTAGGCTAGAGTCAGGGTAGCAGGATGTTTGTGTTTAGTGGAGAACTGGGGGATAGAAGGGTTATGTCCCCACAAGTCAGCATGGTATGTAAGCTTGTAAGGTAGAGGGATAGGAGGGGGGACTGAATACTGCAACATGGAAGAGAAGGACATCTAAGGTTATGGTAAGTTCTTACACAACTATTCTATGCCCTTCTATTCACATGTTGCAGTATTCGTAACAGTAGGGAGAGTACCAGAGCTTTTAGGTATGGTTCTGGGTGGAGGATTGGGTTCCCTAGTCAATGAGTCCTTGGAGGATGGACCTGGCAAACCCTGCCCTAGCTCTAGAGACCAGGTCCAGTTTGTAATGTTTGGTAAAGATGTGGACAGAAGTCCAAGTGGCAACTTACAGGATGGAAGCATAGTCAATTCCTTTGCAAAGGGCAGCTGAGGAAGCAGTTGGCCTGGTAGAGTGAGGTTTGACTTGACAGTGCAGGGATTTATCATGGTAAGAGTAGCATACAGTAATGGATTTTGAAATCCATGAAGAGATGGTTTGCTTGGAGACTGCCTTCCCTAGAGCTCTCGGGTGGAAGGAGATGAAAAGTTGATCTGACTTTGACAGGTTTGGTTTTTCTAGGTAACACTTCAGCTGTCTGTGGACATCAAATGAATGGAGAGTCCTTTCTGAGGAATTTTGTGCTTGAGGGTAGAAAACCGGTAGGTTAATGGTCTGGTTTAGTGAAAGTTCATTAACCACCTTCGGCATGAAGGAAGGGATGGTTCTGACAGCAACTCTGTCCTTGTGTAAAATAAGGTAGGGGGAGGTAACCATGAGAGCTTGTAGCTCCGATACCCTCCTGGCGGATGTAAGGGCCACTAGTAGCACTGTTTTCAGTGTGCATAGCTTCAGGGATACTGAATTGGCTGGTTCACAGGGTGGCAATGTAAGTTTTTTCTAGTAGAAAGTACAGGTCTCCCAAGGGGAAGGGATAGGTTTCGGTTTCCTGGGAGGTCTAATGTGAAGAACTCCTTTGAGGAAAAGCTTGAGCTCCAGTCTGGAAGCCAGAGGAGGGGAGATTGGCAGACAGGCAGAGATGGCAGATGAATGGACTTTGACTGATGGGTACATTAGTCCTCAGTGAAATAGCTCACACAAATAGGAAAGGACCATAAGTATAGAGGTAGTCAGAGGCTCCTTTTTTTTCGTTGACACCAGTGGGAGAATCTGTTCTATTTGGATACATAATTTCTCGTGGCATTAGGTTTTCTGGCCTCCTGCAGAACGTTGAGTACGTCCTCTGAGTATAGGTCTCTGTAAGGTTTCCCAAAAGGTTAATTTCAGATTGTTCTAGTAGGTGTAGGAGGTGAAACCAATGCTGTCTTGGCCAAAAGGGAGTCACCAGTAGGATTTGTGGGTTGTCGCTCTGTATTTTCAGAAGGACTTTTTGAATTAAGGTGAAGGGGAAAGCATAGAGGTACATTCCCTCCCAAGAGAAGGTGTCCACGTTCCACGCTTGTGGATGCAGATTCCTTGTGCATAATTTGGGCATCTGTCTGTTCTGGGTGGAGGCAAACGGATCTGTTTGTGGAATACCCCACCTGTGAATTATGTCCAGAAATACTTCCCTGTGAAGCATCCATTCATGACTTGGAGCTGAAGTTCTGCTCAGGAAGTCTGCCATGACATTCTCTGTTGAAGGGATATAAACAGCTACCAGACAAATGTGGAGAGATGCCACTAGGTTCCAAATCTGGATTGCTAGGCTGCACAGAGGATAGGACTTTGCTCCCCCCTGCTTATTTGTGTACCACAGGATCATCATATATTGTCTGTGATTACTTTCAGGGCTCCTGGCTGAAGGACTGATTTGAAGGTTAATAGGGCCAAGTGTAAAGCCCTCATTTCTTTGATGTAGATATGGTCCCTTTGTCTTGGGCTGGACCAAGTGCCTTGCACCGAGAGCTGTTTCTGGTTTATAAGTAGTACTGCTCCCCACCCCAGGTTGGAAGCATCTGTGGAGACCTGTTGGAGGGGTGCAGGGACCTCAAGGCGGGTCCCTTGGTTGAGGTGGAAAGCTGATACCTACCACTGGAGTTCCTTCTTCAAACACTGAAGTAAGGGGAGGGGGGTTGTCCAGGGGCTGGGAGTGCTGGCTCCATACGTTTTTCAGGACCCACTGGATTTTCTGCATGTGGAGTTTTGCCAAGGGCAACATGGGTATGAGTGATGCCATGTGGCCTAGAACTCTTAAAATTTCTCGAGCTGGCAAGGAAGTGTGGGAAAGAAGTATAAACAAAGTTCTAGGATTCTTTGATCTGAAATGAAGGCTTTCATTTTGTCTGTTCTGATCCTGCACCCCAAGAAAACCAAGTCTCGGGGGGGGGGGTCAAGTGAGACTTTTCATGGTTTATGGTGAACCCTAGCTGAGACAGGGTGGAGATTACCTATTGTAGATGAAGTAGGAGGACTGGGTGGCCTTGATGAAGAATGAGGGGGTTGTCCAGGTATGGGTATATCTGAATACCCAGAGTCCTGCAGTGAGCGATGATGGGGGCCAGGCACTTTGAGAAGACTCGGGGAGCAGTAGAGAGTCCAAAGGCAAGGCAGAGAATTCCAAATGATGGGGGTCAGGCACTTTGTGAAGACTCGGGGAGCAACAGAAAGTCCAAAGGGCAAGGGAGATATTTCCAAATGGCAAAAGCCTATTGCAAATCTGAGGTATTTCCTGTAACCTGGGTGAATAGGGATGTGTAGGTAGGCATCCTTCAAATCCAGGGCTACCATGAAAGCCTGAGTTGGAATGAGTGGTAAGAGCAGGGTAAGGTAATCATTTTGAAAAGGGGCACTTTGAGAAAGAGGTTTAGAAATGATAAGTCTAGGATTGGCCTCCATGAACCATCCTTCTTTGGAGACAGAAACATTCTGGAGTAAAAACCTATGTTTCTTTGATGACATGGTACCTGTTCTATGGTACCTTGATCTAGAAGCTGTTGAATGATAGGGGGAAAAAGATGGGTTTGGCTTGCAGGTGGTTGAGGAATACTACGAAAGGGGGGTATCATCCACCAAGTCATGAGGTAGCCTGACTGAATGATGGAGAGTACCCATTGTTCTGATGTGATTATTCATCAGGAGGGAAGGGAGAGGGGGTGAGACAGAGGGAAAGTGGGGTGTTTTGCTGCAAGGGAGGGTAGTCACAGAGGAAGCGGTCTGGAGTGGTCAGACTGGCCTCAAAAGGGCATAGTGGACGAACTGGTTGCAAATCTAGGAGTAGAGTTTTTCCTGGTTTGTCTGTGTCCTTTAGACTGTGGAGCAGAGTGGGAGGACTGCCTTCTGACAAAGGAATGTTTTTGTGGATAATTCCTGTGGTATCCTGGAATAGGAGCCACCAGTAGGTGTTTATGTTTTTGCAGTTCCTTACCCTTTTCTTGAAGGGATTTTAGGAGTTCTGCTGAGGCTTCTCTGAACAGAGCTTTATCTAGGGGTGCATCCAACAATTTTCTTTGCACATCCACGGGTAGGGGTTGTAGTCTCACCCAAGAGTATCGCCTCAATACTAATCCAGATGCAGCAGACTTAGATGAGGCTTCCACAGCATCATAACTGCACTTTATTGAGTGCCTAGTTACTTGGGATGCAGTGGAGAGGAGTGTATTTATTTGTGCTTTGATGGGAGAATCTGGAGCCTCAGATAGTAATGTGGAGGCCTTGTTAATGGGTATCCAGGACATATCTAGTCATATGTGTTTGGTAGTTGAGAGCTCTAATAGCCAGAGTTGAGAAGGTATAAACTTTCTTCCCTAGTCTGTCCATGAATTTACTGTCTTTGTCTGTAGGATAAAGATCAGTCGAAGGTAGCTGCCTAGATGATTTGTCAGCAGAGACAGCAATAACTGCTGAGTCTGCTGGTAGGTTCCTGAAGAGGTATTGGGTATCCTGAGGGACCTTGTAGAATCGGTCAGGTTGTTTGGAATCGGGTGGTTGAGAGTCAGGGGATAGAGAAGCAGCCAAGAAGGCATCCTGGAAGGCAGGTAGCAAGGAGGCCACTGCTGAAGGAGAAGGTTGCTCCATTTGTAAAAGTTGGAAGTACCTTTTCTTGGTGTCAGATACTTCAGATGCCTGCCATTTAAAATGCTCCCTCATAAGGGAGATTGCATCTCCAAAGGTGATTTCTTCCCCTGAAGAAACAGGAGTAATGTAGTTTTCCTCCTCTGGGGTGATGAAATCCTTTGGGGACTCTATTTGAGATTCATATGAAACAGATTCATCTGAAGAGTACTCTTCCTCTGATACCTGTAAAGTAGGTAGAGGTGAGGTGGCTGGTGAAGCCTGTTGTGTCTGTAAGGCCTGAAAGCCTTAAAAAAGCTAAGAAAAAACTTCCCATCCAGGAAATGGTTGGGTTTCAGAGTGTATAACTTTTTGTTTTTTTCTTTAGGGGAGTAACTGGTGGGGAAAGAATTGGAGCAGACGTCTGCCTCGGTGGAAGTGAAGGAACAAGGCCTTCCGAAAGACCGAGACATGGTTCCCCACCGCCATCAGGACATGATGGCTGAACAGTCTCAGCAGACATACTAAATGTGTCTGCCACCCCGGCTTCCATTGAGGTTCCCGGGCCTGGCTTGGAAAGAGATGTCTGGGAAGATGCTGGGCTTTCATCAGCCTCAAGAACCTTCTCAGACGTCTGAGGTGCAGCGTGGAATTCTGGTCTAACTTTCTTGGCCTTCTTCCTTGGGGGCTCTTCGGATGGGCCTACCCCGTCATTCTATACCAAGCGCAAGGTGTCTTGAGTCTCTGATTTTCTAAATATAATTGTAGTGCAGCAAGAAAGCTACGAAGGGTTTTCGGTATGAAGGATTTGCAAATAAGGCAGGACATATGGTCGTGGGCCTCGCCTAAGCAAAAAACGCACTTCTTGCGCACGTCCTTGCAAGGAATTTGTCTCCCACAAGTGCACTTCCTTTTTCTATCTAACATGTAAGACTTAACAATAATCAAAGGTAATGAAAAAAAAAAACAACAGGGCACTTACCTGTATTGGCAGAAGAACGGTCGTCTGGGTCTGGAGACTCAATGGTCGTTGGAAAACACAATCTGCTTTCGGAACTGGCGAACAGGAGTCCGGCGTTCACTGCAGCAGGAAAATTCTGAGGAAGGTGCATGCCACTGTCACCTTTATACCCTACGTCGGTTTATGGCTCTGACAAGGAATGTCACACGTACCCTCCTGAAGCAAAGACTTTGGTAAACTGGCCGGAAGGCGGCGCTGCAGGCAGCAACTCCCTTCTGTTAGGAATACTGCAACATATGAATAGATGGACATCTGTCTGTACTGAGTAGAGGCACACAGATTATATGAAGGATATCAATCTGTGGACTTTGTCCAGTAAGACCTCCTGTTTTACATCCATTCATGACGGTTTTCTGTGGACCTAGAAAATCTGTCAGAATATGGTCTTTGGATGGAATGTAAATAGTCTATAGGGACAGATGTGCATATATATATATATATATATATATATATATATATATATATATATCTTTTTTTTAAATAAAACTTTATTCAATATAGAACAAGCAACAACCTAAGTTATGAAGTTCAAAATCAAAATACAAAAAAGTATGCAAAATTCTTCCCCATTAGTTGGCATCAAAATTAAAGGCTTGAAACTGCAGTCAGCATAACCAAATGATCTGTTCTTTGTCCATTTATCATACATTTGGATCTGCTGGTTTACAGTCCAGGCAAATGACCATGAATGCAGCCTGCTCTATCTTACTATCCTTAATTAAACTTCCACTATATATATTTTTTAAAAGTGAACAGAAAAAAATAAAAAAAATAACTATTTAAATACAAACAAAAGGAGCCCATTAAACAATTAAATTAAAAATATCCAAACATATTATAGCTGAACATAATGGAGAGCAAAGAAAAATTAACTTGAGTCACTTTTTCTAACAGGTAATTATCCTCCTCCTCTACCAGTGGAATGCTAGTCAGCTGAATAACTTCAGTTAAGATAATGAGCTGTATGACAACTCCCCATCTTATCCCTGGAGCCATCATACTAAGATAGATTATCCTATCTAAAGAGGAAGTACTGTTGTACACTTATGTCAATTGTTTACCATGCACTGAGCATCTTTAATTTTTGTATATCATGTTTGGTACCCTCCTACTTAAGTGGTGCCAATTCAAGATCACAAAGACACAAAAGCAATGTTTTCAGCTTTTGGATTGTGGGAGGGTATCTCTGCTTCCAAGATCTAGTGGTGCATTTTTTGCAATCAAAAATAATGGGTTAGAGACGGACTGCTTATATTTAGATAGACCCAAAATACATGGAAGACCAAGTAAGTAATTAAGAGAGATGAAAAGTTTATACTTAACACCAATTACAAACGAAACAACTTTCTTGAAAACCACTAGAAAGGGGCAGCCCCAAAATACATGTTAACAATCTGCAACTTCCTCTCCTAAGCATCTGTATCTATGGGGTGAGGATGGAGAAAACATCCTTAGTAGTCTGGCAGGTGTATAAAAATATTTAAAAAGGCACTGCAAAACAAAACAAAAAAAAAACTTCTGGACCTAACAGTGTATCCAGGAAGGGAAAAAATCTCTCCCAAAGACTAATGCTACAACTGTTCATTCCAGTTTTCTCTCACAAAATAAATAAAATTTCTCCATAGCAGAGTGTTTTGACCCCAAAAGTTTATAGATCTTACTTATGCAGCCTTTATAAACATACATATAACAAAAGCCAGTATCCATGCAACTAATTGGAGATGATCAGTTGGGTCGATTTTAACTAATTTAAAGTTGGAGATTTCTTTTACTACACCACATATGTGACATTTACCCCAAATGTTTCTGAAAAATTGGATATGACAAAACTGTTGAACCACTTAGGTGTGCCCAGTATTTTTGGGGGGAGTCAGTTTTGAAGAACTGTAAAAATCTGTTGCAGATCAAAATAAAAGTTCTCTCCACCATTATCGAAGGTTTGTAGACATCAAACCTTGAAGGCTAACAGCTTCTGACAAAAGGGTGTACAGCTTTCTAATTCTCCTACAGCTTCTCACCTAAAAAAGCAGATCAAATAGATTTTCCTGCTCTCTTAATCTGCCAACAAGGCCATTTTCCAGGGATAATTATAGTCTTTAGACAGGAGTTGTAAACAAGTTTTAATTTTAACTGCCCTAACGTATAAATTAAAACCCAGAAGGCATAGGCCACCCTTCACTGGTTGGGAGAGTCAAAATATCCTATATTATTCTACATTATCCACCTTCCCATGTAAAATTTAGTATCAGCCTCTTTATGCTCTCAAAAACTGCTTTTTGAGGGGCAGGAATCCCTTGGGCTGTGTATAGGACTGGCGGGAGAATGAACCCACTCATGACTTATCTTATGTACCATGTCCAAACCCAAGTCCCTCTAAACTGACAAGTAGCAATGACTTTATGTAAGGGAGTATTGTATGTTGAATCAATTCTAGAACTGAGTCGATGAATTGAATCCCAAGTACGTCATACAGTTATACCCTTCCAAGAGAGGGTATTCTGGTCTTAGCTGGTATGAGGAGGTATATGAATTTCTGACTGACTCCATCTTAACAAACATTCATTTTGTACCCAAAAGTCTACGGAAATGTCTTAAGAATTCTGCCTTTAAAGGCAATTCCCTTCCAGGGTTACATAAATAAAATAAGGTGATTGCCTAATTTATAGCCCTATAATATCGTGGTATGAAAAATTACAGTGAGAGATTCTATATACAATGCAAATAGTAGGAGTGAGAGGGGGCAGTCTTGTCTAGTCCCTCTTTATGCTAAGAAATTATCTGATCATCTGTCATCCAGTTTCACCCTGGCCAGTCAGTTCTCATAAAGGCTCTTCAAAAAGTGTACAATTTTACATTGGAGCCCAAATAATTCTAATAAACAAAAAAGATAATCCCATTGCAGCCTGTAAAATGCTTTTTCTGTGTCCAGACTAGTAAAGAGAAACAGGATTTTATTTTGAAAGTCATTCTCGATCACTAGAGAGGTTTTTATTAAGTTATCCGTGGTAATTTTCTCATGAATAAGCCCAAATTGGTCAGGATGAACAAGGTGAGGTAAATACTTCGCCAGTCTGTTCAGCATAATGGTAACTAATCATTAAAAACAGAGATGGGTCAATAGGAAGATGCTTGAAGCAGGTCCATACCAGGTTTTTTAAAATCATACAGATTACGGATTGCTTTCAAAAACAGAGAGAGAGAGAGAGAGAGGAGATTTGCCAGATTACACAACAGTATAGCTAACCAAGCAGAGGTAATAAAAAAGTCTGCCAAAACTTCGTTATAAATCTCAAGATGTAATCCATCCATACCTGATGTTTTCTCCTTTAAGTTATAAACAGATTCTACTGCTTCTGTAATGACTAACTGCCAAATTTTCTCTCTCTGCTCAGATGTGATGTGCTGGAGATTGGCTCCAGCTAAATATCCTATTATAGGTTAATAGGTGATTACTAGGCTAACGGCACAAGAGCCTTTACAAGCCTAGCCAATAATACCCAAGATATGACAATATTGTATCATAATTCCTCAGCTATGAAATGGGGTAGATTCAGGGAAGTGGATCTTTGGATGTTGGAGCCCTGGGTCACTTTACAGACTTTGTCCATAAGGGACATGTGTAGTATTCCAGGATGATTTTACAGTTCCCCATCCACGTATCCAAAACTTTTTACAGACAGTGAGGGACAGGCTTGTCTTATGAAGACGGGAGGTTTATTCCATAGACGAGGTAGCCTTTGGGATATGAATCTGTCTGACCAGCAAGGTCTATTAGAGTCACAAATAAGGATCGGGTGCAAAGAATGCATATCCCTTGTATATTTTTTCTTGTGAATATGTAACATTTTCATCAGGGCTGGATCAAGGAATGCCTTGTAGGTCATGCACAAGTCCCCTCTCTATAAACAATATGAAACATAGTAAAGAGATAGGGCCCTTTAGTCAGTCTGCAAAAGACATGCATTTTACATTTTGTATTTTTTAAGTGAGAAACCTCTGAGGCCACCTCAACTGGTGTAAGTTGTCTCATTAGGTACATACAGAAGGGAGCATTGTACTACATTATGGGCCTGATACAGGCCAAAGTACAATGGGACTATGACTTCCTTTGATCTTGATGCCATGCCTTTGATTATAAGTTGAGCCACACAGAATTTCCTCAATACCACAGCTACCTTGTGACTAAAGTTTAGGTTACTATCTATTAGTGTACCTAGGTCCTTCACCACTGGGTCTACCTTTAAGTGTGTGCTATCAATATAACAATTTGTAGGGATACCTGATTTACTAAAGAGTAGATTATGCATTTTTCAGCATTTAGTTGAAGACCATGGTTTTGCCACCAGTTGTTTGTACGATGTCAACATCATTTGGGAATTCAACGATTGCTCCAAACTTACAGCTGTCAGTGTACTTGGTGAGCCAGAAGCCCCCAACATTAGCCTTCACTTCAGAGAAGTATATACCAAACAGAAGGGGTCCCAACACTGAGCCCTGGGGGATTCCACTAGTAACTGGTTTCTTATCAGAAGTGGATTCACCTATCTGGACAACATGTGTCCTTGTCAGTGAGCCAGTTGGCAATCCATCTGAGGATGTAGGGGTTTATGCCGAACTCGGTAAGTTTATCGACGATTCCCGAATGTGGAACTGTGTCGAAACTTTGGCCAAGTCTAGATAAGTGGCGTGCACAGTTTTACCCTTATCCATGGCCCAGGTGACTGTCTCAAAGAAGTCTACCAGATTGGGTAGGTAACACCTCCCTCTGACAGAACCAAATTGGATCTGGTCCAGTATTAAGAGACTGCCTATGCCGTTATTGATCAGGTCCAATGATAATTCTCTCCTTGGCCTTGCAGATAAGACTGGTTAAGCTTAAGGGTCTGTAGTTCCCTGAGTTAGTTGGTGGGCCCCCCCCCTTGTACAGAGGGACGACTGTTGCAGTCCTCCATTCCTCTGGGACAAAGCCCATCTGGAGGCTGTGGTTAGGGTGTGTTTGCACTGCCCCTGATAAATTCCATTTTAAGCTATTTAAGAAGCATCCTGAAATGTTATTGGGACCCATGAGGCTGTTTTTTTTAAGCTTTAGCAAGTGCAATAAGGACCTGTTCCCTTGTAATGACTGCTACGGGGGTGGTTGCCGGTATTTCTTTGGGAGTGGTTGGAGGTGATGGGGGGGGGGGTTTGAATAAAGCTCATCATCCAGCAGGTTTGCTATACTTTAACAAAGAAAAAATGGCCAACACTCAACGGTGGTACATAAAATATTTAATCAAGACAACAAAAAGGTGCATAAGCACAAGGCACAGCAATTCCAGACCGGTTTCGGCAAAACGCCTTCCTTGGTGAATGAAGGCATTTCGTCAAAACCGGTCTGGAATTGCTGGGTGCTGTGCCTTATGCTCATGCACCTTTACATTGTCTTGATCGATTAAATATTTTATGTACCACCGTTGAATGCTGGCCATTTTTTCTTTGTTAGATTTTGGTCTTTTGGGCCTTTGCAGCTGCCGTACTTGTGGAGCTTTCAACTTGAATTGCTAAAGTTTCAGGCTGGGTCTACGTGTTGCCATTCATGATTAACTATGCACAATTCTGAAAATTTTCCCTGATGTTATAGACATAATTAAAAAAGCCTTATGGTTGTCTTTCACATGGGAGGCTGTCTTTGTTTCATAGTTTGCTTTGGCAAATCTGACCAGCTCTCTCACTTGTTTGTTTAGACAGGTGAATGACTTTCAGCACTGTTTTCTCTGTTGTTTCTTGGTTTTGGAGAGGATTTTTTTTTCCTTTTGTTGAACATACTATTTATGCTAGGGGTCTACTAGGGTGGCTATTTTTACCAGTAACCAGAGGATTGACTTGGACTTGGTACTGCCTCCTCTATGCAGTTATGAATGTGGTTGTACATTGCTTCAGTGCTTTTGTGTACAACTAAGAGTAGGCCTCAGTGCCATCCAGGTTCGGATGGGCTTGGAAGTTTAAAAGCTGTCACTCAGTTTGAGATAATTGGCCTTAGCAAAGTTCTTAATAGGTTTGGAGTTTGATTGGGGGGGGTTCTAGGTTAGTTGTAAAACTAAAGATCATTTTGTGGCCAGATCTTACCAGGGAAGAGTTAATGCATGGGAGGGAGCAGTATCCCCTCACCCCAATGTTTATCAGTACTAGGTCTAGGATATTTGTACCTCTACTTGGGCAGCTAACTAGTTGCTCCAGGGTGTTTGTGTTGATAAAGTCCAAAAACCTCTGAGTAAGTGAATTACAGGTCGTATAACTTTCCCAACTTATGGACGGGTAGTTGAAAGTCTCTCATAAGCATGGTGCTAGGCTAAATGTTAAGGGATTCCAGAAGGTTTAGGTAAGAGGTGGATTTTTCCAGACGCATGTTAGGGGATCTGTAGCTAGTAAGTATATGATGGGGGGGGGGGGTCGCACATACGGTTAGCCGGACATAGAACAGCTCAAACGATTCATGTTGCTGGACCAGTCTAGGAATGTACTTGTTCTTTATGAACAATAAGACACCTCCTCCCCTTGTTTTATCCTGAGTGGAGGGGGATCAAAATATATGAATGACATTGTAGCCTTTGATAGCCAGGGTGCTTTCTATGGTTCTGAACCATGTTTCTGTGACTGTGCATATGTCTGCTTTTTCCAGGATGAGGAGTGCTTCCAGGGAGTGTAGTTTTTTTTTTATTTAAACTCAAGAGCTGAGCAGCAGTACCCTTTAGATAGTTGAGAGTGATTTTTGTTATGTTGGAGGGTTTAACAACTTGGCATGGCCTAAAAAAAGCATTATGGAGATAGATAAATGTTTTGCCAGTATCTGGAAGCCAAGTGGTGACAAATACAAACCATCCCTGGCAAAGCATCATGGGTTTGTCGATCATGTCTCCCCAGGTTGACAGGCATTGAATCCCCTTGTTGTGACACCAGAAATTAAGCTAATTGTTGAAGTCAAAGATTTTCTGCTGGTACTGTGGCATCATCATTGGTGAAGGTAGGATGTTACGCAAGGCTAGATTATACACACATAGGACACACATATTCAGAGAGCTCCATCATGTCTCTCTTCATACAGTCCAGTGAGATAAGTCTTAGGTCGTTTACACCCACATGGACTATCACCATGTCATACTGGTACCTGTGGTTTAACACCACCTAAGTGCATGTGTGATCTGGCAGATCCTGGCTCCAGAAAGACAGCTCACTGACCTTTATCCTTGTTTAGATTTGTAAGGGGGACATCAATATGTCTTATAATGGAATCCCCAATAACTAGAATGTTTGCCTGTGGTTTTTGCTGCCTTATAGCCTTGAAAAGTGGGGCTAATATGACTTTCAAAGTTACGTTGTGTGAGATGCTGTCTTTTTTGAGTGCACACGAGGCTACTGAGAGATGTTTTAGGAGGTCTTGGAGTTCTGGGTAGATTACAAGCAAGTACCTCCACATATATGAATCTATGCATTTGTACCTTAGCGTGGTAGCGAGTGTTTTGGGTGTAATGTTGATAACCTCATTTGCATTTTGTATTTGTGTATGTGAGAGCTTTGCCTCCAATGACACTGTGTATCTACATCTCTCACAGACTGTGTTAATCTGTTCTAAAATTAAATGATTGTCACTACCTCAGGATGCCCATATCCATCAGATCACAAACAGAGATGACAGAGAAGCATGCTATCCATTATACTACATCCTTAGTAGATGGGAAGGAGTAGAGGAGAGTCACTTAAAGGTCTAAGTGAGAGAGTGTTTAGTAGTATACTATTAAATGACCTGCAGTGGGTGCTGCCCTCTGCACAAACTGGCAGCTCTTTGAACAGTGGAAG
Source organism: Protopterus annectens (assembly GCF_019279795.1). Lineage (NCBI taxonomy): Eukaryota > Metazoa > Chordata > Ceratodontiformes > Protopteridae > Protopterus > Protopterus annectens. The sequence continues at coordinate 542,899,093 of NC_056725.1, read as the reverse complement.
ACTATAGAGAGCTTTTCCTATAGAGAATTTTAAAATGGAGAGGTTTGCTTATACACAAGGCATGGATAATTGCATTTGTGGAAGCAATCCATGGTGTTGTAGTCACAGATGTCCAAGCCAGGCACAGGGAACCACTGAATAAATGAACACAGTTTCACAAAAATATAAGGTTTTTATACTCTCAGGATGAAATACTTTTACACAGTTAAGGCCTCACGCCTATCACATAAACACACAACAAGCCTTAACACCAGCAGTTCCCAACCAGGATGGGTTGAATTAACCCTCTGCTCCCACCAGAGTGCAGAATAAAACCCTCTTCATGTAAAATAAACTGGTTTTCAGCTCAAATGCAGTAACAAATGCTTTACAACAAAAGGCAGAATGCTTGCACTATCAGGAATCGTTGGAAATAAGTTTACAAACCCTTTGAAATGTTCACAAATACAGAAAAAGTGCCCAAAATGTAGGAGAACTTCTATGCAAAACTTAGAAATATTTTGGAAAACTCAGAACAGCTTCTGCAGTATCAGAGGAGGTTAGGAAATATCCAAACACTATTAATATGACCTAAGAGCAGTACAGTAACAAACAGATGGTGTTTCTTTAACAAGTACAGGCTGAAAAACAGTGATAAATTTAACAAAATAAATAAATGCAGCAGAGAACTGTTAATTAGCTCTGAGATAGTTACAGCAATTGCAAAAAAAAAATATTTATATCACCATTGTATGTGTTTTTGTTCAAAAAGGGGCAAGGATACGGTACCTGCTTTTCTTTGTTTCCCTGTTGTGTGATAGGTTTACGAAGATGAACTTTTATGTAATTGCTTGGGTGCATACTATGTTTTTTTCCACATTATGTAATTTTGATAAATATATTTGTAAGCTTAATATAAAAGACAGAAATGTCCTGTAACCACACATTCTTCCACAAGTTTTCAAGGACGGGGGTTGGTGGCAGGGGAGTTGAGGAAGAATGAAAATGGACAACACAGATAGAATGTTATGGGGAGTACACAACTCCTTTATCCGATGTTGTCCCCAGCTACCTAAATTCTAGGGTGGACTCGAGGAAGGATATTCCTGAGCACCACTGGGCCAAATGATGCTTTACCTCTGGAGACCAGATCCAATTTGTAATGAGTAACAAAGGTATCGGGAGTAGCTCAGATTGCTGCTGTGCCTACACCGTCCATGGACATTCTCGATTGAAACACTGAGGAAATAGCCATGGATCTAGTTGAATAGGCTCGTAACAGTTTTGGTAGAGTAATGTCCAATTTGTTAACAAATGAAATAGTTGGTTAACCACCAAGATAGTGACTTTGGCAACTGTTTTTGCCAATTTTACTTTTGCAAATGAAACAAACAATGGGTCAAATTTTCTTATGTCCTTTGTTCTATGTAGGTAGAAAAGCAACCGTCTGTGGACATCCAATAAATATAATACGTATTCACCCTAGTTAGCAAATTTAGCAAAGAATACCGGTAAATCAATGGATTGATAGATATTACATTCAAACACCACCTTAGGAAGAAAGGAAGCATTAGTCCATAGTGTAACTCTATCCTTGTAAAAAAATCAACTAAGGTGGTTTAGAGGACAAGGCTTGAATCTCAAATACGTCTGGCAGAGGTAACAGCCACCAGAAAGATGGTCTTCCAGGAGAGATATTTAAGGTCACATGCAGCTGCTGGTTCGAAGGGGGATTTAGTAAGCACCTGCAGTACCAGATTTAGGTACCATGGAGGAATAGGATCTCTAAAGGGGGTCTTAGAAGAAGGATTTGCTTAATATGAGAGGTGACAGAGGAACCATCAAAACCAATGTGAAAATTTGTTATGGCAGCTAACTGAACTTTGATGACTGATGAACTAACTTATTCCATAAAAAGATGGGACAAAAATTCAAGAATGCTATGTATGGGGACTAAAAAGGTTTAATCACTTGATTAATATTGGACTCTGAAGCAACCTTGGGAAGAAAGGATAGATTAGTATACAAGGATACACTGTCCTTAAGAAAGATCATATAAGGGGGCTTGACCAACAACGCTTGAAGCTCCGAGACCCTGTTAGCAGATGTAATAGTAACCAAGAAGGCAGTCTTCCAGGATAGAAAATGCAGGTCCACAGTGGCTGCCAGCTCAAAAGGGGACAAAAAAAGAGCTTGCAAGACAAACGTAAAATCCCACGGCAGGGTTGGGTCCTTCACCTGAAAAAAAAAAAAGGTGCCCTTTAGGAAAGATTTACAAAACTTAGAGGATGCTAAGGAAGCCATATTATCGCCAACATGAAAAATAGAAATCACTGCAAGTTGGACCTTGACTGTAGAAAAACTGGCACCTTGCTGAAAGATCCCTGCCAAAAATTTCAAAACAGAGGAAGTGAAGGGATCTAGGGCACAATGCAAGGCCCAAATCGAAAAATGTTTCCATTTGCTGGAGCACACCTTTCTGTTGGAAGACTTATGAGCCGGCACCAGGACCCTTTTGACAAGTGAAGATAAGCTGGGAGTCCTGACTATCATGGGAACTGGAGCAGCCAAGCAGTGAGCTTCAGACTGCCCAGGTCTGGATGGGGAATCCCTGATGGATAAGAAATCAGATCTGGAACTGGATGCAACGTCCATGGTGGAGCCACCAAATAAGACCACAGAGAGGGGAACCAGACCTGATGAGGCCAGAATGCGGCAATGAGGATAACTAAGCTCCCAGCCTGCGAGCTTTCTGAATAAATTTTGGAATTAAGGGAAGAGGAGGATAAGCATACAGGAGACTGGGGGGCCAAGCATGAATCAGATAGCCTCTAAGGGTTTCGCCCAGTGAGGGGGTTCACAGCGAAGAAAACTCTGCATTTTGCATTGGAAGGAGAGGTGAAGAGATCGCAGCAAGGCTGACCCCACTTGAGAAAGATCTGTTTCGCTACTGAAAGATACAGAAACCACTCGTAAGGCATCAGAATAGACCTGCTGAGCCTGTCCACTATAATGTTGGACCTCCTCAGAATGTGCGTTGCCACCAAAAAACAGCTGATGGAGATCGCCTACTCCCACACAGTCATGGCTTCGTGACTTAGAGGCTAAGACCTGGTTCCCCTTGTTTGTTGATGTACCAGACCAAAGGCATACTGTCTGTCTGGATAGCAATTGTCCCTGGGGGAAGATGGGCATGGAGAGCCTGCAATGCTAGTAGCACCGCCCTCATCTCCAGAATGTTGACATGCAATCTGGTCACGTAGGGGGACCACGTGTCTTGGACGGTTCTTCTCAAGCAGTGCCCATCTGGCCGCCCCACCCTAGTAGGGCGGCGTCCTTAGTCACTGTAGTCGAGGAAGAGGGCAGAAGAAAGAAGCGACCCTGGAGCAGATCTGAGAAATGAATCCACCAAAGAAGAAAGTCCCTGCATGCCTGAGAGACTCAGGATGAAGACAAAGGGAGCTCTAACATGGACCATTGGACCGTGAGGATCCACTGAAGAACCCCCATGTGAAAGCATGCCATGGGTAAGTGATTGATTGTGGACCCCCAAGCCCTTAATACCATTTCCGCTGTAGGTGACTGAGCTTGAAGAATGCATAGGACATGTAGCTTAAGAGACTGAATCCTGTCCAAGGTAAGAAAGACTTTGGTTTGAATTGTGTCCAATCGAGCCCCAATGAAAGCTAACACTTGAACCGGGCCAGGGACAACTTGTTGAGATTGATGGTAATGTCCAACCACTGGGCCAAGAGAAGAAGGGAATCCCTCACTTGATTAAGCTGATGCTTGGAAGGGACGGTGAGGAGTCAATTATCCAGGTAGGGGAAGACCTATACACCCTGCAGTCTCAGGTGAGCCGCTACCACTGCCATCACTTTGGTGAACACCCTGGGGGCTGTGGTGAGACCAAAGGGGACTGCTCTAAATTGATAATGACTGGGCCCTGGCTGGAAGCAGAGGAACCTCTGAGAGCACATTTTTATATGGTAGTACGCATCCTGGAGGTCGATTGAGCTCATCCAAATCCTTCTCCTGCAGGAAGGGCAGGATAGATAGGAGAGTGACCATCCGGAATTTTGTCTTGGCCACAGACAGGTTCAAGATGGAAAGATCCAGAATGGGTCTTAGTCCCACGGGCACCAAAAAAAACCTGGAATAAATGCCTAACCCGGACTTGGTCTGGGGGGACAGGTTGGATGACTCGTTTTCTTGCAGACTTGCAATCTCCAGTGTTGCATCCTCCCTTTGCCTAGGTGGAATGTCTGGGTGGATGGAGTGACGAGAGAAAGGGGATTGAATAGCCTCTAGATATAACTTGCAACACCCAACGATCTTCCATGATGGAGTCCCACGTTGTTAGGTGCAGCAATAGGCGACCCCCAACTGCCAACAGAGACGAGAAGCTAGGCAACCCTTCAGGGATGCTGCATGAGTCTCTCCAAGAAAGGTTCATGAGACCCTTGATTACTCACACTCCCTCTGCCTCTAGGTCGGTGACCATCAAATCCCCTCTGCCCCTGGGGGAAGGAGGGTCGTTAGTGTCCTGGGAATAGTTCTGAGATTTTCAAAACCACATCTTTTTGGTCCCCCGCTGATTCCTCAAGAAGGTTCGTTGAGGGACAGAAAAGCAGATCCCGATGGCAGACAGGGTCTTCCTGTCTTTTCTCACTCTGGACTAAGGTGTCACGTACAGACTACACAAAAAGGGAGGAACTGTCATAAGGGGCACTCGTGAAAGACGCCTTGAAGGGTTCTGAAAAGGTACAGAGCCGGAGCCAAGCATGGCACCTGATGGCAACACCTGTAACAGCAGCTCTAGCGGCACCCTCGGTAACATGGGAAAGGAGACGCATAGAGGTGTTAGCAATAAAAGTCAGGGTGGCCATTCGAGAGAAGAACACTTTCTTGCCCTCCGTTGACATGGCCCCAGGGGTAGACTCAGCGACCTCCTTGACCAGGTCTCACGGCAGGCTAACCATGTGTGCCATATAATTCAGTGCCCGCCCAGAGAAGGTCATTGAAGGATACACCCGTTTCCCAAAACAGTCCATCATCATGGACTCTCCCCGCCAGGAGGATGGACCATGAAGCTCTCCTGAGTGAGCTCCTTTTTAGTGGTGGCCACCACCACCATGGCATCAACCGGGGATCCTTTATTCCAATGGGTCCTGTTCGGAGGGCTCAAAACCTTGTCAGGGCATTTGGGAAAGGGCTCCACCATGTCCGGTTCCTTCCACGCCCAAGATGTGATAGGTTTTTGGGCAAACTACCACCCAGGCTGGTGCAGGATTTCCATGATGTCTCCAAAGGAGACATCCTTGCGGGTGACCGGGGGAACCTTCTCTTTCCTCCAGATCGGTATCTTCTGTGAGGGACTCCAGAGAGGAGTCCATGTGCCTGCTTTTGCACATACGTTTGCAGGGAATCTCTTCAGTGGGCTTCTCTGGGGAGGACTCGACAACGTCTCGCTGCTCCCAAGAGGGAGCGCTCTGGGGCAAAGTGGCAGCAGGCTGTCCCTGAGATGGCAGAATGGATGGGTCCACGCCAGAAAAAGAGGGAGCCAGGATGGACTCCAAAGACAAGATTGTCAAGGGTCTTGATGGAATTGAGAGGACCCTCTCCACTACATTGAAAGGCGAAGGGAAAAGGATCTCCTTAGAAGGCATAATGGTTGGAGCCGTAACCCTCTGACCTGATGGGGGAGCCAGAGGCGAACCTCCAGGCACAGAGATCCCAAAGGGAAGGCTCTACTTCAAAAGGCTCTAAGCTGACGCCATCCCCGGATCCAACCTGCTCAAGGCCATAGCCGGCGTAGAGGTACAAGGTACCATCGCAGCCGACCCCTCGACGCCAAGTATCCTCAGATCCAAGGGCTCCGAAACCAGAAGTCGGATCAGAGAAAGAGCAACAGGAATGAAAGCCAATTGCATGCCCTCGGCTCTGGAGGGAGAGGGGGCAGGTAGGACTCCCAACTGAATCTGAGTGTGGATAAACTTCTGCATCATCCTATCCATCTCTCCTTTGGAAAGGCTGTTGGTGGAGCGAGAAGAGGAGGCCACTGACACCGGCCTGGAGTGGCAGTGACGGAAAGCTGGCTCCGGACAGAACCGAGGGGAACGGAGCCAGGGGGGGCTCTGACTTCAGAGCTGACCTAACTTTTGTCAGAGGGCCCACCAAACCCAAGCGATCTGGAGATCATTTCTTGGCCCTGTCCTTTGTCTTGGCTGGCTGGTCTGCAACCCCGGGCCTCTTGGCTTGAGGTTGAGTCTCAGAGGCCAGGGCGGAGACAGAGGTAGAAGCCGAGGCAGAAGAGGCCTGTGCCTTGGTGGAAAGAGAGGGAAGATGACCCTTCAAAATTAACTTATTCCTCCTGTCCATCAGTGCCCAGGGATTAAACGGCACAGTGGTAGGGTTGTCTCCTCACAGCAAGAGGTACTCCAGTTCAATTCTTGGCTGGAGTGCCTAATGTATGGAGTCTGCATGTTCTCCCTGCATTTATGTGGGTTTCCCTCCAGGTGCTCCAGTTTCCTCCCACGTTTCAAAGACATGCATCTGAAGCTTTTCTCCCCGGGCCTCCATTGAAAATGGGCTTCGTTCCAAGTTGGACTTTCCCGGTAAACAAATGTTAAATAAATAAATAAACAAACCTAGCACAGACTGAACAGGAGGTATCTAAATGGGCTGTCCCAAGACATACAACGCATAGTGTGGCGCCATCAGCTGGGGAGAGCTTGTGGCCATACTCCATGCATTTTTAGAAGCCTGGTCAGATATACTCCTAACCTAAGGCCTAAAACGCACGCTCACTCACACACACGAGAAAGACAGAAAGAGAAGTTTTTTTTTTTTTTTAACCGACGCAGAAAGCACGAGGGGAAGTAGAAAAGATACAGAAGTGGATAATATGAGAAAAAGAGGAAAATTAACAGTTATAAAGACACTTACCCACACTTTATAAGCACCACTGCACGGACTGCAATGGGAACAACAGAACAGCAAACAAGATCTGAAGGGAGGATGTAGATATAGACATTGTGGGTAAGGGAGGAGCTTTGAGCTCAGATCAGATGCTGGATGTGACGCACAGTCAAATACGTGCCAGATCCAGGAACCCACAAGTTGAAGATCAAATGAAGGCAACAACTTCAAATCAAACCTTTTCCATTTGCTGGAATAGAGCTTTCTGGTAGAAGCCTTATGAGTAGATAAAAGGATCTGATGAACAGGTGAAGACAGCATAGGTTGTCTGGCTATTACTGGAACTGGAGAAGCCAGGCAGCCAGCCTGAGGTTGGTTAAGTTTGGATTAATTATGCCTGTTGGGTGAGACAGGATGCCTGGAGTTGGATCCAGTATCCAAGCTTGGTGAAGCCAAAGGATACGAAACCAAATTTGTCGAGACCAGTTTGCTCTTCAACATGGCAGCTTTCTGAAGGAATTTCAGAAATATATGTATGGGTGGAAAAGTGTAGAGTAGAAGTAGAGCATCCCTCAGTGATTCCCTCTGTGGGGGGATTAGGGCAAAGTAGCTGCTGTATTTGTTGTTTAGAGGGGAGGCAAAAAGATCGCAACAAGGCTGGCTCCATTGATGGAAAATTATTTCTGTGATGTTCTTGTTGAGGGATCATACGTGAGGTAGAAGAATGCACCTGCTCAGTTTATCTGCCATCACAATGGATTTTCCCAAAATATGCATTGCTATAAGAAAGTGGTTGAATGTGATCGCCCATTGCCACACTGAGAGCTTCTCGCTACAAGGGGTAAGATCTGGACCCTCACTGCTTGTTGATGTACCAAACTACTGACGTTGTCTGTTTGAATTTCAATAATCCCCAAAATTAAAGCATTCTGGAAGGCCTGCAATGCTAAAAGCACTGTTCTCATCTCTAGAATATTAATGTGCAAGTTGGCCTCTTCATGGGACCAAGCACCTTGGACTGTTTTCTCCAGAAAATGCCCCCCCCCTCCCCCCAAGCTGGGAAGTGCCCATGGTCAATAAGGCCTTGGGATGAGAGGGAATAAATGCCTTGTAGAACCTGATCTGATCAAATTCACCAACTGAGATCTCTCTTGCATGTCTAAGTGATTTGTATCTGTTAAGACATGGGCTGGTAAAATATTGACTATTGTGTGGCTAGCATCCACTGAAGAATTTTCATGTAAAATTTGGCTAAAGGTACTAATGCTATTGCCTCTGCCACTGAAACCAGAGCTTGAAGGACCAGGTTGAAATCTTGATACTGCAGCTTTTCTTTCTGATGTGTGATCTTATGGTCTGAACTCGAGAGTGGTAGTGAAGCTATGGATGACTTTGTGTTGAGTATTATTCTTATGAATTTTAGGCTCAGAGTTTGTTTTAGTTGAGACTTTTCGTAGTTTATGGTTATCCCCAGAAGACAGCACGTTTGGAGAACCTGATCACTTGCCCTTATCAGTTGATGCCTGCCAGAGCGGGAAAGAGTCCGTTGTCTAGACATGGAAACACCAGGAATCCATGCAGTCTCTAGTGAGCTGCTACTACTGCCCTGCACTTGGTAAACACTCTGGGGGGCTGTGGCGAATGCAAAGGGTAGAATTCAGAACCGGTAATGACTAGCTCCCAGACGAAAACATAAATATCTTCTGAACTGTCTGTTCATCTTTATAGGATAGTAAGCATCCTGAAGGCCTACTGAGCACATCCAGTTGTCCTTGCCCAGAAATGGAACAGTGGATGATCCATGACCATCCGAACCTTGGTTCGTTGAACTGACTTGCGTAAATTGGTGAGATCCAAAATTGGTATCCAGTCCCCTGTTATCTTTGGCACTAAAAAGAACTAAGAGTATGTTCAGGATTCTATCAGGCCTGGTGGGACCTCTTGGATGACACTTTTTCTAGCAGTGTTTGAATATCAATTGCTGCTTGTTCCCCCTGAATGGGTGAAACACTGGGGATTTTTCTCGAGTTTGGAGGAGGAAGGGAAAAGGGAATTGTATAACCTCTGGAAATAATCCTCTGTACCCAAGTATCTTTTAAGATTAGCCAGGCTCTCTAGTGAAGAGATAAATGTTTCCCAACTGCCTCCAGAGGTGGACAATCAGGCATCCTTTGAGGAGTGCTGATAGGTTGTGGCAAAGGAGGATTCTCTGGACCCCTGGTTTTGCGGGCCAACTCTGCTGCATGGGCATGGTCGTCCATTAGAGTTCCGTCCTCTGCCTCTGGGAGAACCTCCTCCACGTGTGTCTTGGAACGGACCCCGAGACTTCAAGAACCACATGTTTTGACTGTCCCATTGATTACTCGACAAGGATCTTTCAAGGGGCGAAAAACATACACCCACTGCAGACAGGGTCTTTCCATCCTTTTCACATCTGTCTTTCACCTTGGGGCCAAACAAAGACAGGCTGTCAAAGGGAGAATTGACAAACAAGAACTTGAAGGGCTCCGCACAAATCACAAAAGCGCATCCAGGCATGCCTCCTAATGGAAATGCCTGAACCCTCGAGGTTCCTTCTAATGCTGGGAACCTAACCTCATGGAGGAATTAGAAATGGATTGCAGGGCAGCCAAATGAGAAGCCACAGATGTCTGAACCTCTTCAGAAACTGCTCCTATGAGGGTATTTGACAATTCCTTAATCAAATCCCTCTAAAGTCTTGAAAAGTCTGCCAAACAATTCAGAGATCTCAAAGCAAAGGTCTCTGAAGCATAGACACTTCCCATATTTGTCCATCACCTGCAACTCCCTGCTGGGGGGATGGACAGTGGAACTCTCATCAGCAAGTTCCTTTTTTATGGCCACCACTATGACCATACCATCAACGGGCACCCATTTTCCCCAAAACTGCTTGTCCACAGGTGGTGTTATAATCTTAAAATACCACCAAGACCACCGATCCAAGAAGTAAGCATAACACTTAGAGCCTCAGCTTGCACAGCCTTCCAAGAGTAAAAACACTACAAAACACTTTAAATACAGCATTTTGCACAAGACAATTAATCAATTAAGCATACAATTTAAATCACATACTTCCAATTACATTCCTTGTTCAGATGGATTTACAACTAGTCTCCATAGGAAATTTGAACATAGAAATGTATTTTTTATGGGAGTAGTTGTCACCCCAAACATTTGGTCAAGGTACTGCCTTATAATGAATTCTTACAAATTCATAGGCTGTAAAGCCTTGATATGAGCTTTGACAGAGAGATAGCAGAAGCAGAAGATATGTTTATTAAAAGAAGCTATGATGTTTAGTTGTTTAGGGAAGCTAAACAAAACATCATGGACATGAGGTATTCTTCTAACCCCCAGGGATACTCTCATTATGGCCGTGTTAGTGGGAAATATAAAGTTGGTAGATGTGGAAACAAATCCACCAACACAGTTGGAAATAATGGGGACCAGAAGAAAGTTTTTTTAGGGACAACCTATAATGTTATAACTGAGGAAATAGTTAAATAAGCACGTAGTTTGTGGCCCATGCTTCTAACGGATAAAACGTTGAACTCTATATTACCTGACTTTGTGAGTATTGCATATAAAAGAGCTAGGAATGTGACTGATATTCTGGTACACAACAAGTTTTGTTTACCAGATGTTAATGTTAGTCAGAATTTAAGCACAAATAAGGGCACTGTTCCATGTGATGGCTGGTCCATCTGTCATTATGTAGTGAGTTATTTTCCCTATATTAATGGTATTAAATTTACAGCTAGGTATGAATGCAGTTGTAATACTGAGGGGCTAGTGTATGTGGTGAGATGTGGATGCAATAAGTTCGACATAGGGGAAACTTATAGGAGTTTTAGGGTCCAGTTACAGGGACATAAAAAATAAAAAACTAGAGAGTCCCCTTGGGAGCCATTTCATGATAGCACACAATTCTGATCCTGATTCTCTTAAGGGATGTGTTCTGGAAAAATTGCAAGTTGGTATAGGTGAATGTGTGTTCTTAAAAAAATAAAATTAAAAAAAAAAGAAACCCTATTAATTTTAAAGTATGGTACTTTGGAGCCTCAGGGACCCAACAAGGAATGTAAATGGAAGTATGTGATTTAAATTGTATACTTAATTGATTAATTGTCTTGCGCAATATGCTGTATTTAAGTAAAGAGTGTTTTGTAGTGTTTTTACTCTTGGAAGGCTGTGCAAGCCTAGGCGTTAAGTATTTCATTACAATTGCTTACTTCTTGGATCAGTGGTCTTGGCGGTATTTTAAAATTTTATTTTTTGCTTTTTTAAGTTGCATTTGGTGTCATAATCTTATCTGGCCCCCAAGGTATAGGTTCGATGGTGTCAGGCTCCCTCCATGCCTGCCAAGAGATCAACTCAATGAGCTTATCGGCAAGCAGAGTCACCCAGAAAGTAGACTGGCCAGTACCGAAGGCCACCAGGAATAAGGACTCCTCGGATGAAGGGTTACTGGGAATCCAGCCACTTGACTACATAAGGATTTTAACAAAGTCTCAGAAGGAGATATCTTCATGAGGTGACCATGGGGACCCCTTCAACCTCATCAGAATCTGTATAGTCTGTGAGGGAATCTTCTGGTGAGTCTAGGTGTTTCCTCTTGTATGTCGTCTTCTTCTTAGGGACCTCCTCAGTGGGATACTCTGGAGAGGTATCAGAAGAAGAAATCAAGATTCCTTGAGTGGAAAAATGCTTGCAACTAGGATAGTGTCGGTGTGGTTTGGATTAATTTATATAAATGTATGACTGCTTATGTCTTAACTTATGGTTTAATAAAGATGTTTCTTGTTTAAAAAAAAAAAGACAGGAGTTGAATAAGTTATATAATGCTGCTTGGGTTATATTGATATATAGCAATATGTGTGACGTATAATGTATGTTAATTTGTTAATACAGTTTAATTACTTTTGTATAAATGTAAATTTGTCTATGTCACAAATGATAATTCAATAAAGGTGTTTACAAAAGACTCCTTGAGTGGAAGCTTGGGGTCGTGGAACTTTGGTACTGGCTGTCCCTGTTTAAAAACGTGGTGAGGCTCTGAACACAGAGACATCAGGGGTTGCAGATTTAGGATCCTAGGGATTGGATCTGTCCATTCTGCCGAGACAGAGAATACTCTCTTCACAGCCTCAAAGGTAGATCACCCTGGAAAAAAGGAGGACCTTGGATCCAAAAAGTCAAGCTTCCAGATCACAGCCCTCCCCTGCTCAAACAGCAAAATCTACAAGGTGGAAGCTGGAACCGAGCTATCCAATGCTGAGGGTCCTAGGTGCACAGATGGCTCTGAAAGCTTCAGAGTCAACTGCAACACCTCAGATCAGACAAGGATGCTTTGCCTCTGAGAGCTCTCCGTATCCGACATGATAGGAACACTCAGAGAAAGCTCTGGATCCAAGGATATAAAGTAATTCTTGGATCCGAGCCTGACAGATCTGGACAGCTAGGATCCAGGGACTCTGAAACAGGTGAAGTAGTCAGAGGTGGAATTTGTAGTGGGGGGTGTAGCAGAAAAACAGACTTTCTAACCCAGAGGGATAGGATCTGAAGGAAAGTACAGTTTTGTACCTACCATAAATGTAGATGTCCGAACTGGATAGCATCTGCAGTCATAACAACTGGGTTGTCCTGTCGTCAGGCAGCCCTTCAGTCGGCCAGATTCCAAAGTCCGGGTCCGGCTTCGGCTGATGTCGCACTTCACCCGACGTCATCTCTGTTGGTCTCCGGGTATAAAGGCATCAGCCGACGCCATTTTCCTCAGTGTTTCTTGCCCCAGATGCCAGTAGCCCTCTTGGAGGCTAAAATTTGGATAGATGCCAATGTTTCCAAAAAGATAGAGGTAAACACAACAATAAGCATGTATGTACATATATACAAACAAATACACCATAAAAGACTCCCCCCCACCAGCTAGCTATTAGGAGGGTAAAATACCCTAGGAGTACCACAGAGGGGAAGGAGGGAGGGTAATCCTGACTGCAGATGCTATCCAGTTCGGACATCTACATTTATGGTAGGTACAAAACTGTACTATGTCCTTCATGGATGCATCTGCAGTCATAACAACTGGGTAGAATACCATAGCCAACTAGGGAGGAGGATAAAACTAGATTATGGTGTGTTTAGGATCCCTTGCAGTACAGCAGTGGCAAACCCTGCTCGGGATCTGGAATATAGAGGTAAGTTATAATGCTTGGCAAATGTATGCACGGAGGTCCAAGTAGCCGCCTCAATAATGTCTTTGGTTGCCACTCCTCGTAAGAAGGCTGTGGTAGTGGCTGTTGCCCTTGTAGAATGAGGTCTTATGTTCTGTGGAATTGGTTTTCCATGGAAGGAGTAACAGAATCGTATGCAATTTCCTATCCATTTGGAGATTGTCTGTTTGGAAATAGCTTTTCCTTCCCTTCCTGTTGCATAGGCTACAAAAGTTGGTCAGTCTTTCTGCTATTTTTTGTTCTGTCCAAGTAGTAGCGTAGCTGTCTATGTACATCCAAGGTATGCAGTATTCTTTCCCCTCTGTTTTGTGGGTTGGGAAAGAAGGTAGGTAGGTGGATTGCCTGGTTTAAAGACACTCTGGATACCACCTTAGGCATAAATGTAGGATTAGTCCTCATGGACACTCTATCTTGGTGGAAGATTAGGAAGGGTTGCACTGCCATTAAGGCCTGTAGCTCTGAAACCCTCCTTGCTGAAGTAATTGCCAGTAGGAAAGCAGTTTTCCATGACAGGTGTTGAAGGTCTGCTGTTGCTGCTGGTTCAAAAGGTGATAGTGTCAACTTTTCTAGCACAAAGTTTAAGTCCCAAGCTGGCAAAGGTGGTTTCCTTGGAGGTTTTACATTCTTGATTCCTCTGAGGAACTGCCTGAGCAAAGGGTGCGAAAAAACAGGTGGATCAAAGCTGTATTCTGCTGAAATAGCTGATGCATGTATCTTGATGGAGGAGTAGGACAAGCCTGAATGAAGAAGTTCGGCCAGATACTCTAGAATGTTAGGCATATCTATGTTTGACACATCTTTTCCTCTTTCAGTACTCCAAATGACAAACCTTTTCCATTTTCCAGCATAGTTCCTTCTTGTTGAAGGTCTGCGTGCTTCAAGAATAATGTCTTTAACTCTTTGGGAAAGTTCTGGGTTAGCTGTTGCTATGTGATGTTCCATGCAGTCAGTTGCAACGTTTTTAGGTTTGGATGTATGATGCTGTAGTTGTTCTGAGTTAGCATCAAAGGCATCAGGGTATTGGCCACATATTGTTCTGAGACATGCTCCTCAGCAGTGGGTACCAGTGTTGTCTTGGCCAGTTTGGAGCTATCAGGATTATCCTTGGACGTTCTTCCTTGATTTTTAGTAATACTTTGTGTATCAAGGGAAGAGGTGGGAATGCATATGCTGTCAGGCCTTTCCAGCTGAAGGAGAGCGAATCCACTTTCCATGCCAGTGGGTGTAATGTCCTTGTGCAGAATTTTCTGAGCTGGTGATTGAGAGGTGATGCAAATAGATCTATCTGAGGCATTCCCCATTTCTTTGAGATGGTCTTGAAAATGTCCGGGTGCAGTTTCCATTCGTGGGCATCCGATGTGCTTCTGCTTAATATGTCTGCTAGAATATTTTCTTTTCCCGGTACAAAAATTGCCTGTAACTGGATGTTGTAGCTGAGTGCCAGGTTCCACAGCTCCAAAGTCATTCTGCATAGGGGGTATGAATGAGTGCCTCCCTGCTTGTTGATGTACCACATGACTGTGGTGTTGTCTGTCCTTATCATCAACTGGCCCTCTTTGAGAAATGGCCTGAACCTTTGGATTGCCAGTTTTACTGCCAGCATTTCTTTTAGGTTGATGTGCAGGTGAAGTTGATCCTGTGTCCACAATCCTTGCACGCATTTGTCCAGCATGTGGGCCCCCCATCCTAGGTCTGAAGCGTCTGTTGTGATGGTCTGGCTTGCTTGACATCTGCGAAAGGGTAGGCCTGGGTTTGTCTGGCATGCCTGAGCCCACCATAGGAACTCCTGTTTTAAGCATGGAATTAGTGGGATTTCTGTTTCTAGGCTGTGATTGTGTTGGGACCATAAATTCTTTAGGTACCACTGTAGTTTTCCCATATGTAGTGTGGCAAGTGGGACCAGGATTATGCATGATGCCATGAAGCCCAAGGCCTGCAGTACTTTTCTTGCTGTTAACTTGTTCAGCTTTGTTAGTGTCAAGAAGTAAAGAGGGAGTTCTTTTTGTTTTTCTGCAGTTAGGAATGCCATTTGTTTTACTGTGTCCAATTCCGCGCCCAAGAATGTCCTTGTTTGGGATGGTATCAGCCTTGACTTTTGTAGATTGACTGTGTATCCCAGTGCTTGTAGCAAGTAAATGACCCTTTGTAAATCTGTTGTCAGCTTGCTTTTGTTGTCCCCTTGTAGCAGGCAGTCGTCCAGGTATAGGTAAATTTGTATTCCCTGTAGTCTGCAATGGGCAATTACTGATGCCAGGCATTTTGTGAATACTCTGGGCAGTAGATAAGCCAAAGGGCAATGCTGAGAATTGATAGTGCTCTGATCCTGCAAGAAATCTGAGGTATCTTCTGCAGATTGGTCGAATGGGGACGTGCAGGTATGCCTCCTTGAGATCTAGAGTTACCAGCCAACACTCCTTGCCCAGCATGGGAAGAAGTTGCTGTAGGGTCAGCATTTTGAATTTTGGGACAATGATGTATGTATTTAAGGCGGACAGGTCGAGAATTGGTCTCCAACTGTTTTCCTTTCTTGGAACTAGGAATAGTCTTGAGTAGAACCCCTTTCCTTGCTCTGCAGTTGGCACTTTTTCCACAGCTCTCATGTTTGCTAACTGCATTATCTGTTGTAGAGCCTCTGCTTTTTGATTTGGAGGTAGATTTGGCATTCCTCTTTTGATTGGTAAAGTGTGGAAGTGGAACCGGTATCCTTGATCTATGGTTTGTAAAATCCACTTGTCTTTTGTTATATAGTGCCAGTTTTTTGAAAATAAGGTTAACTTTCCGCCTAGAGGTGCTGCTATTTGTTCCCTGGTAGGCGGATTTAGGATTAAGTCACTGTGGTTGTGTTGATGTAGTGGCAGTGGTTGTGTCTGTGCCACTGTTGTTACCTTGCCACTGTCGTCCTCTGTAGGCACCCCCTCTGGATTGGTTTCTGCCTCTGGAACGTCTGTTTCTGCCCCTTTGAGATCTTGTGGAGTCAGGAAAGGACCAATTTTTGGCAGGCCAGTTCCTGCTAAACCTTGGGGGTTGAACCTGCAAGAAATGTTTAACCGTTTGAACGGATTTTGCCTTTTCTTCCATTTTCTTCATAACCTGCTGGGCAGGTGTACCAAACAAACTTGTCTTATCCATAGGAGCATCTAGTAACTTTGCTTTAACATGATCCGGTAAAGCTTGCTCCTTTAGCCATGCATGCCTTCTTATCACTGTGCCAGTCATGGCTGATCTAAATGAAGCCTCCAGTGCATCATAGCCACATTTTAAGGAATGGTTACTAACCTGTTGTATGTTATTTACCATTTCTAATACATATTTCTTATCAAGAGATTCATCAGTGGTTAGCTTTTAGTTAACTGATCAAGCATAAACTCTTGGTATTGTATCATGTGAAACTGACAGTTTAAAGCTCTAGCTGAGAGAGTAGCTGAAGTGTAGACCTTTTGCCCCATCTGTCTAATGACCTTGCTTCCCTTTCAGAAGGAATAGGGTTTTAGCTATGGTCGGCTACTGCCTTGGGACCCTGGGATATAGTTTCGGGTCTGCAAGAGGGGCCTTGTAAAGGTGGTGATGAGTGTCTGGCACCCTGTAAAATCTGTCTGGTTTGGCAGGGGCTGGAGGTAAAGAATCTGGAGCGGAGCAGACATCATTGAAAGCATCATCCACCACAGAGAGAACAGGAGGTATAGCTAAGGGCCTGTGTTGTGGAAGGTGCAGAAAAGTCCTAAGTCTTTTTCTGGAGTCTGAAAAATCCTGTTGCTGCCATTGGAACTGCTCTCGCATGGCATGTAAGGTTTCCCCAAAGGAAAATTCTTCTGGTGGGGAAGCAGCTGGAATGGATTCTTCAGCATCAGAGTCTTCAAAATTAGAGAAAGGAGCCTCTGGCTGGTCAGTTATGTCTGATTCATCGGCTGAATCATCAGATGACACTGGCTCAGGGGGCTCTGCCCTAGGTCTCTTCTCTGGGGGCTGAGAGGCCCTGTCTGGGTGAGATTGAGATCCTCTAATTAATGAAATTAAATCTTCTGCCAGAGTAAGCATTTGAGAACTAGAGGAGGGCCTGGTGAAGGGGGTTTAACAGGCACTGTTTTAGTAGTCTTGGCTGCTTTAGCCCTGGCGAAGGCCTTAATGGACATGGCTGCTGGAGGCCTAGCAGCACCACGTGCTGGGGTAGAGACATCCAAGGGAATGGTGTCTGATAAGTCAGTGGCAACCACCGTAGTGGGTATAATTTCTGAGGCCGATTCAAGAATGGTAGCAGGGGCCTCAGTTGTAGAGATAGATTCAGCTGTACTTTGATCAGTTTTCTCGGTTTCGCCGAAACCGAGACACTCGCGATTTGCTTAACCATGGTTTCAGCGAAACCGCGGACCGCGAGTGTCGGTCTTTATCTTTGCGTTTTGGCAGATTGGGTAGTCGGAGGATCCGACGGCATAATGTACGCAAAATCAGAACCGAAAAACTGTTCAGCAAACTCCGGCGACGCCTAAGCGTCGCCGGTTGAAAGAAGCACAGGCCGAACAGGCTGCTACGTCGTGGGCTGGGCCTAAACAAGGCAGACAATAAGAGTGGAAATCTTTATGAGGTATTTGTTTCCCACAGGTTAAACAATTATTAACTTTTTCTGACATCGGCTGAGGCAAGAAAGAGTCCCCAACGGGGTACTTAGCTTTAGAAGTCTTCGAAGTAGTATTCGGTAGAAGTAATCTCTGGATCTGACCGACCGGCACTTGCGAACAGCTTCTGCTTCGGGCGCCACGCGGCAAGAAAGACTGAGGAAAATGGCGTCGGCTGATGCCTTTATACCCGAAGACCAACAGAGATGACGTCGGGTGAAGTGCGACATCAGCCGAAGCCGGACCCGGACTTTGGAATCCGGCCGACTGAAGGGCTGCCTGACGACAGGACAACCCAGTTGTTATGACTGCAGATGCATCCATGAAGGACATCAACCATCTGGCTCTGCACCGACAAAATCTTCCTCACCACTCTTTCCACATCTTCTGTGAGACCTCTGGAAGAACAAGTGGAAAATAATGAGGAGACCTAAGTCCTTCCAGGAAAAGGGAAGGTACCCTAAAGGATACTGGATCCACAGACAGTGAATACTGAGGCCATGGTAAAATATCCAATGTTGAAAGTTCAGCAACAGTTGGATCAGGCAAATTGTGTCGGATCAGATAAGGTCAGATCATGTAACTTTGATTTCTTTGGATCCAAAGTAGTTGGATCAGACACTATTGGCTTTTTTGAATCTGAGGGTGAAGTCTGATCTTTGTGAAACCTTTTCTTAGAAGTATCTAAAGCAGATGAAGAAGAGGAAGGCTTTGGAGACAAGGTCTTAAGCTGCTTTGCCTACATCTTACTTTTGGGAGATCTCCTGATATCGCCTCTCCAAAGGATGAAGGTAAAAGGCTTTTGAGAATCAATTTTTTGTTCCACTAATGCTATGGAATTGAACCTGTGGCAAATCGAGCAGTCTTCCTGTAAGTGTAGCGGCCCTAGACAGTATACACACAGTGTGGGCATCAGATAATGGCAGATTATGCCCACACTGACTACATTTTTTTTAAATCCTGCTGGTGCTTTATCTGCCACATTATACAGCAAAAACAGACAAGAAAAGAAAATATTTTTCTATTTAACTAACCTTCTTTTCTTTTTTTTAAACAAAGATACGGGAGAGAAAAAACAATGAAATTACCAACAATGGTATGGAAAGCTACAAGAAACTGTAGTAGCATGGAAAATACATTAACAATAGTATCCAAAAGGTATGCAGAGTACAGAAGAACAGAAAAGAGATTAACATATGGGAAAGAGTATGCATAGGTAAGGGGAATACTTATTCTAGAATTAGAAGAAAAAATAGGGCAACAAGACAATTTTAATCAGACTTTCCTTAAAATCGCTCAAGAGTATTGGCACCATATTTTCTGCTGAAAGTGGCAAACAAGGTCTGAGGTAATTAGGTTTGGTACATTGTGGGTAAAGGAGACCATGGAGACTTCTTGGCTGCCATGAGCTTAGGCAACAGCCTAGTTGGATCCGAGGGATCAGATCTGAAGCCATCAGTTGAGGGATAGAATAAAAAAAGCTGCGTCTTACCATAACGTTCCATCTGTGTTGTCAATCTTCACTAATTCTTGACTGTGGGCTTGGTTCTGAGCCTCGGAACAGACTCTGACATTACTCCAGCTTGCGCCTTCCAAAACTCTCGAGCTAAGCTCTACCCATAATGCTCCACACCAAATTATCTCAGATGAAGTTTGCAAACAATAGCGACAGACAAGAAAAAACAGATCAAAGGCCATATCAGTGTACCTACTATGAAAGCCAAACTTTGGAGAGATCTGATCCACCAAGATTTCTAAAGGCAGGGGGAAAGAGGGAGGGAATGTCAAGGATTAGTGAAGAACACAGATGTAATGTTAAGGTAAGACAACTTCTTTATCTGATGCTGTCAATCTTCAAGTAATCCTTGACTGTGGGACAGAGTCCCTAGCTACCTGGATCTTGGGAGGTCTCATGGAAGAATATTCCTGAGCAACAATTAGCCGAATGATGCACATCCCCTAGAGACCAGGTCCAGTTTGTAATGCGTAATAAAGGTACGAGGAGATGCCCATGTCGCTGCTGCATAAATATCATCTAAAGAAGCTCTGCCATGAAAAAATGCAGATGCTGCTGTTCCTCTAGTTGAATGGGCTTTTACAGGTCCTGGTGGTTAGAGTCCCTTTCTGCTGTAAACAAAGGTGATACAGTCTTCTAAGCCATTTAGCCAGAGTAACTTTAGATACTGGACTCCCTAAAGTGACTGAAGTAAAGGAAATAAATAGCTGGTCAGATGTTCTGATTTCCTTTGTTCTGTGAAGGTAGTGACGTAACTGCTGTCTCTATTAAGTGCAGACAGTACTCTTTATTGGAAAATTTGGGGAAAAAATGGGAGTTGTATAGTCTGCCTGATATTTGACTCAGAAACAACCTTTGGTAGGAAGGAGAGATTTGTCTGGTGGGAGACTGTCATTATGAAATTTAAGTAGGGAGGTTTGCAGGATAAGGCCTGTATTTCAGGTTTTCTTCTGGCAGAAGTGATAGCTATTAAAAATAAGGTTTTCCAGGGTAAAAAATTTTAAGTCACAACTTGATGAAGACTCAAAAGGGTGAAAGACAAGAGACTGAAGTATGACATTCAAATCCCATGGCGCAAAAGGTTCTTTATATGGAGGTCTGAGCAATAAAGTTCCTTTCAAAAAGGCTTTGCAAAGTTTATGTGACATAAGGGATGAACCATTTAAACCAATATAGAAGTTAGATATTGCAGCAAGTTGCACTCTAATAGTGCAGGCTGATTCACCGGCCTCACACAGTAAAGCCAAAAAGTCTAGAACTTCATCAATGGCTTCCAAATATGGATCGAGATTACTGTCTAGCAAACATTTAGTAAACTTTAGCCACTTGTTATGGTACAATTTTCTTGATGAAGGTTTGTGGTGGGGCAGAATGATGCATTGGACCAGGGAGGTGAGAGAGGGATGGCTAACAATCATGGGAACTGGAGAAGCCACGCAGTGAGCCAGAGATGCTGCAGATTTGGATGAACCAGTCCCTCCAGGTGGGACAACAGGTCTGGAGCTGGGTCCAGTACTCAGGGTATCTGAAGTAGATGAGGCCCATAGAAAGGGAAACCAGACCTGCAGAGGCCAGAATGGGGAGATGAGGATTATCCTGTTCTTCAACCTGCTGGCTTTCTTTAGAAACCGGCATATTAGGGGAATCAGAGGAAAGCTGTACAAGAGACTAGGGGGGGCCAATCATAAAAGAAAGCGCCTCTGGGTGACTCCCTGGTGGTGGGATTAGGACAAAGTAACTGCTGCACTCGTTCGAGGGGAGGCAAAGAGGTCGCAGCAAGGTTGACCCCAAAGGCAGAATATCTTTCCTGCCACCACTGGATTGAGAGACCACTCGTGACGCATGACGATGGATCTGCTCAGTTTGTCCGCAATCACATTGGAGCTCCCCGGAATGTGTGTTGCCACTAGAACGCGGTTGGAAGAAATTGCCCATTGCCATACTCTGCGAGTGCTTCTTGACAAACAGGGTAAGATTTGGTTCCTCCTTTCTTGTTGATGTACCAGACTATGGACATATTGTCTAATTGAAATGCAATCATTCCCAAGGGGAGGGTATCATCTCTAGAATACTGATATGCAAACAGGCCTCCAGCAAGGAACAAGTGACTTGGACTGTCTTTCACAGGTAATGCCGCCCCCACCCTTTCTGGGATGTGTCCGTGGACACTATGGCTTGGGGATGAGGATGGATACAGGGACGGGCTAATAAAATTTCTTTGGAGTGGAACCACCAACTCAGGTCTTCTTTGCATCGACTGGTGATCATAATTAGATGGGACATTGGCTGATTCAAAAAGAGTCATTGGAAGGCCAGAAGGCATTGAAGAATCCGCATATAATATCTGTCCAGAGGAACTAGAGTGACAGAGGCTGCCGTTGACCCTATAGTTTGTAGAATGAGTCTTGCTGTTACTTTCTTGCTGCGAATGATCTGGCTGACTTGTGATCTCATTCTCTGAAATCTTTCTAGGGGAAGAGATACAATGCTGTTGACCGTGTTGAGCACAGCTCCAGTGAATTCCAGCTGTTGAGATGGTTCTAAACAGGATTTTTCATGGTTTATAGTGATTACTAAGCCAGAACAAAGAAGAAGAGTATATATCATCTTGTACCTTTATGAGTTAACGCCTGGTGGGAGCAGTAAGGAGTCGGTCTAGATATGGAAACACTGAATCCCTGCAGTCTGAGGTGAGCTGCTACCACTGTCATGCACCCTGGGGGCTATGGTGAGAACAAAGGGCAGGGCACTGAACTGACAGTGACTGGCTCTCAGCCATAAGCGCAGGAACCTTCTGGACAGCTTGTCCATTTTTATATGGTGGTAAACATCCTGAAGATTTATTGGGTACATTCAATCGTCTTTTCTCAAGAACAGTAGTATAGACTGAACCAAGACTATCCGGAATTTGGTTTGAACTGATTTGTTCAACTGACTGAGATCCAAAATTGGTCTCCAGTCCCCTGTTTTCTTTCGCACTAAAAAGAATCTTGAGTAGATCCCGGATCCTCTCTGGTTTGGTGGGACTGCTTGGATGATTCTCTTGTCAAGCAGTTTTTGAATTTCTAAGACTACTGCATCCCTTTGACTGGGGGGAATGTCTGGGATTCTTAGACTTTTTGGTTCTTCTGAAAAGGGGATGTTGTAACTTCTGGTTATAATCCCTCTGCACCCATTTGTCCATTGTTATCCTTAGCCAGGCAAATTGGTGCAGTGATAACTGCCTCCAGAGGAAGGCAATCGGGTCTCTTTTCAGGAGTTTTGATAAAAGATACCAGGGAGAGAGTCCCTGGAAGCCTGATTTTGCTTTTCATTTCTGCCTCTTGAGCAGCGTCTTCCATTAGTACTCCCCCATCTCCCCTAGAGGAAGTCATTGCCATGTGAGTCCTGAAAAGGTGCTAGGGACTTTTTGAACTACACCCTCCCACTTCTCTGGTTCCTGGAATAAGGCCGTTGAGCAGTGGAAAAGCAGACACCCATGGCAGAAAGGGTCTTTCCATCTTTCTCACATCCAGCTAGTCTCTCTAACTTTGGGACCAAATAGGGATGTTTCGTCAAATGGAGCATTGACGAAAGAAGACTTAAATGTCTCAGTGAAATCACATAACCACAAACAGGCGTGTCCCCTGATCACTGCGCTTGAACCTACTGCTCTTGTCGTCCTTTCGGCAGCATGAGCAATTAGCCTCATGGACGATTTGGAGACAGATTATAGGGTGGCGAACTTAGAAGCCACTTTGTCTTGAACTCCTTCAGCTACTGCTCCCGAAAGAGTATCTGATAGGTCTTTAATTAGATCTCTCTGAAGCCTCGTAAAATGTGTCATCTAATTCAAGGACCTGAGAGCAAAGGTCAATGAAGCGTATATGTTCTTCACAAATCTATCCATTGTCCTATACTCTTTGTTAGGAGGATAGATAGTAGGACTTTTGTCAACAAGTTCCTTATTGGTGGCTGATGCTACCGCCAAAGCATCCACATGAATTCCTTTGGCCCAGTGTTGCTGATCCTGAGGGGAAGAGAAGACATGGTCAGGTCTCTGGGATTGACTCAAAGTCAGGTAGCTTTCAAGCCCATTGAGTGATCATCAGCGGGCAGAGATATCAAAGAGGGCTGGGCACAAACAGCCTCCAGGTATACTGACTCCTCTGAGGAAAGTTGAATGATAGTCCAGCTACCCCTGTGTTTAACAATTTCTAGGATGTCCCTGAAGGAAACATCCTTCAGGGGGTGACTTAAAGGGAACCTTCCCCCCTCATCAAAATCAATATCTTCTGTGAAGGACTCTTCAAGGGACTCCAACTGCTTCCTTTTGCACTTTTTCTTCAAAAGTACCTCTTCGGTGGGGTGTTCTTGAGAGGTATCCAAATATGACATAACCAATGTGGTTTGATCCTGAGACTTTTGTGCCCTCTTTCCCAGAAAAGAGATTGGAGGAAGCTCCAGTCAAAGGGATGGACAAGACATTTGGTCTGGCAGGGAAGGCATAAACTGTTTGTCCACAAAGGACAAGGCCCTCACCATGACTTGAAAGGGAGAAACTAAATAGACTCCTTCAGAACCGTGGTTTTTCATAAAATCTTCTCCTTGGTTGTTTCTTGCCTTTCTGTGACAGTTTCTGTTCTCTGCAGACAAAGAAAGTGGGCTTAGAAGGGTAATTTCTTTGTTACCCAGGTAATGAAGAGAAAAAATCTGCTTAAAGTCCTGAATCACTTTCCTTTCTCTTGCAAAGTCTTGAAAAGCTCTGCTGTAGAAGGTCCAAATAAGAGGTCACTATGAAGGGGAGAATCCAAAAGCTTGGCCTTAACATTCTCATGAAGGGACTGATGGCAAAGCCAAGCAAACCTTCTAATAACAGAACCAGTGGCCACAGCCCTGGAATAAGTCTATAAAGCACAGTAGATAAATTTAATGGAATGCCTTGGCACCTGTTTAACTTGTAAAAGTAGACGCCACGACTTCAGAAACTGAAATATTTATTCACTGTGCAGTCCGATTGACCAAGGAGGCTGCCTCCAAAGCCAGAGTTGAGCTTACATATGCTGAAGCACCGAGGGGCATGGAGGGCTCCAAAAGTATCAAAGTTGAACCCTGCCACTCGGATCCAGCAATGAAGCCTCAACCCTGGGAGGTCTCCGGGTCTGACAAACTCAAAGAACTCAAGGTAGCTATCGGTACTGGAGAAGGAGCTCTGAACAGCACCGAAACAGTCGAAGCGGGGAAGGTCAGTAAAAGGGGGGTCTGCAAATTCAGCTGGAGTCGAAAGAGGATAAAGTAATGGTGTGGAAGAAGGTAAGGCTTTAGAGCTAACATTGCTAGGAACCGTGGAAGGAGGTAAACCCCTCGCCGTAAGGAGCTGATCCAGCAGTCTCATAATATCAGATTTGGACAGATTCTTAGTGGATCGTACTGGAGAAGCTCATGGAGATTTTGGTGGACATTTGTCCAAAAAGGGGGCTGGGAGGACAGTCCACAAAAGGATCCACTGAAGGGGAATAAGTGGTTCATGGTAAAATTTTAAGTGAAAGGCCATTGGTCGGTACCGAAGAGGAAGTGTCCTTAATTGACATCGGTATTGATGTAGATTGTACTGAAACACGTACCAAAGAAGTCTGTCCCGAAACAGCCACCGTTGGCACTTAAGATAGACTGTTTTGGCCCATTGGTTCCAAGGGAGCTGTCATCACAGTGAGAGTCTTCGCAATTTTGCTTGGCAGTTCCGATGAATTGTGTCAGAATAGAATGACTTCTTTTCTTTAGTTTGGTAGAGGAGGAAGAAGATGATGACCGTGAACTGGCTTCAGTTTTACGACTAGATAAGGCCTCGTCAAAATACAAATTAAGAAAACCTTTCAAAATTAACTTGTTTCTATGGTCAATAAGAGTTCTGTGGCTAAAACTGTGACACATTGCACAGTCCTCTTGTAGATGGACCACACCAAGACAACAGACACAGAGTGTGTCCATCTGAATTTGGAAGCTTCCTGTCGCATTTCTGGCACCTCTTGAAGCTTGAAGTACCTTTAACAGGTTTGTCAGCCATTATAAACAACAAAGGCCACAGAGACAGAAACACTCGTACAGCGAAGTAAGAGAGGAAAGTTTTTTTTTTTTTTTTTTTTAATAAACTACGGAAAAAGGCAGGAAGAAAAGAAATACTAGCAATGGTATTAGAATACCCAAAGGTAAAGGAGAAAAAAGTACCATCGACAGTACCTGAGAAGCTACCTAATGGTATATTAGAGAAATAAGACAAACTAGACTAAAAGAGGAGCGGGTAGTGCAGATATAATGGAATCTCAACAGAAAATAAAAAATAGGAAAATCTAACTTAGAGTTTTGGAAAATCAGCTATTGCTCAAGAGCTCACAGAGAAGGCATCTGGGACTATGAAGTGGCAAATGAGATCTGAGGTAATTTGGTGAAGAGCATTGTGTGTAGAGCTTAGCTCAAGACTTTTGGAAGGCACGAGCTGGAATAACGGCCGAGTCGGTTTTGAGGCTCGGAAATAAGCCCACAGTCAAGGATTACATGAAGATTGACATCAGATTTGACATTATCAGATAACATGTTAGAGATATCAGGCAGGTCTTCCTTGACCCAGAGAGACCATGAAGACATTTTACTAACACTACACTAATACCAGAAATGGAGTTAATAACTTTCCCATTTAAAGGAACCATCAGCTACTCACAATTCCTCTGGAGACCTTTAAATTTCTTAGTCTAATTGACGAACATTTGAATCTTCTCCCTCATCACTTAAATAAATTTAATTTCAATAGCTGAACGCCATGTTCAATTTCATAAACCAGGCCTTTAATCAGGTTGTCCTGTAGGTGAGACATCTTGATCTTATCAAGTCTTAAGTCCCAAAATACACTCCCCCTCTGTGTTTTCAATAGCTGTGGCATTGACTCTCTCTCTGCCTGTTATGTGCAACCACCTATTTTGTATCAACATAAGACATGAAGAAACTTAAGTTTTACTTTATAGTTATCTCACCCCTGGGTGGTCTGAGCTAACTGTGAAAAGTCTTGGACATCCGGATGCAGCACATAATTCCTTATTGGTTGCTTGAACTGGGGTTCTTGATAAAATTTCATATTTAACTTCCAATGCCACAAAAGAATGTCAAAAATTAATTTCACCTTTAATATCAAGAGGGTGTTATCACATAGTCCCAATGGACCATACTGAAAGGAAGAGACTTGATCAGAATGTCCCTCCAATATGAAGACTTAATCAATCTTGGAAATATTACTAAACCTATGTAAAAATGCATATAAAAAGTATTACAGAAGTTTAATTCACTATGCGCATCAACCATCCCAAATATTTTGCAGTTACTACCCAGTCTCTTACCAAGTGATGGCACCTTAATCATGCAAGGTTCTGAGCTGACCTCCTTGAGGGTAGTTGATTGAAATCCCCCCATCAAAAAAAATCCTCTTGAAAATATAACCATTACTTCAGACAGCTCGCCAACTCAGTTAAAGTTGTTCCACCTGGTGGCAAATATTCAGAAATAAATGAAGTCATCCTGCCATAAAACATAATCCCTTAATGGTTGAGAATCTCTCTTCCGGGTCTGTCAGCTGTGCTAAGGGTTCGAATTTTGCGCTCCCAGCAAATAAAAAATGGTCTCTCTCTTCTCCTGGCTCCAGGAAATGAGAAGACCTCATCTGCAAATTTCTTTAATATCTTACTGTATTCCACTTTAGACAGATGGTCTCCTGCAAGAAAATTTCCCGTGACTGATACTTTCTTATTAAACTAAAAATTCTAGCTTGCTTTATAGGGTTAACAAAGCCATTTATATTCCATCTAGAGTAATTTCACACACTGGCGTCATTTTGTTAAAATGGGTTTTATCAGTGCTCTCTCTGACAAGCTCATCCATCCAGAACCATCAAAAACAAAGGAGATGAGCAAAAACACATACAAGGTTATTCCTTTGCATTGGGTAGAGCTCACCTCATAAAGGTACATCCACTTTCATGTTTGCTAAGACAATGTAATAAAATTAAGGGGATCTAAAACAAATGTAATTCAAGGTAATCAAACTATTTGACTCAATTACTTGCATATATATTGTCAAACCTCCATAAGAGATGGTGCAAAACTCTAGTTAGGACGGTGAATTAATGCTGCACCTCCTCAAAGATAAATCTGGAGGAGTAACACCACCAAACCAACACATTAATTTCCAGCACCATAAGTGTTGCTATAGGAAACCCCCTTGCTCATTCAAATGATATTCATAGGGGAAAGAATAAACAATCCATTTCAACTCTTACAATTCCCTAATGCAAAGCAAGTGGAAGAAACCCAAAAGACTTAACACAGGTTGGTTCATTATCTGTCTGACAAATCAATACAGTAGAGGACTGGATTAGCCTATCTCTTGCTTCTTCAGGGGATGCAAGTGTGTGCGCGCATCCGGGGGAGCCATACTTTCAGTTCAGCTGGGTATACCAAATGGAACTTCCATTTATTCAACTTGCAGATTTTCAATGCAGGTTGAAAGGCAGCTCGTCTCAGTCTGGTTTTGGCAGAGTAATCATGGTTGATGAAAATTAATCGATTCTCTCAAAACCACTTTGCCTGGTGAACAAAAACAATATAATTTGCTCTTTCCTGGCAAGTGTAGCAAAACAAATCAGGACTGGTCTCCCTCTGGTATCTCTTTAGCTAGTATGTGAGAATACCCAGTGTGCCCTTTTAATCAGAATATCCAAGAAGGTAAATTTGCCCGTTCAGCCAAGGAGGAGGTTATAAATTTCTTGCAGTTCTGTTCCACTTGCTTGGGAAAGCCCAGAAATCTCAAGTTATTCCTCTGGCTCAGATCCTCCAAGGAAATTCATTTGGATCTGTGTACTCCAGTTGAGATTCCAATTGTTTGACATTATGCTTTAAGGTAGTTGCTTCACCTGCAAGCCTGGCAAGTTAGTCCGAATGGTCCGTAAACATGTCTTCCTGTTCTACCAACAAATAATTCAACTTTTGAATCTCCTGCATTAGTAGATCCATCTTTTTATCTGGGACATGCATGGTAGGAGATGAGTGATCTGAACCCCTAATGGAAAGGTTAACATTTGGAGAACACTATTTAGACTCTTGTAAAAGGTTATGCCTTTTAACGAGCGAGTCATTTGCCGTTCCCAGTGGGCTTAAACACCAAGTGCTTCCTCTACCATCTGTAGTAACACAAAATTATACTTTTCGTTTAGTTATTTAATAGTTTTTGCTTAGACTGTATACAAGGAAAACCCAGACATGTCTCACTATCACCTCCCCAACCAGAAGTCAATATGCTTTTACAGCTCAATTCCTTGCCAGAAGGACTATCCTGCACAGCTAGTAGGACCTGGTCCCTTGCCCTGTTTGTTCCCGTTTGTTGATGCACCACATGCCTGTGGTGCTGTCTGTGAAAATCCTGAGAGGCCCTGGGTCACACAGGTGAGGAAAAATACCTGAAGGGCTTGAATAACGGCCTTCATTTCTTTGACATTTATGTGTTCCCTTATCTGTTTCAGGGACTACTGGCTCTGAACATCTTAAGAGGCCATCCAAAATCCCCAAGCTATATCTGATGCACCTGTAAGCAGACCCTAGTTGGGAATGGGTGGGTGGAAGCTAAGACCCAGACTGAGTTGGATTTGGGAAATCTACCATGCTTCAGAAATGGTAAAAGGGGAATTTGGAAGTCCAGTGAGTGACAGTGCTGAGACCAAAGAGATTTCAGTTACTACTGAAGCTTTCTCATGTGTAGCTTGGCAAAAGGCACTATGGGAATGGTTGCTGCCATTAATCCTAGGGTTCTCAAAATTTCCCTTGCAAAAGTAGACTGAAGGGGGAGTACAGACTGGAAGATGGTACACAATGACTGAACTTCTCCTGGGAGAAAGGCTAACAAACAGGTGTCCAGCCTGCAACCCAAGAACACCAGATCTTGGGAGGGGGTCAGAGAAGATTTCTGAAGACTGAGGATGAATCCCAGTCTATTCAGAAGGGATACTGTGAAACTGAGGTGTAGCCATAGGGTATCCTGGGAGAACGCCTGGATAAGGAGGTTGTCCCAGGATCAGAAAATTTGTATTCTTCAAGTTTGGAAACAGGCAATGGCTTGGGGACAGGCACTTTATGAAAACCTGAAAGATGAAGCAGAGTACTGAAAATGCAATGAAAAAGCAAGAATATGAGGAATTTTCTACAGGCGGGGTGAATGGGAATGTGTAAGTATGCATCCTTCAAGTCTACAGAGACAAGAACGGCTTGAGGAAGGATAAAATAGAGTTGAGTCTACAAATAGAGAACCTTGAAAGACACTATTTCCAAAAAAGTGTTGAGATGGGATTAGTTCATGTTGTGCCCTCTATTCTGGGTACCAGAAAAAGTCTTAAATAAAAGCCTTTTCCAAGGTGATGGTGGGGCACCAGCTCTATAGTCTCCTGGGGAAGGAGGTCTTGCAAGACAAGTGGAAAGAGGTGGAGGAATTCCCTATCAAGGATAGCAGTTTCCCATAAGATATCATGTAATCACTTTGAATAATATCCACTTCTCTGTAGTGATGACTTCTCATGCTGGAGGGGACAGAGTTAGTTTTTTTGACATGGGAATCCCTGGACCAAAGGAGGAAGAAGGGAGCAGAGGACAGACAGACTGGTTTGTCTGGAAAAAAGCTTTTTCCAGATATTGAATCTCTGAGAGGTTTTTCATAAAATCTTCTCCTTGGTTGTTTCTTGCCTTTCTGTGACAGTTTCTGTTCTCTGCAGACAAAGAAAGTGGGCTTAGAAGGGTAATTTCTTTGTTACCCAGGTAATGAAAAGAGAAAAAATCTGCTTAAAGTCCTGAATCACTTTCCTTTCTCTTGCAAAGTCTTGAAAAGCTCTGCTGTAGAAGGTCCAAATAAGAGGTCACTATGAAGGGGAGAATCCAAAAGCTTGGCCTTAACATTCTCATGAAGGGACTGATGGCAAAGCCAAGCAAACCTTCTAATAACAGGACCAGTGGCCACAGCCCTGGAATAAGTCTATAAAGCACAGTAGATACATTTAATGGAATGCCTTGGCACCTGTTTAACTTGTAAAAGCAGACGCCATGACTTCAGAAACTAAAATATTTATTCACTGTGCAGTCCGATCGACTCAGCACAGGTAGTCAAAACACTTAGCAGCTGAAAACAACCAAAAGGTTGCAACAAAGACTTCCAAAAGTACAGTTGTGTACATTTACCATAAATGTAGATGTTCGAGTGTATTCACTGTTGCAGTCATCACATTTGGGTTATCTGCTTGCATTAGCCCTCAGTCGGCCTGATTATCAAAGTCTTGGGTCCTGCGTCATTTGCTGTCTCATCTTACATGATGTCAGGTAGTCAGGGGTATAAAGCATGCAGCCGACGCCATTACATCAGTTTTTCTTGCCCCAGATGTCAGGTGCCCCCATAATGGGAAGCAATTATATATACAAGGTTACACCTCCAACAAAAAAGCAAATACACCAAAAAGCTTTAAACATACTAAGCAAGAATAGAGGTATAGCCAATAGAAGTCAGGGGGCTGGAGGAAGGGTAACTAGGACTGCAACAGTGAATACACTCGAACATCTACATTTATGGTAAGTGTACACAACCGTACTATGTTCTTCGTGTTTCACTGCTGCAGTAATCACATTTGGGTAGATTCCCAAAGCTAAGGATGGCAGGTGGAAATTAGAAAGCATTAGGACCAGCTATAAGGCACTGAAAGACTGCAGTGGCAAAGCCAGCTCTGGATTTAGAGAAAATTGGCAAATGGTAATGCTTGGTGAAAGTATGTACAGAACTCCAGGTAACAGCTTCTAGGATGTCCCTGGTAGGGACACCTCTGAGAAAGTCTGTAGAGGTAGATGCAGCCCTGGTTGAATTCGGTCTTATCCCTTGTGGGATAGGTTTTCCATGGTGCTTATAGCAGAAATGAATGCAATGGCCTATCCATTTAGAAATGGTTTGCGTTGAAATGGCCTTCCCCTCTCCCCCTGCAGCAAATGCCACCAGCAACTGTTCAGATTTCCTGAGAGGTTTAGACTTGCCCAAGTAAAATCTAAGTTGTCTGTGCATATCTAAGGAGTCTAGTATACGTTACCTTTTGTTCGGTGGATTAGAAAAGAAGGCTGGCAAATGAATGGACTGATTAAGAGCCACACTGGATACTACCTTGGGCATGAAAGAGGGATTGGTCCTGAGGGACACCCTGTCCGCATGAAAGATGATGAAAGGCTCCACTGCCATAAGGGCCTGTAATTCAGACACCCTTCTTGCTGAAGTGATGGCTAAAAGGAAGGCTGTTTTCCAAGAAAGGAATTTCAACTCTGCACTTGCAGCTGGCTCAAAAGGAGGTAGAGTGAGTTTTTCCAATACAAAGTTAACGTCCCAGGCTGGAGTTGGGGCTCTCCCGGGTGGTCTTAAGTTTTTGGCCCCTCTGAGGACCTGCTTGAGCAGTGGATGAGAGAAGGGGGGGGGGGGTTCTGTGTTGTAATCAGCTGAAATGGCTGAGGTATGAATTTTGATGGAGGAAAAGGAAAGGCCCTTGTGAAGCATCTCAGTTAGGTATTGAAGAATCTGAGATAAAGTGGGCGCTGCTGTGCCCATCCCGAGTTTGGTTCCAGGAACAGAATCTTTTCCATTTTTCAGCATAACATTTTCTGTTACTAGGCCTCCTTGCCTCCAGAATGACATCCAACACTTGTTTACTGAGGGATGGTAACAGAGAGATCAGGTAATTAGCCAGGCTGCCAGGTCCAGGGTTTGAAGCTGAGGGTGGAGAATCTGGCCCTCCTGCTGGGACAGCAGGGTAGGGGTCTGAAGCAGGTGCCATGCTAGCAGCAGTGACACACTGCGCAAGAGGGGGTACCAGTGTTGGCGTGGCCAGTCTGGTGCAATCAGTATTGTCCTTGGTTTGTCCTGCTTGATCTTTAGTAGTAACCTTGAAGAGGAGAGGCAGAGGAAGAAAGGCATAAATTGATAAATTTTTTCAGGTAAAGGACACGGCTTCCACTTTCCAAGCTTGTTTGTGGGGAGTCCTTGTGCAGAATTTGTCCAACTGGTAGTTCTGGGGGGAGGCAAACAGGTCTATATCTGCCCCCCCCCCATTTGTTTATCAACATGTTGAATGTCTTTGCTTACAGTTTCCACTCGTGTGGGTCCATGAGATTTCTGCTTAGTTCGTCTGCCTGTGTATTTAGCTTTCCTGGCAGGAATTGAGCCTGTATGTGCACTTGGTAGCTCAAGGCTGTGTTCCACAGAACCATGGCTAGACTGCAGAGAGGGTATGAGTGTGTTCCCCCCTGCTTGTTTACGTACCACACAACAGTGGTGTTGTCCATCTTTACCATTAATTGTCCTGGAAGAATGTGGTCCTTGAAGGCTGTCAGAGCATTCTGTACAGCTAACATTTCTTTTAGATTGATATGCAGGTGCATTTGACTTGGGATCCATTTGCCCTGAATGCACTTCCCTGCCAAGTGAGCCCCCCATGCATAGTCTGATGCATCTGTTGTTAGGGTTTGGGTGGCAGGGGGTAGAGTGAATGGCAGTTCCTTATTCTGGTGGCAGGCCCCTGCCCACCAAAGGAACTCTAACTATAGGCAAGGTATGATAGGAATCATCGCTTCTAGATCCTGAGAATGTTGACACCATAGGCTTTTTAGATACCATTGTAGTTTCCTCATATGCAGTCTTGCATATGGAATTAGGAGAATGCAGGAGGCCATGAACCCCAAGGCTTGCAGTATTTGTTTTGCAGATAGCAGGGTCTTTGTGGCCATTAGTTTGAAGTAAGCTGTAAAATGAACTTGTTTCTCTGGCGTGATGAAAGCCATCTGGGAAGTTGTGTTCAAGGTTGCTCCCAGGAATACAATTTGTTGGCAGGGTGCAAGATGCGATTTATTTTCGTTTATGGTGTACCCCAGAGAGTTAGCACCTTTTGTACAAACGCCAGATGATTCAAAAGTATGTCCTGGCTTTCTGCCTGAATTACACAATCGTCCAGGTATGGGTATATTTGAAAATTTCTTTGCCTGCAAAATGCAATGACTAGAGCTAGGCACTTTGTGAATACCCTGGGTGCAGTAGATAAGCCAAAGGGCAGTGCATATAGCCTGCTTTGAAGCATAGGTATCTTCTGCAAGATTCCCTGATTGGAATGTGCAGGTAGGCTTCCTTTAAATCCAGTGCTGCCAACCAAGCATCCTTGCCTAGCATAGGAAGCAACTGGTGAAGAGTTAGCATCTTGAATTTTGGGATCACCAAAAAAGGGTTTAGGATAGAGAAATCCAGGCTAGGACGCCAAGAGTGGTCTTTTCTGGGCACCAGGAAAAGTAGAGTAGAAACCTTGTCCACTTTCCTCTTCTGGGACAGTTTGAATAGCCCTTACACTTGAGAGAGAGAACTTGCTTTTGAGCCTCTGCCCACTGATTTGAGGGTAGATCTGGCCAACTGTTTGGGGTTGGTCAAGTGTGGAAGTGGAATCTGTATCCATGGGAAACTATATTTAAAACCTATTTGTCCTGGGTAATGAGTTCCCAGTTTTTTGCCTGCAGAGCAATATTTCCCCTAAAGGAGCAGTCAGTTGAGAAGGGCTTGGAAGTTTTAAAGTTACGTCATTGAGACAGTTTACCATAGAAGGGTGTCTTACTACTCCCTGCTTTGGAAGTGGGAGCTCCCCACTGCTTAGTCCTGTGCATACCTTGGTACTGATTCCTGCTTACTCTGCTGGTTCTAGGTTTGGACTGAGAAGGCCTGGAAGAAGCAGGAAAGGACCAATTCTTAGACAGCCAATGCCTACTAAATCTTGGAGGCTGTACTTGCAGGAAATCTTTAACAGTTTGCATAGATTTAGCTTTTTCCTCAATCTTTTAAGTACTTCTGCTTTGTTGCCAAACAGGCGGCCCTGGTTTACGGGAGCATCCAGTAATTTAGCTTTAACATGATCTGTCAAAGATTGCTCCTTAAGCCAAGCATGCCTTCTAAGTACTGACCCAGTGACAACAGCCCTGCAAGATGCCTCTAGGGAATCAAAACCACATTGCAAAGTATGTTTTCCAACTTGTTCAGCAGAATGCATTACATCCTGTAAATCCTTATTTTCAGCACAGTCAGAAATCAACATCATTTTCTGTTTAAGCAATCCAATAATATGCTGCTGATACTTTAACATATGAAACTGGCAGTTTAAGGCCCTAATGGCCAATGTTGCAAAAGTGTATACCTTCTTAGCCCATCTATCCAGCACCCTGGAATCTCTATTAGAGGGGGTAGGATTTTTGGCAGTAGTAGCCTTAATGCCCTTGGGTCCCTGTGAAATGGTCTCAGGCTCCGCAGTAGGATTTTTAAAAAGGAACCTGTGAGAGTCAGGAACACTATCTATCTCGTTTTCTGGGAGCAGGAGGTAAGGAGTCAGGGGCCAAGCTAGATTCCAAAAAAGCAACAACAACAATGTCCAGTACAGGGGGGATAGCTAAAGGCCTGTGTTGGGGCAGGAGTAAAAAATTCCTAAGCCTCTTTTTAGAATCAAGAGTAATCCTGGCTTTCCCAGCGAAAATGCTCCCTAAGAGTATGCAAGGTTTCACCAAAAGAGAAATCCTCTGGAGGGGAAGTAGAGGGAATAGAGTCCGCTGTATCAGAATCCTCATAGGTAGATAAGGGTAAATCCTGGTCATCAGAGGAAACAGAAATTTCAGAATCCTGATCAGAAGAATCATAAGCAAATTCTGTACTAGGTCTCTTACAGGGGGAAGGTTGGCTTCCCCTGATTAAAGATATAAGGTCTTCAGCCATTCTTATTTGTTTTTTAGGCATAGTGGACTAACCATGCGGTCTGGGTGTCGGTTTTCTAGGCATGGATCGAGTTTTAGGCCTTGAAGAAGAAGATGGAGTCGGTTTAATATGCAAGTCAGTAGGCCTGAATACACCCTCAGAAGCTGGTGCCTGCACAGCGGCTGTGGACCTATCCAAGTTAGAGATATCCGCAGGTTCCACAGTTGAAACATCTCACGGCATACCGGACTCCGAATGGATCTCAGTAGAGGCCTGCGAATCTAAAGTAGCAGGTAGCAGGGGCTGTGAAAGCGCATCACTGAGTACCGGTTAACTGGCAACTAGCTTAGGAGAAGCATCGCCAGCAGCTTTGGACCTAGGCGGCCTGTCTCTGTCTTTATCTTTGCATTTTTTCGGAATGTCAGTAGTCGGGTGGCTTACTGAAGCCATATCTGGGTAATTGAACCGAGTACCAAACTATTTGAAAGCGTAAATATACCGATGACGAATAGTTCATTGTTTAAATAAGGCACAAAACCGACAGCGAGGTACGTCGTGGTCAGGCTTAGGCAAGGAATACAATACGAATGAAAATCTTTATGAGGTATTTGCTTTTCACAAGGAATACAATTATTGACTTTTACTGACATCGGTTTAGAGCAAGAAAAAGTTTCCCCAATGGGGTACTTAGCTTTAGCTGAAGACTTCGGTTCTGAAACTCAAAAACGAAAACTTAAGGAGTGGGCCAACTGGCACTTGCAAACTGCTTCTGCTTCGGGCACCGCAGGGCAAGAAAGACTGATGTAATGGTATCGGCTGCATGCTTTATACCCCTGACTACCTGACGTCATGGAAGATGAGACCGACGCAGGACCCAAGGCTTTGATAATCAGGCCGACTGAGGGCTACTGCAAGCAGATAACCCAAATGTGATGACTGCAACAGTGAAACACGAAGCACATCAATAAAATATTTCCACAGTAAAAAAATAACTTCCACAGTTGCGTGCTTTCACCTAACAAAATGTCAGGCTTCCTCAGAACAAGTTAATAATGTTAAAAGTCCCCTATATATGTAACCAGCAATTCAAAAGGACCAATAAGCATTAACTTAATCAGCCCTCTACCCACTTTTAAAAAGACAAGCCCCTAATCTCCAACTGTCCATGGAACAATGCATATAAACAATACATGTGAAAATACATATACAAATACATATTAAAAATATATATACATGTTAACAACAAAATACCCTGAACATATTCAGTCCCCTTTCAAAATACTGGAATAATTCCATAATGTGCGTTAATACCATAACCCATTAATAAAATGCTTTGTCACTGTGAAGTTTATAGTTTTGCTGATCTAAGTTTAAGGACACTACTGATACTAATACAATCATTTAACCCTGGGGGCTTTTTAACCCTGGGGGCTTTCCAGCCTCCAACCTGATCTGCCAGAATAATTCTCTGTATTCAAGTTGGGCCTCACAATTTACCCCATGGGCATTAGATGTAACTTGCTCCATAACTATAAATGTAAAATTACAGTTGAAGCATACTTGAGTGTGCTTGAAAAGTGCACTTGTTTCTTTTTCTTTGAGAATGTCATATGTATGTTAGTAAAGCCTCCTGCTAAGATTCCTCTCCGTCTTTCCAATGTAAAAACTATTACATGATTCACACACTGCCAAATAAACCACCCCTAAGGTGTTGCATGTATAACACCCATTGCATTTCACCCTATAATTCCTTGCTGTTAACATAACCTCATCTTTATTTATAAACCTGATAAGGGGGGGGGGGGGGGGCTGTGTTAATGTACATGGTAGACTACAAAGCAAAGATGTTTGAAATATTGAATGATGAGGTGAAATGCAGTGCAGCATCTAGGAATGAAATAAACATTGCATACGCCAAAATTCAATACTATTTAAAGGACCAACTGTTACAAGCAGCATTTGATAAGAACGTGTTCAATTTTTTGCATGTTGAGAAACCACGTATTCCAATAATATTTGGAATACCCAAAACACACAAAGGTATTGAAAACCTAGTATTTAGGCCTATAGTATCAGAGGACAGTTCTATAACAGAACCTTTGGTCATATTTGTGGACTATCGCTTGAAAAAGCTACTGGGATTGAGAAAACACATTACCAAGGATTCTTGGGATTTTTTTTTTAAATATTATGAATGACAAACACAGTGGCACTGTGTATTTGGTGACAGTGGATGTGGTGGAATTATTTCCTAGCATTCCACACAATACGGGTTTGGAGTGGTTTCAGGAAATATTAACTGAGGTCAAGTATTTGGATGCCAATACAATTAATTGATTATTGAATTCATGGAGACAATACTGACAAATAATTACATGTTTTTTAATGGTGAATATTATAGGCAGGAGCATGGAGTGGCTATGGGGGTGGCTTGCACCCCCCTGTATGCTAATTTGGTATTAAACTTTTGGGAAAAGGAGCATATCATAAACACAGAATGGTATAGGAACATAACTAATTATTCCAGATGTCTGGATGATATTTGCTTACTTTGGCAGGGGTTATTATGATTTGATCTCTTTCTTGACCTATATTAATACAACAGCCACTTTTTTGAGATTTACACAGTCTCTTAGCAGGAGATAAATTATTTGGATGTGAAGTTATACAAGGATCCAGGGAACAACTGTTTTCAGCCACGAATATTTAGAAAACACACATTCTCCAAATCATATTTACACTATGGGAGTGGACATCCCAACTTCCAGAAGAAGGGTATTGTGAAGGGGCAGCTAATTAGAGCGTCAAGAATGTGCAGTGAATCTTTGAAATTCCATCAGGAGTTGGAGTTTATTAAGGGACTGTTTGTACAGAGGGAATATCCATTAAGTTTGGTTAATGGTTTAATTGATGAGGTGGTTTGAGACAGGGAAGTTAAGTATTGTCCACCGTTAGGAAAGGGAGGTGATACAGAAGAGAAACACAATTCCATTCAGGTATAATATGAAAATGCCTTTATTCACGCGTACTCCACTACATCTACGGAGATAGAGGGGATTATTAGGAGACATTGGGGAATTTTGAAATTACAGGACAAAATGAGGGACCTGGTACCTGATACACCCCAATTCATTAGAAGGAGGGATATAAACTTAAAGGAAAGGTTGGAAAGGGGAATGGTTAACCACAATAAAGTCAAAAATAGGGAGGGTACCTATAAATGAGGAATGTGCAATCAATGCAAGAACATCATAAATAAAGATAAGGTTATGTTAACAGCAAGGAATTACAGGGTGAAATGCAATGGGTATTATACATGCAACACCTTAAGGGTGGTTTATTTTGGAGTGTGCAAATCATGTAATAGTTTTTACGCTGGAAAGACAGAGAGGAATCTTAAGAGGAGGATTTACGAACATACATATGACATTCTCAAAGAAAAAGAAACAAGTGCACTTTTCAAGCACTCTCAACTATAAATTTAAGTTTATGGTTATGGAGCAAGTTACATCTGATGCCCGTGGGGGAAATTGGGAGGCCCAACTTGAATACAGAGAATTATTCTGGCAGATCAGGTTGGAGGCTGGAAAGCCCCCAGGGTTAAATGATTATATTGGTATCAGTAGTGTCCTTAAACTTAGATCAGCAAAACTATAAACTTCACAGTGACAAAACATTTTATTAATGGGTTATGGTATTAACACATATTATGGAATTATTCCAATATTTTCAAAGGGGATTGAATAGGTTCACAGTATTTTGTTAACATATATATATATATATATATATATATATATATATATATTTATATGTATTTTCACATGTAATTTTTACATGCATTGTTCTATGGAAAATTGGAGGTTAGGGGCTTGTCTTTTGAAAAGTGGGTTGAGGGCTGATTAAGTTAATACTTATTGGTCCTTTTGAGCTGCTGGTTACATATATAGGGGACTTTGAACATTATTAACTTGTTCTGAGGAAGCCTGACATTTTGTCAGGTGAAAGCATTTAACTGTGGAAGTTTTTTACTGTGGAAATATTTTACTGTTTGGAAGTCCTTGTTGCAACCTTTTGGTTGTTTTCAGCTGCTAACTGTTTTGACTACCTATGCTGAGTCAAACGGACTGCACAGTGAATAAATATTTCAGTTTCTGAAGCCGTGGAGTCTGTGCTTTTACTGTTTTTCTGCTTGGTGTACTGTTGGACCTGTTTAACTTGCCCAGGCATAGAAATCACTTGTTGCTTAGTTTCAAAAGCCTTACTGTTGGCCATACTTTTATATAATGCTGCTAGAATGGACAAAAGGTTATTTTATCATTTGAGTGTGGTAATACAAGGTCTTAAAAGCCAAGGTGGCAGAGGAAAAAACGTTTTACCATATTTGTCCATGGCCCTATTAGCTCTTTTTCACTGCAACACATTAGCTGTAATAGAAGTTCTGTAGGTTTCTCAGGAGGCATACCATATCATCCATGGGAATGAAAAAAAATCATGTGGTTATCCAGTCTTTTTTGCAAGTAATCCTGGAGCAAATTTTATTTGCCTTTTTTTGCTTACAGCAGATAGTTAAATTCCCACAGCTCCTGGAAGTACCCCAGGTGCAACTTCCATACATGGGTGTTTGCCCTCATCCTGCTTAGTTTGTTAGATACAGAATTTTGCTCTGACGGAATGCAAATAGCCTACTGGGATAGATTATGCTGAGTTGCCAGTTCCCAGGCTATGAAAGCTTATCAAGAAGAGATTACTTCCATTAAATCAAGGTATCATCCATGCCAATAATTTGAGTATCTGCAGGTTGGGGTGTATAATCTTGCCCTTTGCCTGTGTTAATATGTCCATTCTCTGTGGCAGCTACCATGGTTCAGTGCTAGTTCAGCTGAGTAGCAGAGGGTACCAGTGTTGCCTGGGCCAATCTGGGGTATTAATATTACTCTTGGCCCCTCTTTCCTTATCTTTAGCAATACCCTGAGGAGCAGTGGCATTGGAGGGGAAAGTACAGAGGAAAACGGCCTATCCAAGTGAGAGAGAAAGCATCTGTCCTCCATGCCGACAATTTTTCCCCTGGGGTAACGCTTTCAGATGAGCATTTTCTCTGGTGGCA
The DNA here is from genome assembly GCF_019279795.1 of Protopterus annectens. NCBI lineage: Eukaryota > Metazoa > Chordata > Ceratodontiformes > Protopteridae > Protopterus > Protopterus annectens. The sequence continues at coordinate 542,858,914 of NC_056725.1, read as the reverse complement.
AAAAGGCCTATCAATGGCACACACCACTTTTTGGCTATGCTAAGAAATACTTCCCGATGGAGTTGCCCCTCGTGGGGTACTGACAGGCTTCTGCTGAGGTGATCTGCTAGTTGGTTGTGTCCATCAAGCAAGAACTGTGCCATGAGGTGTAATCCTAGGGAATGTGCTGTTTCCCAAACATCCACTGCTAGGTAACAGAGCAGATAAGAGTGGTCACCCACTCCCCCCCCCCCCGTTTCTTGATGTACCACAGAAGAGTGGTGTTGTCTGTCTTCACTATTAGTACTCCGGGCTTCCACTCTTTTTTTGAAGGCTATCATGCCATTTTGGACTGCCATAAAAATAAGTTATTTCTTACCATAACGTTCTATCTGTGTTGTAGATCTTTTGTTCATTCATTACAGATAGGACCTCAGTTCCGTCCTCGGAACCAATATGGCAGTTTTCCAGCTCGTGCAAGCCAAAAACTCTCAGCTAAGAACCTACCCACAATGCTCCTCTCCTAGATACTCTAGACTGATTTTGCCCGCCCTAGACAAAAACTGTAGTAATAGGAAAAAGGAAGGAGGCTCTGCCTGAGCAAATACCCTAACCAGGAGTTCTTAAAGTCCACCAGGAATCCAGGCAGGGGGAAGGAGGGTGGGAAGTAATGAATGAACAAAAAGATCTACAACACAGATGGAACGTTATGGAGAGACAACTTCTTTATCTGATGATGTAAATCTTTTGTTCATACATTACAGATAGGACAGAGTCCCCAGCTACTTGATTTGTGGGTGGCCCTAAGGAAGGATATTCCTGAGCACCATAGAACCAAAACATGCTCGCCCCCTGGGGGCCAAATCCAATTTGTAATGAGATATGAAGGTATGAGGTCTTGCCCAAGTGGCTGCTGCGCATGTATCATTCATAGAGGCTCTGGAATGAAAAACTACAGTAGTAGTCATAGATCTGGTAGAATGAGCCTTTATTCTGGAAGGTAAGGATAGCTTATTCTGTTGGTAGATAAAGATAATGAAGTTTCTAAGCCAAGAGGATAAAGTCACTTTGGAAACAGGTTTACCCAAACTGGGTCCTGCAAAGGCCACAAACAATTGGTTTGTTTTCCTGAAAGATTTAGTCCTGTCCAAATAACAATGAAGCTGCCGGTGCACATCAAGGGTGTGTAAAAGGTACTCCCCTCTATTAGAATGCCTTGGGAAGAAAAACGGCAGGTCAATAGATTGGTTAATGGAAAAGCCAGAAATGACCTTGGGCAAGAAAGAAGGGTCAGTACCTTAGGGACACCCTATCCGTGTGGAAGATCAAGTAAGGACTCGACACTCAAGGCCTGGAGTTCAGATACTCTTCTCACTGAGTTGAGTGCTATGAGAAGTATGGTTTTCCATGACAAAAATTTCAAATCACATGAATCAAAGGGCTTGAAGGGAGAGCCTGTGCGAGAATGAAGCACCAGAGTCAAGTCCCAGGGTTCTAAGGGAGGCTTGATTGGAGGTTTAACATGTAATACACCCTTCAAAAAGGTTTTCCATAGGCGGTGTGACATATTTGAAGAATTATCAAGACCATTATAAAAATTGGCGATAGCTGATAAATGGACAGTGATCGATGAAGCTGAGGCTCCTGTATGTAGAAGAGTAGTCAAGTATTGTAGAATATCTTGAATAGTTACAGAGAAAGGGTCTAACTTCAGGTCTTTGGCCCAAATAGAGAACCTAGTTCATTTACTAGAATAAACCTTTCTAGTGGAAGGTTTGTGCGAGGCCAGAAGAATTTCATGAACAGGAGATGGGATGTCAGGCAGCCTGGCAATCACTGGAAATGAAGGAACCAAGCTTTAAACTGTGCAGGTTCGGATGAATCAATCCCTGAAGATGAGATAATAGGTCCTGGGAATGATCCAGGATCCAAGGGCTGTGAATCAGATGAGGCCACAGAATCGGGAACCAAACTTGACGTGGCCAGTACGGAGCAATGAGGATCACTTTGCTTTTCAACCTCTGAGCTTTCTGGAGAAATTTTGGAATGAGGGGAAATGGGGGAAAGGCATATAGAAGACCGGGGGGCCAATCGTGTGTTAAGAGCATCCCTCGGTGGTTCCCCCTGCAGGGGAATCAAGGCAAAATAGCTCCTGCATTTGTAGTTCAGGGGGGAAGCAAACAGGTCGCAGCAAGGCTTGCCCCAAAGTTGGAAGATCCAATCTGCTATTACAGGGTTGAGGGACCACTCGTGAGGCATCAGGATGTTCCTGCTCAGATTGCCCGCAATAAGGTTGGAACTCCCGGGAATGTGCGTTGTTATAAGAAAGTGACTGGAAGCTATTGCCCAGTGCCAAATCCTCATGTCTTCCCAACACAGGGAGTAAGATCTGGTTCTGCCTTGTTTGTTGATATACAAGATGACTGACATGTTGTCTGACTGAATTGCAATGGTCCCCGAGGGTAGGGATGCATGGAACGCTTGCAATGCTAAGAGAACTGCCCTCAGTTCCAGGATATTTATGTGCAAGTTGGCCTCGATGGGGGTCCAGGTGCCTTGGACAGTCTTTCCCTGAAAATGCCCCCCCAACCCTAACAGTGAAGCGTCCGTGGTCACCGTGGTCGTGGGCTGGGGAAGACAGAACGGTCGACACCAAAGATTCTTTTGTGGCTCCATCCACCATACCATTTCTTCCTTGCAACAGTTTCTAAGGCGTATCATGTGGTTGAGTGGATGGGTTAACAATGACCATTGCGCGGAAAGGAGCCACTGCAGGATTCTCATGTGCAGTCTCGCCAGTGGTACTAAAGTAATGGCAGCTGCCATGGAGCCGAAGAGCTGCAGTACAAGACATGCTAGTACAAACATGTGAGGAAGAAGGTCTTGAATTTGGTGTCTTATTTTCAAAAGCCTGTGAGGGGGGAAGAGAAGCTTGATAGGATGTTGTGTCGAAGACCGCTCCAATAAATGCCAGTGTCTTTGTTGGAGATATCTGACAATTGTCTTTGTTGATTGTAATCCCCAAGGGGAGAGCGAGACCTTGAGAGTAAGACAAGCTGCGGGACTAGGAGATTCTTGGTCGGGGCAGTAAGAAGCCAGTTGTCTAGCTAGGGAAACACCTGGAATCCTTGTAGTCGAAGATGGGCTACCACAACTGCCATACATTTGGTGAATACTCGGGGGGGGGGGTGTTGGTGGCTGTCGAGAGACCAAATGGCAGTGCCCTGAACCGGTAGTGATTGGTTCCCAGCCAGAAGCAGAGAAACCTCTGGGAGCGGTGATCCATCTTTATGTGGTAGTACCCATCCTGTAGGTCTATAGAGCACATCCAATTGTCCCTCCCTAGGAAGGGAAGAAAGGACTGTACTGTGAACTTCCGGAATTTTTGAGGTTTTATAAATTTGTTCAGTAGGCTGAGATCCAGGATTGGTCTCCAGTCCCATCTTTTTTGACACTAAAAAGAACAGAGTAAAACCCGGATCCTGTCTGTTCTGGTGGGACTGGTTGGATGACTTTTTCTTAGCAGTTTTTCTATTTCTAAGGCTGCTAATTCCCTCTGATTAGGTGGTACATCGGGGATTCGTTTGACGGGTCTGGGAGTTAAGTCGAATGGCATTTGGTAGCCTCTGGATATTACTCTCTGCACCTAAACATCGGTAGTAATTTAACATGTCAGGCTGGTAGATGCAAAGAAAAACAACCCCCGACTGCTTCCAGAGGAAAGCAATCGGGCCACTGCTCAGGAGCGCTGGTAGAGTCTGCCGGAGAAAGAATCTCTGGCTCCCTGGTTACGCGGATCCCCTCTACCCCGAAAAGGGCATCTTCCATATGAGTTGCCCCCTCTACCCCGGGGGGATTGTTCACCACGAGTGTCATGAAAAGATCTTTCGGATTTCTTGAACCATATTTTTCTACCCTTCTGGTACCTGGAGTAAGACCTTTGGGGGTTAGAAAAGCGTATGCCCACAGCAGACAAGGTCTTTCCATCTTTCTCACTACGTGCAAGTGTGTCTCGTACCTTGGGTCCAAAAAGTGCAGATTCGTTGACAGGTGCATTGATGAAGGAAGATTTAAAGGGGTGTGTGAAGTCACACAATCGTATCCAAGAATTACGTCTCATGACAACACCAGATGCGGCAGCTCGAGCTGCCTCCTCGGTGGTGAGATATCAAATGCATCGATGAGTTTGAGATGGATTCAAGGGTAGCTAGCTGCAAGGATACAGAGTTATGTACCTTATCAGGTAGTACTCCCACCAAAGAGGAAGACATTTCACAAATTAGGTCTCTCTGGAGTCAAGTAAAGTGTGCCAGATAATTTAGCAACCGAATGGCAAAGGTCGCTGACGCATAGGTCCTCTTCCCTAATCTATCCATGGTCCTTGACTCCCTATTTGGAGGATGGACAGTGGAACTATCTTCTGCCAGTTCCCTCTTGGTAGCCGCCGCCACGACCATAGATTCAATTGTCAGCTACTTGGACCAATAGGGCTGGCCTTCAGGTGTAGATAAAATTTTGTCCGGCCTCCGGGGGACAGGTTCTACATTGCCCGGGGCCTTCCAGACAGGCTGCACAATTAGTTTAACAAGAACATCTGCTGGTGGGGTCACCCAGGAAGTAGATGGCCAGGCATGAAAGGCCTGCAGAAACACAGATTTCTCAGAAGAAGAGTTAGAGGACTTCCATTCCCCCCGCTGTTTGAGGATTTCGAGAAGGTCTCCAAATGAAACGTCGTCTGGGGAAGTGCGTGGGGACCATTCTCCCTCATCACAATCAGTGTCTTTTGTGATGGATTCCTCTGGGGAGTCAAGGTGCTTCCTCTTGCACCATTTCTTCCAGGGTGGCTCTCCAGTAGGATCTTCCGAGGATGACTCTGGAGAAGGGGTTCCCTTCACAGGGGGTTCTTGTGACTGCCATGCCCAGGGATCTGACATAGCGGGTTGGGACAGGAGCATACTTGGGAAGGTTTCTGATACTGGTGTCCTAGGTGCTGGCTGTGAGCCTTCGGAATGAAGGGCCCTTTCCATCACCTAGATTCATAGGTTAGTAATAGGCTAACTGCCCTTGTGAGCCATTGTAAGCTTAGCCAATTATCTCTTGTGAGGCTCAAACCCTGCACCTTGTGTTTGTAAGGCAAACACCTTAACCATTAGGCCACCCTCCCAACCTGTAAAGCAGGCCCACTCGAGCCCACCTCCAGTTGAGGGGTTCCCAGAGAAATGGAAGCCATCAGAGCTGTAGACATAGACGGTGCCAGCGAGAAAGTAGGCGTCGGATTAGGTGCCAAGGTACAGGCGGTTCAAGCAGTGCTCTGAGAAAGCATCGGCTCCATCGTAGCCAATGCAGCAAGGGTGGTCGGTGCCAAGACGGTATGAAACGAAGTGGACATCGGTAACAGGAAAACAGAGGATTACTGGAGGAGGATAAGCAGGGGAAGATGAGGTAAAGGATTCCGAGCCAGGAGGGACAGAAGGTCTAGCAGGAATGGGCAATCCCCTAGCTGCCAGAAGCTGATCCACAACCTGCACTAGGTCTAGTTCAGAAAAATTCCTAGTGGATATAAAGGAGGCTGCTGAAGGGGAATCAGGTCTTTCTAGAAAGGGACTAAACCACTGACCCAAGAAAGGGTCGTAAGTTGGAGAATATCTTGTCCTTGGCAGGTATTCGAATTCTGGAGCCGATGGAGCCAAAGAAACTGTCAGCATTGTGGCTGGGGATGGTGCCAAGGCATGTACAGTTATCGCATTCCATGGAGCCGAAGAAGCTGCCGGCACCGTGAACAGGGATGGTGCCGAGGCATGTACAGTCATTGGAGCCCATGGAGCCAAGGAAACTGTCGGCACCATGGATGGGGATTGGTGCCAAGGTATGTAGTGTCATTGGAGCCCATGGAGCCAAGGAGACTGTCGGCACCGTGGACAGGGATGGTGCCGAGGCATGTACAGTCATCGGATCCAATGTGGGAACCAAGGACAGCACTGAAGTCAGTGGTGCCATGGTTGGAATCAAAATAGGAATGAATGCTATGGTTGACACCGAGGGAGAGGACACAGGTCCTGGTGCAGAGGAGGTCTGCGCCGAGGGCGATGGCGAAGTACGGAGCCGACTCGGTTCTGTAACTGACGGGGGTGCAGGAACAGAGTGACTCTGTTTTTCCTTATACTTTTTGGTCTTAGGAGGGGATGAGACCTCCGATCCAGATAGAGCCTCCAAGAAGGGTGTCTTGAGTAACCCTTTTAAAATAAGTTTATTCTTACTTTCTGCTAGTGTCGGATTACTAAAACTAGCACAAATGTCACAATCAGTTTTAATATGATCCACACCCAAACAGTAGACACAATGGACATGTGTAACTGAGTTAGGCATCTTACGTCCACACTTGTCACACCATTTACAACCCAACTTAACTTTGTCTGACATGGTATGGAAAACAATACTATTCTATAGAAAGAATAAGATAAAAAAAAAAATATATATATATATATATATATATATATATATATATATATATATATATATATGTGTGCGCGTGTGTGTGTATGTGTATATATATATATATATATATATATATATATATATATATATATATATATATATATAAATATGCAAAGTTGTTAATCTCAAGGTTTGCCAGTAGCTTGAGACCAGCCCCTTATCCCACCATGCACTGCTAGAATTATCTCAGATTTAGTTTGCCGTACCAAGAGAGATCTTGGTGATCCAGATAGCTCGGACCATTTTAGAAACAGCAAGTTTTTAAAAAGTTTTCCTTTTTGATATATTTATGTAGTGTCTGTTAGTTCCATTATTTTTAGATAGTTTAAATTGTTTTAAATTAGGGACTTGTTGGCTTTTTAGTTTGTATGGGTCTTTAGCCCCTTTTCCTACTATTAATCCCTTTAGTAGTTAGGTTTTTTTCTGTGGGACTCAGTCCCACATTTGTATTACATCTTTATTTATATATATATATATATATATATATATATAAATACTATATATACATATATATATAGTACTGTTGTAGATAGTGCCCAGGTTGGGCTTAGTTATTTGTGAATCCATTTACTGTTTTTCTCTCAGTATGTCAGAGGATAGGGAGAAATCCCATCCCAAATCGGGTTTTAAAAAATGCCCAGATTGTGGGCAGAAAATGTCCATCACTGACGGACATATTCAATGTGTCTACTGCTTGGGGGCCAAGCACCTCCAAGACACCTGTAGCATTTGTCACTCCTCTTCGAGAGTCCTCTTGGAGTGAAGGAGGAAACTTATAGACAGAGGATTGCTACAGCAATCTTTTTCAGAAGTTTTGAATAGCCATGAAGGTACTAGTACATCTTCCAAATCTTCAAATTCCAAGTCTTCAGATAAGGTATCCAAAAAGGCTAAAATTTCAGGAGGAGGGTCATCAGTTCCACAGTCATCGGAGCAGAGTGTACCTTTGATTCGGAGCCAGCTCTCAGTATTGGAGCCGGTCTCCGAAGTTCCTTCTTCACCTCTGCTCCAGTCAGCACCTTCGGTGCATTCAGCTAAGTCTTCAGTCAGCCTTTCGGATTTGCACATAGATCGGCTAGTGCAGAAGCTTTTACAGGCACCAGGACTTGCCAAATTGTTGTCGGCCACGACCAACTTGTCGGTGCCGAAGACCATGGAACCGAACTTGTCTACTTCTCCGAGCCGTACTGGACTCTCGGAGCCGAGGCAAGTCGAACCAATGGTGGTCGGACCCTTGGAGCCGATATCCACTCCGGGGTTATCAGCTCCATCTACTCGGATGTCGTTGGCACCAACTGAGGGCTCTAGGAGCCGACGCTCTCCAGTCGGGTCCGGGGAGGATAGTCTCACCGACTTGTCTGTGCCGACTCTCCCTCTCGGGGCTTCGGCTCGGATGAGCTCGGTTTTGGTGCGGGAGAATCAGATGGTACTCTCTGGTCAGTCCACTCCTCCTCGTCGGAGCCATGGTTTCTTCGATGCTATGAGGAGAGTTTTGTCTCCAAAGACAACATCAGCATCGGTTCAGCTTTCCCTCTCCCCTCAAGCTCCTGTGTCTACTTCTGCATCTACCAACCCCTCTAAGCGTAGAGACCCTGAGCCTCAAGTACCCCAACAGGGCATCCCCTGCTCTTCTGAGACCTCCACAGACCCCCCGCTGAGGAATTGCCCAGAAAGAGACTGTGGAAGAGAAGGCACTTAGACTCCCCACAGGAGTCTTTGACATCTGACACGGACTTAGATGAGTCAGAAGGGTCCCCTCGGTCGCCCTCGGAGGATATCTCTTTTGCAGAGATACTAGAGATCCTTAGTCAGAGGGGCGACTGGCAGTCCAAGACCCCCTACTGAGGATGAGTCTGTGCTCTTGAAGGCTTTTGGGTCTCAACCTTCAACTTATTGGGCGTCTCCGCCGTACGACAAGCTCATGGATCTGATCTCTCGGAAGGCGTGGGAGTCACCAGAGGCCATGGAACCTGTCCCTTGTAGACCCAATAAATTCATATCTGCCCCAGTCGTTAAACCTTTTTAGAAAAAAGGAGTGCCTCTGGATGCCATGGTGGTAGCTGCAGCCACCAAAAAGGAAGTATCTGAGACATCCTCTTCTATCCATCCCCCTAACAGAGATTCTAGGGTTATGGATAGATATGGGAAGCGCATGTTTAGTTCAGCGACTTTTTCTCTGCGATCACTGAACTACTTGACCCATTTTACAAGACTACAGAGAGATCTCCTGAAAGAGCTAGGAGATACTCTTCAGGGTACAGTAGCTGCAGGAGTGCCGACAAAGTCAAAGCCCAGCTCGCTACCCTTAACTCAGTAGTGAACTCGTCCATGCGTCTCATATCCTATGCAGCTGATGGTTCGAGTAGAGCCGCTAGATCGGGCATTGCTCTTCGCAGACAAGCCTGGATGCGTCTCTGTTCCTTTGCAGAACTCTTCAAGTCTTCTTTTATTAATACCCCATTTGATGGCTCATCACTGTTTGGGCCCAAAGTAAAGGAAACTTTAACCAGGTGCGAACAGGAAGGCAAGACTTTATCTGCCGTTGGGGCCCGCTTTTCCAGTCCTACTCAGCCCTACATAATGGAAGACACCACCCCCATGGCAGATGGGGTCCGCAGCAACAGGGTGACGGGTCAGTTCTCCAGTCAGTCCTATCAGCGCTCCTGAAAGGGGGCCCGACTGTTCGGCTCTGTAGGCAGTCGGGGGTCGCTTGTCTTTGTACCCATAAGCCTGGATAAACATAACATTGGATACTTTGGTACAAAGCATCATTTCCAGAGGATATTTCATACCATTCTTTACCCCTCCCATTCCTATCAAAAAAATTCCAGATGTTCCACCCAACCTCAGGGAACAAGCAATCATAGAAGTCCACAGATTGCTAGAAAAAGAGAGTCATCCAACCAATCCCAGCAGACCAAGTCGGATTCGGAACTTACTCAAGATTCTTTTTGGTAACAAAGAAAACAGGGGACTGGAGACGCATCTTGGACCTCAACAGACTCAAGTTGGTAAAGAAAGAGAAGTTCCAAATGGTCACGCTTCAGTCCATTCTTCCCTTTTTAGGGAAAGGCGACTGGATGTGCTCCATAGATCTCAAGGACGCGTACTATCACATAAAGATGGACAGACACTCCAGAGATCTGCGCTTCTGGCTAGGAGCCAATCATTACCAGTTTCGAGTCCTGCCCTTTGGTTTCACTTCAGCTCCCAGAGTGTTCACCAAATGCATGGCAGTGGTCACGGCTCATCTGAGGCGTCTAGGATTCCAGGTGTTTCCATACTTAGACAATTGGCTCCTCACCGCTACCACCAGGCATCAATTGACTCAGGCAACACAATACACTCTGACACTCTGCCATCAATTAGGCATTACGATCAACTTCGAAAAGTCTGCCTTATCGCCATCTCAGCATACCATTTTTATAAGAGCAGAGCTAGATACCTCAACCACCACTCTACGTCTCCCTATCGAAAGAGTCTCTCTTCTTCGCCATAACGTCAGCTCACTGGTGTCAAAGAACAAAGCTACAGCAGCGGAGGTATTGAAAGTACTAGGTTTGATGGCGGCAGCAATCCTGGCTATACCACTCGCAAGGATGCATATGCGAATACTTCAATGGCTTCTCTTCACTCAGTGGTCTTACCAGAAACTACCAATGCACCACATGATTCTTATCACGGATTCTTGCAGGAGAGACCTTCGGTGGCGGTTGACGTCTCTTCATGTTACAGTAGGGAGACCCTTTGTCCTCCCCCCCCCCCCAGTAGCCACTGTGACCACAGACGCTTCCCTGATAAGGTGTGTGTGTGTGTGGGGGGGGGGGGGCATTTTTAGGGAAAGACTGCCCAAGGCACATGGACACATCAAGTATCACATCTGCACATCACTGTTCTAGAGCTGAGAGCGGTACTTCTGCCGTTGCAGTACTTTCAGGACTCCCTCCCTCTAGGGACTTTTGCAATTCAGACTGACAACATGTCAGTAGTCTGGTACTTGAACAAGCAGGGCGGAACCAAGTCTTACCCCGTTTGTCAAGAAGTCCTCAGGGTTTGGCAATGGGCGGTGTCGTCCCAGCGTTTTCTGTTCGCAACGCACATTCCGGGGAAATCCAACAACATAGCGGACAAGCTAAGCAGGGCAATATTACTCCCTCACGAGTGGTCTCTCAATCAACAGGTTGCGGAGTTGATTTTCCGCAAATGGGGCCAGCCTTGCTGCGACCTTTTTGCCAGCCACATCAATTCAAAATGCAGAAGCAACTTTTCCCTGATACCACATCCCAGTCATCCCCCGAGAGATGCGCTTTTACACGATTGACCCCCAGGTCTCCTTTATGTATTTCCACCCTTCCCATTAATACCCAGATTTCTACAGAAAGCAAAATCGCTGGGAAGGAAGGTTATACTCATAGCCCCCCCTACTGGCCTCAACAAATTTGGTTTCCGTTTCTCCACCATCATCTGTTGGGAGGATCCATGGATCCTGGACCCAGTTCCGGACCTTCTGACGCACCCGTCAGGGGACCTTCATCCTTCTCTACAGTCCCTGAAACTGACTGCTTGGCTAATCCACTTCCCCTAATTGCCAGGCTTCATTCAATTTCAGAAGATACAAGACAGATTCTCTTGTCCTCTCACAAGCCATCTACCAGGAAATTATATGGCAGCAAATGGAAAAGGTTCTCAATTTGGGCCAACGCGCAGAATATTGACCCTTTTCGAGCTCCGCTACCTTCGATTTTGGAATATTTGACAAAAATTTTTAAGGAAGGGACAGCAGCTGCTACAGTTCGAGTTCAGTTAGCTGCTAATCTCAAATTTTCACCTTGGTCATGATGGTTCAAATATTATGAGCCATAAATTATCCAAAACCTTCCTTAAAGGCGTTCTTCATATGAGACTTCCGATCAAGATTCCCTTTTCTCCCTGGAATTTAAACCTTATGCTGTCTCAACTTATTCTTCCTCCCTCTGAACCAGCCTTTTCTTGTGCTTTAAAAGTCTTATCGTGGAAAACAATTTTTCTTGTGGCCATTACGTCTGCCCGCAGAGTGTCAGAACTTCAAGCATTATCCATCAGACCACCCTACATGATCTTCAATGCTGATAGAGTATCTCTCAGAACGAACCCCTCATTTCTACCTAAAGTCTGTTCTGAGTCAAACATCAATCAGGTCACTGAACTACCAGTGTTCTTCCCCAACCACTCTAACAACTTAGAATATATGCTGCACAAACTTGATGCTCACAGACAGCTCAGATTTTATCTTGACAGAACTAAGGATATTGGGAAATCAGATCAACTTTTTTGTAGCCTTCTCAGAAGCAAGAAAAGGCAATCCAGTGGCTAAAACAACCTTATCTAAATGGTTATCTGATTGCATATCCTTTGTTTATGAAAATGTGAACATGCCTTTAACGCACAAACCAAAAGCTCATTCTACCAGAGCTGTCTCTACCTCTTCTGCTTTCCAAGCTAAATTGCCCCTTGACGATATTTGCGCTGCAGCAACTTGGTCTAACCCTCATACCTTTATCTCACATTACAAAGTAGATAAGGCTTCTAGGGACAGGTCTTCCTTTGGTTCTGCAGTACTGATGAACATACTCCCATGAGCCACCCAGGGTTGAGGGTGCTAGGGACGCTACCCATCAGTGAGAATAATCAGAGAGATTAATAACTTCACATACAGAAGTTATGTACTTACCATAATGTTCCATGAGTTCCATGTGAGTTGCTTATCTCGCCTTTATTCTCACGTCCCTCCCTCCTTCCCCCTCCTGGCTGACTGTTGACTTAGAGGCTAGTGCCATCCTGGTTATTCAATATTTCTCTTTCCCTTTGGGTACTCTTCTTCGTAGATATATATAAGAGAGTATGTATGGGTTGTATAGACTATTATTCACAGCAAACAAGATCTGAGGTAATTCTAGCAGTGCATGGTGGGATAAGGGGCTGGTCTCGAGCTACTGGCAAACCTTGAGCTTGCTATCGGCCGTGTCGGAGCAGAGGATCAGCTCCAACACATCAGTGAGACTAAAGGCGAGATACACAACTCACATGGAAAGTTATGGTAAGTACATAACTTATATATATATATATATATATATATATATATATATATATATATATATATATATATATAATAATATTAATAACAATAAACATCTTTAAAATATAAAGAGAAAATAATAAAATACCAGTGATGTTAGTTAAGGAATACCACTAGTAAAAAGGGAAGGCCTGTCAAAGACAGGAGAGAGGGACAGTAACAAAGAGAGTAAAAAATTAAATTACCAAGGAAAAGGGTAGGAAATAGGCCTAGGTTACAGGCGACAGTGAAAAAAGGCTAACTTGACTAAAAATGTACCAATTTAGAATAAAAAACTATCATAAAATCAACAATTTACTACTTAGCTTTGAGACAGACGGCCAACACGTCTGACTAGGAACGTGGCAAATGAGATCTGAAGTATCTAGGAGAGGGGTATTGTGGGTAGGTTCTTAGCTGAGAGTTTCTGGCTTGCGCGAGCTGGAAAACAGCTGTATTGGTTCCGAGGATGGAACCGAGGTCCTATCTGTAATGTATGAACAAAAGATTTACATCATCAGATGTTCTTTTAGATTTGTGTGTTTGTTTCTGAACTTGGGAGTCCATTTGCCTTGAACCTGGAGGCAGTTGAACTGGGCTCCACGGGCTATTTCTGATGCATTCATTGTCAGAGTTTGTCCCTGGGGGATGAATATGAAGGGGAGACACAGATTGAGGGAGCATGCTTGTGTCCAGCAGGGAAATTCCTTCCTGACACAAGGGAGCAGCTTTATCTTGGCTATGAGAGGCTGTGAGTGTTGGGACCACATGTTCTTGAGGTACAATTGAAATCTGCTCATAAGTTTCCTCAACTGCAGTCTGGCCAGGGGAATCACAAGGATGCAAGAGGCCATATAATCCAGGGCCCCTGAGGTACTCCATGGCTGTGAGGTAATCTCTGACCATGATATGACTGAAGTACAGGGTCAGGAAAGAAATCTCGTCCAAGGGTAAGAAGGCCTTCTGGACAGCTGAATCCAGTAGGGCTCCCAGAACACAATCCTGGTTGTGGGGGGTCTGTCTTGGGATTTCTGTGCATTGATGGTGAACCCCACTGAGGTTAAAAGGTTTTTGGTGAACAGCAAATCCAATACGAGTTTTTCTAGGTTTGTTGCCTGGATGGGTTTACCTTTACAAAGTCCCTCCAAAATAAGAAAAGCTCATCACACACTCAGTGAAGAATGTGTCAAACCACTACTCTTCCATTCAATGAAAAAAAAAAACAAGTTAAGCTTTTGGCTAAGTCACATTCAGGATGTTGAAATGACAAGGAAGGAGTTACCTTGTTTCCATCGCAGTGGTACTTTTTGTGTTTACAATGTTCATCCTCCATCAAGCAATTGTACAAGATTTTCTTCCTTTTGTATGGGTGGGTGAGGAGGAGGACAGTGCTTTACTTATACAAACTCCATTCCCTAACAGGTATGAGTCAATAGCAGCAGGCCACCACACTGAATTTCTAGCATTAAGTATAGATGACCATGTAACAGTCTCTGTGCTAAGGCAATGCACAGTCACTGTTTCTAGCAGTTTGACATCATCTGACAAAATGAACAAATGTGGAAAAGCACAACAGAAAGAACCAACTTTGCTGACAAAATTACCCAGTTTATGATTCAACGACTATCATATACAAGGGCTATTTTATCCAAAAACACTTTTACAGAAAAAAATCCTAAACAGCTGTGACCTAATCGTGCTGAAAAAACAAAGCAAGGAAGTTGCTCTATGTTCTCTTACAGCAGCACAATAAAAATGATTGAAGGAAAGACGGTCTGCCTTGTCTAGCTAAATGGTCCTTCAATGATCATGACTGAGTGAACACAGAAAAGAAGAAAACAGGCCAAAAGACAACAGATTCATTCTCATAACAGCTTCCTGTCATTGAAGAGCAGTTATTCAAAAGAAAGCCTTGCCAACACAGCACCTGAATACTCTTTCTTCCCTTAGTAAGGACTGTCATCTCAAACTCACAGAAACAGAGTGAAGTCAGTGCAGGCATATACATACTTATTAGGCAGCAGGCTACAGATTTTGTTTGTGGTAAACTCCATCTTTAGGGCATCTTTTATCTCTGTTCCCTTACCTTTTACAGGGTCCTCATTCTTCTATAATCTTTCCTCAAAAGGTAGTAACTCTCTTCAACTCTCACTCCACAACCTTCATCATGTCAAAGGGATCAGATTTAAGTTTTCATTCTACCTTTTGCAGCTTCTTAAACTGAAACATTTCTTGCAGGTTAACTATTAGAAAGACATCAAGCATGGTCGTCGGAACTCTTAGCAAGTTTACCAGGTTGCACTGATATGGGCCTTGAGTTAGCAACAACAGTGAAGTTGTTGAGAACCTTGACAATTAATACAGGTGTAACACTGACCATTTAAATTACATAAATAAACTAAAAGACAAATCTGGCTTCATTTTATTACTCTTTTGTTAAACAAGATAAATGCAGAAAACCTACTTTTCTTTTTTGTCAGAAGAAACTTGGGAGTGTTATTTGGTTAAATGACTGACTCAAAGTCTCACTTTAGGCAAATGGTGAATAATGGCTTAAAACCAGGACAACTGCATGAAGCTCCCTAGCAGCGCCTAGCCTTAATTCTCTACACTACAAAGTGCAATGCAAAAATTGTCAACAAGGAGATATGTAAATAGCTGAATGACAGGGAAAACTTAAAAGCTACTTTAGATATCTGATCTGCCATTCCCAAGTATCAAGTGTGTACTAAAATAACAAGTGAAGCTGATGGCTAAAAAAAGAAGTTATGTACTTACCATAACGTTCCATGTTTGTAGTCCATCTCGCCTATATTCTTGGTGGATGGGTTCGGAGCCAATATTCAGCTCCAACTCGGCCGATACTAAAGCTCGAGAGCTTTTACCAACTCGAGGCTAGCCCCTATCCCATTGTGCCTCATGGCAATTCCCCAGATCTAGTTTGCAAGAAAGCAATGAATACCTATCAGGTAAGAATAAGAAAGAAGCTGTATAAATACAGCAAAGGATTTAGAAATATAATCCATTCCAGGTGGGCAATAAAAGAATATTGTCAGGCAGCACCAAAAAAAGGTCCACCAGATCCCCCAGAAACAGGAAGGGGGTTGGAGGGAGGGATGCAAGAATATAGGCGAGATGGACTACAAACATGGAACGTTATGGTAAGTACATAACTTCTTTATGTTATGTAGTCCTATCTTTGCCGTAATTCTTGCTGGATGGGACAGCGTCCCTAGCACACTTATCCCGAGTGGCTCAAGCAAAGAGACTCTTCAGCACAGTGGACCCAAAGGATGACATGTCCCCGAAGGCCAAATCCAGTTTGTAATGAGTGACAAGCGTATGTGGTCTTGCCCAAGTAGCTGCTGCACAAATAGTATCAATTGGGAGCCTAGATCTAAAGGCACACAAAGTAGCTATAGCCCTAGTAGAGTGACCTTTAGCTTTGACAGGTAATTGTCTACCAGCTTGTTGATAAGCAAAGGATATGCAAACCGAAAGCCATTTCGAGAGAGTAATTTTAAAAACAGACAAGCCTTTACTTTTGTTAGAAAAGGAAACAAAAAGTTGATCAGACTTCCTGAATTCTTTAGTCCTATGCATATAAAACCTGAGTATCCTGTGAATACCTAGCTGGTGTAGTTTACACTCTGATTTATTAGAGTGGTTTGGAAAACACACAGGTAGCTCAATAGTAGTATTCAGGTTGTGCTCTGAGCATACTTTAGGAAGAAAGGAAGGGTTTCTCCTGAGAGACTCTATCCTTGTGAAAACTAATTTAAGGAGGTCGGACAGTTATAGAGATTGTAGTTCTGAAACTCTCCTAGCAGATGTTATGGCTACCAAGAAAGTACAGCTTTGTACCTACCATAAATGTAGATGTTCGAGTGCTAATACAGCTGCAGTAATCACAGATGGGTTTTCTGCCGTCAGGCGGGTCCTCGGTCGGCCGAATTCCAAAGTCTAGGTCCGGCGTCGGTTGCTGTCACTTTCCTTCCTGACGTCAGTGAGGCAGGGGTATATAAGACACAGCAGACGCAATTTTCTTCAGTCTTTCCTGCCCCAGATGTCAGGTGCCCCCAGAAGGAAGGCAATACATAAATTATATTTATATACATGAAATGCAATATAATCAAAAATCAGTAGTTGCAAGCAAATATACCATAGAAGGATAACCCAATCAGGTTGTATGAAGAGGGGTTAGGCCCTAGGCCTTTACCAAGAGGGGAAGGAGGGAGGGAAAACTGTACTGCAGCTGTATTAGCACTCGAACATCTACATTTATGGTAGGTACAAAACTGTACTATGTTCATCGTGCATACAGCTGCAGTAATCACAGATGGGTAGAATCCCAAAGCTACGCACAGGGTGGTAGGCACTAGGTGGAACTGGGATGAGCCAGAATGCCCTGCAACACAGCAGTGGCAAAACCTGTTCTAGTTTTGGAATATAAAGGCAGGTGGTAGTGTTTTGTGAAGGTATGCACAGAACTCCAAGTGGCTGCCTCCAAAATATCTTTGGTAGGAACTCCTCTGAGGAAGGCTGTAGAGGTAGCTGTGGCCCTGGTGGAGTGGGATCTGATGCCTGTAGAGACAGATTTTCCATGATAGGAGTAACAAAACCGTATGCAGTGGCCTATCCATTTTGAAATTGTCTGTTTGGTAACTGGCTTCCCTTGAGCTCCTACAGCATAGGACACAAAAAGTTGTTCTGATTTCCTGAAAGGCTTTGTTCTGTCCAAATAATAACGTAGCTGTCTATGGATATCTAAGGAGTGTAGCAGCCTTTCCCCTTTGTTTTGAGGATTGGGGTAAAAGGTAGGTAAGTGTATGGCTTGATTTAAAGCTACCCTGGATACCACTTTAGGCATAAATGACGGGTTGGTTGAAGGGAAACCCTGTCCTGATGGAAGATGAGAAAGGGCTGCACAGCCATGAGGGCTTGTAGTTCCGAAACCCTACGAGCTGAGGTAATGGCCAGAAGGAAAGCTGTTTTCCAGGACAAATACTGCAAATCTGTTGAGGCAGCTGGTTCAAAGGGAGGCAATGTTAATTTTTCTAGAATGTAATTAAGATCCCAGGCTGGTATTGGTTGTTTCCTTGGTGGTCTTATATTCTTAGCCCCTCTGAGGAACTGTCTTAAGAGTGGGTGAGAGAATAAGGGTGGATCCGTGTTGAATTCTGCAGAAATGGCTGAGGCATGGATTTTTATGGAGGAAAATGAAAGTCCACTGTTCAGCAGCTCAGCTAGATACTGTAATACCTGAGGCAAATTCAGTTTTCTAGGGTCCTGGCCTTTTTTCTCATTCCAAGAGCAAAACCATTTCCATTTTGCGGAGTAAGCCTTTCTAGTAGATGGCCTTCTGGCCTCCAAAATGACATCCTGCACCTCTTTGGGGAGTAGGGTCTGTTGTGGTGTTAAGGAATTTTCCATGCAGCGAGATTGAGTGTTTTCAGCTGACTGTGAAGAGTTTTGTAGCTGTGCTGAGTCAGCAGAAGAGGCATTTGAGGTAGGGACCAGGGAGGAGTATGTGTTAGGCTCCTCAGGAGTGGGTACCAGTGTTGTCTTGGCCAGTCTGGAGCAATCAGTATCATCTTTGGTCTGTCTGCTCTTGCTTTCAAGAGCACCTTGGGCAGAAGAGGCAGAGGTGGGAAAGCATAAACTGTCCATGCTGTCCAACTGAATGAAAGGGCGTCCACTCTCCAGGCCTTTGGATGAAAGGTCCTTGAACAAAACTTTTCCAATTGATGATTCCTGTGGGAGGCGAAGAGATCTATGTCTGGCCTCCCCCACGCTTGGATTATCTTTGTAAACATTTGAGGATGCAACTTCCATTCGTGTGGATCTGTCATATTTCTGCTTAGATTGTCTGCCAGCGTGTTTTCCAAACATGGCAAGTACTGTGCTTGAAGTTCGATTTGCCATTCCAGAGCCAAGTTCCAAAGTGTCATGGCTAGTCTGCACAGGGGGTATGAATGTGTTCCTCCTTGTTTGTTTATGTACCACATTACTGTGGTGTTGTCTGTTCTTATCAATAATTGTCCTGGATGCAGGAAGTCCTTGAAAGCTGTAATTGCATTTATCACTGCATTTCTTTTTGATTGATGTGAAGGTGCTTTTCCTTTTGGGACCATTTGCCCTGAATGCACCTGTCTGTCATGTGCGCCCCCCAGGCGTAATCTGAGGCGTCTGTTGTGATGACTTGATTTGCTTGAGGCTTGCAGAATGGGAGACCTGTGTTTGCTTGACATGCTTGGGCCCACCATAGAAATTCCTTTTGCAAACATGGAATTATTGGTATTATTGTTTCCAAACTCTGGCTGTGCTGAGACCAAAGGTTTTTTAGGTACCATTGAAGTTTCCTCATATGCAACTTTGCACATGGGATTAAAAGAATGCAAGATGCCATGAAGCCCAGAGCCTGCAGGATTTTCCTTGCAGTAAGCCTGGTACAATTTGCTAGTATTTTGAAGTATTGAGTTAGTTGCCCCTGTTTTTCTGGCGTAAGATAGGCCATCTGGGTGTTTGTGTCCAAGTTGGCACCCAGGAAAGTTATTTTCTGAGATGGTGTTAGCCTGGATTTCTCTTTGTTGATTGTGTATCCCAGAGAATGCAGTAACCGTGTTACATAAGCCAGATGTTCCAGAAGTATGTGCTTGCTGTCCGCTTGGATCAGGCAGTCGTCCAAATAAGGGTAAATATGTATCCCTTGAAGTCTGCAGTAGGCAATTACTGATGCCAGGCATTTCGTGAATACTCTGGAAGCAGTAGATAAGCCAAAGGGCAATGCAGAGAATTGATAGTGTATTGAACCTGCAAGAAATCTGAGGTATCTTCTGCAGCTTTGTCTGATTGGGACATGCAGGTATGCCTTCTTGAGGTCCAATGTTACCAGCCAAAACTCCTTGCCCAGCATGGGAAGAAGCTGCTGTAATGTGAGCATCTTGAATTTTGGTTCGAGTAAGAATGTGTTTAGGATGGATAAGTCCAAAATGGGTCTCCAGTTGGATCCTTTCCTTGGTACCAGAAATAGCCTGGAATAAAAACCTTGACCTTGCTCGTGAGTAGGTACCTCTTGAATAGCTTTCATGTCTATGAGCTTTGAAATTTGTAGTTGTGCCTCTGCCCTTTGACTGTGTGGCAGGTTTGGCATGCCTCTCATTTTTGGAAGAGTGTGAAAATGAAATCTGTAGCCTCTGTTTATAACGTCCAGGATCCATTTGTCTGTTGTGACAATATGCCAATTTCTTGTAAATAATGCCAGCTTTCCTCCCAAGGGTGCTGCCAGCTGAGACTTGCTTGGCATGGGAAGGAGGAAGTCATTGGGTTTGTTTCCTGTATTGTTGTGCACTGTCTTCGCCACCTCTTGGTGCTGGAGTTTGCCATTGCCTGCCTCTATATGATCCTTGTGATTGTCCTCTGCCCCTTGTGCGCCTGTATCTACCTCTTTGGGGCTTGTCTGTGGCTGGAAAGGACCAGTTTTTAGAAGGCCAATTTCTGCTAAAACGTGGTGGTTGAACCTGTAGAAAAGCTTTGACAGTTTGCATAGATTTGGCTTTTTCTTCCATTTTCCGTAGTATCTCCTCAGCATTAGTACCAAATAACACATCCTTTTGTAAAGGAGCATCTAATAGTTTAGCTTTCACATGATCAGGCAAGATTTGTTCCCTAAGCCAGGCATGTCTATATGAATGACTGATCCTGTAACAGCAGCTCTACCTGAGGCCTCTAGGGCATCATAGCCACATTGTAAGGTGTGTTTACCCACTTGTTCTGCACTATGCATCATATCCTGCAACTCCTTCAAGTCTGGTTGTTCAGGTTGAGACATTTTATTTCTTAATTGTGATAACAGAAACTGCTGATATTTAAGCATATGAAACTGACAATTTAAGGCCCTCATGGCTATGGTGGCCGAGGTATATACCTTTTCCCCCCACCTTTCTAAGGATCTTGACTCTCTTTCGGAAGGTAGTGGATTCTTAGCAGTAAAGGCCTTCATTCCCTTGGGGCCTTAAGAAATGGTTTCAGGGTCAGCATTATGGCTTTTGTTAAGAAATTGGTGAGAGTTAGGAACTCTGTAGTACCTATCAGGCTTGACTGGGGCAGGAGGCAGGGAATCCGGATTAAGGCAAGCCTCCGAATAAACATCATCAAGTATGTCCAAGACAGGAGGTATCGCCAGAGGTCTGTGTTGAGGTAACAAAAGAAATTCCCTAAGCCTTTTCTTGGAATCAGAAAAGTCTTGGCCTTCCCAATGGAAGTGTTCCCTCAAGGTGTGCAAGGTTTCCCCAAAAGAAAAATCCTCTGGAGGAGATACAGAAGGAATGGACTGCTCTGCATCAGAATCTTCAAAAGGGGAGTAAGAGTGTTCCTCTACATCAGAATGTTCTGAAAAAATGGAGCCCTGATCAGAAGAGGGAGAATCTTCCTCCACTCTGGGTCTCTTGTGTGGAGGGGGTTGGGAACCCCTGATAAGAGTAATTAAATCCTCAGCCATTTTAAGCATCTGCTTTTTAGGCATGGGGCCTGGAGATGGGCCCTGTGCAACAGGCCTCTTGGGATGCCTGGCTGATTTGGACTTAATAAAGGCCTTAATGGAAAAGGAAGATGAGGGTCTAAAGACACCATGGGTGGAAGTGGACCTGTCCACATTAGGAGGCTCAACGCTCACAGTGGCTTCGGTGGTTGTAGGCTGGGTCTGGGCCGAGGTACCTGCGGTCTCGGTTACAGAAGACACCGCCAAAGAAGTGTCGTCGGTAGTCAGGGACTGCATAGGCGTCTCGCTGAGAACCGGACCACGTGTAGCCGGTTTTGGCGTGGTGTCGGTGGGGACCGCGGACCTCACGTGCCGGTCCTTGTCCTTGCGTTTTTTGGACAAAACAGTAGTCGGAGTCTCCGACGACATTTTATAATCAAAGGCTGTACCAAAAAAGTGTTGGGCGAACTCTGCCCGACGCTTAATAGTGCGTTTATTGAAAGTAGCGCAAAAGCGACAGCCCGAGACGTCGTCGTCTGGGCCTAAACAAGGTATGCAGAGGGAATGGAAATCCTTATGCGGTATTTGCTTCCCACAAGAAATACAATTGTTAACTTTTTCTGTCATCGGTCTGAGGCAAGAAAAGTTTCCCCAACGGGGTACTTAGCTTTAATGAAGACTTTGGTTTCCAATTTTTCGTAAATTCAGGAGCTGGCCGACCGGCACTTGCGAACTGCTTCTGCTTCGGGCAACGCGCGGCAAAAAAGACTGAAGAAAATGGCGTCGGCTGTGTCTTATATACCCCTGCCTCACTGACGTCAGGAAGGAAAGTGACAGCAACCGACGCCGGACCTAGACTTTGGAATTCGGCCGACCGAGGACCCGCCTGACGGCAGAAAACCCATCTGTGATTACTGCAGCTGTATGAACGATGAACATCAAGGTTTTCCATGATAACAACTTTATGTCTGATGACGAGGATGGCTCAAAGGGTGCAGACATCAAAGATGAGAGGACTAAGTTTAAGTCCCAGGGTTCTAATGGTTGTTTTATTGGGGGCCTAAGAAGTAGAACTCCTTTTAAGAAAGTTTTACACAGGGAGTGCTGCATGTCTGGATTTCCCATGAAACCAAAATGGAAACTGGAAATGGCAGCTAATTGAACTCTAACTGTAGCGGCTGCCACTCCTTCATGAAAAATTGTTAGGAAGGATAAAAATGGATTCTAAAGGAGCTGCATATAGATCTAAGCCTCGATTCGTAGCCCAAAGGGAAAACCTTTTCCATTTGCTAGAATATAGTTTCCGAGTGGAAGGTTTATGGGATGAAATTAAGATGTGTTTGACCACTGGGGATAAGGGAATACACCTGGCTATTCGTGGAGTTGGAGCAGCCATGCTGTCAATTTGAGGGTGTGGCTGGAGGGATGGAACTGTCCCGATTGATGAATCGGGAGATCTGGAGATGGGTCCAGAATCCATGGTTCCTCCAAGAGGTAGGGCCACAGGAAAGGAAACCAAACTTGTTGAGGCCAGTAAGGAGCAATGAGGATCAAGGAACTCCTCAACTGTCTTGCGTTCTGTATTACTTTGGGGATGAGTGGAAAAGGAGGAAAGGCTTAAAGAAGTCCTGGGGGCCAATCATGAACTAGAGCATCCCTGGGTGACATCCTCGGATGGGGAATGAGGGCAAAGTGGCTGCTGTATTTGGTGTTCAGGTGAGCGGCAAATAAACTGCAGCAAGGCTGGCCCCATCTGTGAAAGCTCTCTTTCGCAACCATTGGATTCAGGGACCACTCGTGAGGCATCAGAATTGCTCGGCTGAGTTTGTCCGCTATTACATTGGATTTCCCCGGGATATGCATTGCTATCAGGAAGCATTGAGTATCCATCGCCCATTTCAAAATTCTTAAGGCCTCTCGGCAAAGCGGGTAAGACTTGGTTCCCCCCTGCTTGTTTATGTACCACACGACAGACATGTTGCTGATTGAATCGCAATCATCCTGGTGGGAAGGGAGCTGTGAAGTGCTTGCAATGCACATAGCACCGCTCTCATCTCCAGAACATTGATCTGCAAGTGGTTCTCATGGTTCTGCCAAGTACCTTGGACTGTCATTCCCAGATAATGCCCCCCCCCCCAATCTGGGAAGCGTCCGTGGTCAAAACTGCTTTCTCTTGGGGAGGAACAAGTGGATGACCTAGGACAAGTTGTTTCATGTGTAATCACCATGTCAGATCTTTTTTGCATGCGTCTGTTATTAATATCTGGTGAGACAATGTAAGGTCTTGCATCGACCATTGTGCAAATAGCATCCATTGGAGAATCCTCATATGTAGGCGAACAAGAGGAACTAATAGGGTAGCGGAAGCCATAGACCCTAAGACTTGAAGGACTACTCTGGCCTGGACTCTGTTTATTAAGGATATGACCTGACTGTGTAGAGATTCCATGCTTTCCTGTGTTAGCTTTACTGACATGGTGGTTGTATCTATTTCTGAGCCTAGGTATACAATATGCTGCGAGGGGGATAAGACTGACTCATGCAAGTTGACAGTGATGCCTAGACTGGCGCACAAGGATAGAGTCTGATCCCTGGTCCTTATGAGTGGATGCTTGGTGGTAGCAGTGAGGAGCCAGTCGTCTGTACGGAAACACGTGGAATCCTTGACGTCTCAGGTGAGCCGTTACCACTACCATACATTTGGTAAACACTCTGGGGGCTGTAGTGAGGCCAAAGGGCAGTGTTCTAAAATGAAAATGACTGGCTGCCAGCCTGAAGCGCAAGTGTCTCCTGGAGCGCGCCTGTCCATTTTAATGTGGTAGTATGCATCCTGGAGATCGATTGAGCACATCCAGTTGTCTTTCCCAATAAAGGGAAATATCAATTGCAGAGTGACCATTCGGAACTTTGATTTTCTTACATGCTTGTTGAGCCTGCTGAGATCTAGAATTGATCTCCAGTCCCCTGTCTTTTTTGGAACTAAAAAGAATTGAGAGTAAGTTCTGGATCCTACTTGCTCTGCGGGGGCTTCTTGGATGACTCTTTTTTTGCAGCAACGAGATGACTTCTGATGTTGCGCGGTCTAGTTGGATGGGTGGTACATCTGGAAGAGACCATTTTGTTGGGGGTTCGGAAATGAAGGGGAATCAGGTAACCTCTGGATATTATTGCATGTACCCAACGATCTTGAGTGATAGTTAGCCAGGCACTTGGGTATAGGGATATACGACCCCCGACTGCCTCCAGAGACGGACAGTCAGGCAACCCCTCAGGGTCGATGGAAGGGACGATCAGAGAAATTTTCTTTGTCTTACTAATGTTGCGGACCTCCTCTGCCGCGAGGGCGGCGCCTTCCATTATATCCTCCCCCTCAGCCTCTGAGGGAGGGCTGACCTTGTGCCTCAGGAAAATCTTTTTGGGATTTGCGGAACCACATTTTCCCTCCTGTATTACCCTTGGGATAGGGTCTGGACGGGAGAGAGAAATGGACTCCAACGGCAGACAAGGTTTTGCCATCCTGCTCGCACCTAGTCAAAGTCTCTTTCACTTGGGGTCCAAAACGAGATGAACCATCAAAGGGAACATTAGTGAAGGAAGACTTGAAGGATTCCGTAAAATTACAAAGACACATCCACGAATGTCTCCTAAGGGATATTGCTGCTGCGGCTGCTTTACTCGCTCCATCTGCCACATATGAAATCAGCCTCATGGAGGAGTTAGCTATGGAAGTAAGGGTGGAGAGCTGCAGAGAAACCTTATCCATGGAACCTGGAGCTACTGAACTCTGGAGGGTATCTCAACTCTTTCAGGAGATCCCTCTGAAGTTGAGTAAAATGAGCCAGGTAATTCAGCAATCTTAATGTAAATGCCGCTGAAGAAAAAGTACGCTTCCCGTAACTATCCATCGTCCTGGACTCCTTGTTAGGAGGATGGATATTCGAAGACGTCTCAAATAATTCCTTCTTGGTGGCCGCTGCTACCACCACAGCATCAACTGGAACTCCCTTACTAAGCAAAGACTTGTCCTCAGGTGCTGTCATAAATTTGTTTGGCCTCCTCTGGACGGCTTCCACTGAATCTGGAGAGGTCCATGCTTTCCGCGATATGACCCCCAAAAGTTGCTCATAAGGCGGTGTCACCCAGGAGGTGGAAGGTTGGGAGCCAAAGGCCTCAAGATACATTGATTCATCCTCAGTAGGGTTAGAGGTCTTCCAATCACCCCTCTGTCTAAGGATTTCTAGGATGTCAGAAAAAGAGACATCCTCAGAGGGGGATCTAAGGGACCCTTCTGATAACTCTAAATCAGTGTCTGACGTGACAGACTCAGGGGAGTCTACATGTTTCCTCATACACAGCCTCTTCCGAGGGAGCTCTCCAGTGGGATAATCTGGGGAGGTCTCGGAAGAGGGGGCACCTCCAATGAGGGCTGCTTGGGCCTCTGGTTCTCTAAGCTGTGGGGGTGGTGGTGGGGGGAGAGGTTGCTGCCTGCTGCTTGGTGGGACTCACATGCCAAAGGAATGGCTTTGGCAGAGGATAAAGCCTTCTCTATAGCTTCGAAAGCCTCCCCACGCTCCGAAGAAGACCTCCGCTTTCAGGGGGAAGATGGTCGACTCCTAGCAAGAGGGAATGGCTCCAAAGCAGAAGTGGGAGCCGAGCTGAGTTGGGCTGAGGCTCCGAGAGGGAGGGTTGGTTCCGACGAGAACCCAGGGTAACTGTCCCCCTCGGAATCAACACGAGAGCGTCAGCTCCCAAAATCCTCGGCTCCAGACTGAGCCATTGAGGACAGAGTAATTCACTCCAATGAAACAGGTTGAATCCCCGGAGTCGACGGGTCGAAGACAGAGGAACCTGATGTAATAGGCTCCGAGACCAAAGCAGTCAGAGGAGGAACAGTGGTCGGTAAAGGGGTCGGCTCCGAGACCTTTGGGTCTGGAGGGGCCAATTTTCTAGCCAGAGCTGGATCCAAAAACTACCTCTTCACCACCCTCTCGATGTCCTCATCTGATAGGGTCCTGGAGGATCTGGTGGAAACAGAAGGAGACCAAAATAGGAGATCTCAATGTAGGAGATACAGTTCCGATGTCAGGCAAAATTTTCGGTACACAAGACTGTCTCAGAACCGATGAAATCGACAACACCGAAGTTGAAACAGAGTAAGAACCGGAATTTCTTGGTTCTGACGCTTTAGTCTTTTTGGTCGGCTCTGAAGCCGGGGCCGATGATTTCCTCTTTGAGGATTTTGGAGCTGCCTGACCAAGTTCCAGCTGTTCCTGGAAGGAACTGGCCATGAGACCCCTGTCAATGAGTTTTCTCTTCCTTTCATTCAAAACTCTTGTGCTAAAAGCATGACAGAAGGTGCAGGGTTCCTGTAAATGGGCTTCGCCAAGAAAATATACACAACTGGTGTGGCTGTCTGTAAGAGACATTTTCTGTGCACACCTATCACATTTTTTGAACCCCGAAGGGCGATGATCCTTGTGATCTTTATCTTTAGACATTCTTAGACTCTAAGACAAAAAGATAACAACAGTAAAAGTATTGACAACAATAAAGGTGAGAAGAGAAAAAGATTTTTTTTTTTTTTTACAACAGTCACACACACACACAGGGAGGAAAGGCCCTCTAACTTAAATGGGCCGTACAGTCCTAAGGGGGGAATAGGGGTTGAAAAACTTTCAAAAACAGTCGCACAAGAGATAGAAACTATCTATATATATATATATATATATATATATATATATATGTGTGTGTGTGTGTGTGTGTGTGTGTGTAACAAGTAGATAAAAGGTAGAAAAGGACTAAATATAGTAAAAAATCGTTTTACTTAGCCAATGAGCCAGTAAGGCATCATGGGACAGGGGCTAGCCTCGAGCCAGTAAAAGCTCTAGAGCTTTAGTATCGGCAAAGTTGGAGCCGAATATTGGCTCCGAATCCATCCAGCAAGAATTACGGAGAGAAAGGACTACATAACATTAAATGTTTCCATTTTCTTTGACAAAGGGTTCATGCACAAGGTCCGTTTGATTTAACTATTACTATTATGATGCATGAAACTATGTATCCCAACATTCTAGGATGACTTTTACAAGGCATATGAAATGTATGTGCAACTCTGCAGCTGCCCGAGGGAACATTAAGTATTATTTGGTTCTTTTCTTCCTCTTGTTTACACAAACTATCAGTACACTACAAATGACTGCAGCATGTCGCAAATAACCACCCACAAACTAAAAAAAGAAGTTATATACCTACCATAACGTTCGATGTTTGTAGTCCATCTCGTCCTTCCTTATTACGTTTGGGATCGGAGCCGAACCTCGGCTCCGACTTGCCCATACTCTAGCTCGAAAACTTCTGGTTGGCGCGTGGCTAGGAGGTATCCCATGATTAATCACTAACACAATCCAGACCTTGTTTGCTGCAAGGAGAAACATACAGAGAAAAAGAACAAACCAAGTTGAAAGGACTAACATAATCAAACAAACTGGAGACACACTACCCCCAGGTTCTCAAGAGGGGGGGCAGGAGGGTGGGTTCGTAAGAATGAAGGGCGAGATGGACTACAAACATAGAACGTTATGGTAGGTACATAACATCTTTACGTGCTGTAGTCCTATCTTGCATTCATTCTTACTCTTGGGACAGCATCCCTAGCACTTTCATCTTGGGTGGCTCATTGGAAAATGCTCCTGAGTACTGTGGAACCAAAGGAAGACCTGTTCCTGAAAGCCATATCCAATTTGTAGTAAGTAATGAATGTATGAGGTGAAGCCCATGCTGCTGCAGCACAAATGTTATCTACTGGAATTTTAGCCTGAAAAGCTACCAAAGTAGACACAGACCTGGTAGAATGAGCTTTCACCTTGAAGGGAAGATCTTTGCCACTAGATGAATAGACAAAGGAAATGCAGCTGGAAATCCAGTGAGATAATGTGACGGTAGAAACTGGAAGGCCCTTCCTAGTAACTGAAAAGGAAACAAACAATTGATCTGACCTTCTGAAATCTTTAGTTCTGTCCACATAAAAATGCAATTGCCTATGCACATCCAGTTGGTGAAATTTGTACTCTTCCTTGTTAGAAAAATTAGGGAAGAAAACAGGCAATTCAATGGACTGATTAACACTGGCTTGAGAAGAAACCTTAGGAATAAAGGAAGGGTTTGTCCGTAAGGAGACCCTATCTTTGTGAAACACCTAATAAGGGGGCTTAATGGAAAGAGCTTGCAGTTCAGAGACCCTTCTTGCAGAAGTGATGGCCACTAAAAATATAGCTTTCCAAGATAACTTAAGGTCACATGTTGCTGAGGGTTCGAAAGGACTTGACATAAGTCTATGGAGAACAAAGTTCAAATCCCATGGCGCCACCGGATCCACGACTGGGGGTCTTAACAAGGTGGTCCCTTTAAGGAAAGCTCTACAGAGTCTACAAGCCATAAGATTAGGCTTATTAGCCAAATAAAAAGTGGAAATAACTGCCAGTTGAACTTTAACAGTGGCAGCTGCTGAACCTTGGTGGAACAACTGAGAAAGGAAGTCTAAAATGGCAGAAATGGGAGCTGTGTAAGGATCAAGGTTTCTCTCACGGGCCCAAAAGGAGAATCTTTTCCATTTACTGGCATAAATCTTTCTGATCGAAGGTTTGTGAAAGGATGTCAGAATGTATACAACCTCAGGAGAAAAGTCATGAAAGCCTGACTAGGGATGGAACTGGAGCAGCCAAGCTGTCAAATTGAGGGTGTGGAGAGAGGGATGGAACACCTCTGACATGTGCGTCAGCAAATCTGGCACTGGGTCCTGAGTCCATGGTTCGTCCATTAGATGAGGTCTGAGAAAAGGGAACCAAATTTGTCGAGGCCAGTAAGGACCAATTAAAATCATTTTGCTTCCCAAGGATATTGCTTTCTGAATTACCTTCGATATGAGGGGGGAATGGAGGGAAAGCATAGAGAAGTCCCGAGGGCCAATCATGAACAAGTGCATCTCTAGGGGTTTCCTCTTCCGCGGGAATCACGGTGAAGTAGCTGCTGCATTTGGCATTGAGAGGGGTGGCAAAGAAATCGCAGCAAGGCTGACCCCAGTTGCAAAAAATTTGTTCCGCAATGTATGTGTTTACAGACCACTCGTGAGGCATCAGAATAGCCCTGCTGAGCCTGTCGGCTATGACGCTGGATTTCCCCGGGATGTGCGTTGTGACCAGAAAGCGCTGGGAAGACACTGCCTACTTCCTCACTCGAAGGGCTTCTCTGCAGAGGGGGTAAGATTTGGTCCTTCCTTGTTTAAGTACAACACCACCGATATATTGTCCGAATGGATCGAAATCGTCCCTAGAGGGAGAAAGCTGTGAAGTGCTTGCAACGTTAGAAGCACTGCTCTCATCTCCAAGATGTTGATATGCAAATGAGCCTCATGTTCCTGCCATTTGCCTTGGACTGTTCTCCCTAGATAATGTCCCCCCCACCCTATCTGGGAGGCATCCGTGGTCACAGTGACAACTGGGGGGGGTCAAAAGGTCTGCCTGTGTTTAGATTGCTGGTGTGGGTCCACCAGCAAAGATCCTGTTTGCACAAATCTATCAGGATGGGGTGAGACAGAGGTAGACACGGCAATGACCACAGGGCAAAAAGTAACCACTGCAGGACCCTCATGTGCAGTCTGGCTAATGTAACTAGTGTTATTGTTGAAGCCATTGTCCCCAATAGCTTGAGCACCACCTTTGCTTTCACTTTTCTTAGAGGAAGTAAGTTCAAGACTTGTTCTCTTAGACTCTGAATTCTTTCTACGGGGAGATAAGCCCTCACTGAAATGGTGTTTACTTCGGAGCCAATAAAATTCACATGCTGAGTTGGAGACAATGCAGATTTTTGCCAATTTACTGTAATTCCTAACTGCAGGCAAGTTGAAATGGTAGCGTCTCTGGCCTGTAACAGCAGATGCCTGGTGATGGCAGTCAGGAGCCAGTTGTCCAAATATGGAAACACTTGGAATCCCTGATGTCTCAAGTTTGCCGTAACTACTGCCATACACCAGGTGAACACCCTGGGAGCTGTGGTGAGACCAAAGGGCAGGGCGCGGTACTAATGACCGACTCCCAGCCGGAAGCGTAGGTGACGCCTCGATGCGCTGTCCATTTTGATATGGTAGTATGCATCTTGGAGGTCTATGGAGCAAATCCAAATGTCTTTCCCTAACAATGGGAGTATCGACTGTAAGGTGACCATTTGGAACTTGGACTTCTGTACAGATTTGTTCAATCTGCTGAGATCCTAAATGGGTCTCATATCCGCTGTTCTTTTTTGCACGAAAAAGAATCTGGAGTAAGAAGTCCCTAATCCTACTTGGTCTGCGGGGACGGGTTGGATGACTCTCTTTGCAAGCAACTTTTGGATTTCTAGAGTTGCTAAATCCCTGTAACTGGGTGGCACATCTGGGATTTGTCTGGTCTGAGGGGGTGAGGAAGAGAAGGGAATATGGTAACCACTGGTAACTATCTTTAATACCCACTTGACTTGAGTGATGTCATGCCAGGCTTCTGGGTATAAAGAAATATGATTCCTGACTGGCTCCAGAGACGCGCAGTCGGGCCTCCTTTCAGCAGCACTGATAGGGACGACCAAGAAAGGAATCACTGTCTCCCTGGTCCTGCGGGCCTCCTCTGCCTCTAGGGCGGTGTCTACCATTACTTCCTCCTCCTCTGCCTCTGTAGAAGGAATCACTTTGTGCGTCCTGAAAAAAACCTCTGTGATTTTTTGAACCACATTTTGCCGGCCTTCTGCCCTTTGGGATAAAGTCTAGAAGGGATAGAAAAACGGACTTCCATGGCAGACAGGGTTTTTCCTTCCTGCTCGCACCTGGTGTGTATGTCCTTTACCTTGTTTCTGAACAATGAGGATCCGTCAAAGGGGGCGTTGGTAAACGTAGACTTAAAGGCCTCTACAAAGTTACACAAATGCATTCAGGAGCGTCTTCTAAGAGAGACTCCTGAACCCGCTGCCCTACTCGCACCATCCGCTGCATGTGATATCAGCCTCATGGAGGAGTTCACAATAGAATTTAGGGTAGATATCTGTGCGTTGACCTTCTGAGATACCGCATCAGGTATGTCATCCTGTAGAGTATCTCTCAGTTTTTTTAGATCATCTCGCTGGAACCTTGTGAAGTGAGACAGGTAGTTCAGCGATCTAAGTGTAACAGCCGCTGAAGAAAAGACACGCTTGCCATACCTATCCATCGTTCGAGACTCCTTGTATGTTGGATAGACAGTGGAGGAAGTTTCGGCAAGTTCCTTTTTGGTGGCTGCTGCCACCACCATGGCATCTACTGGAACACCCATAGTAAGAAAGTCCTTGCCCTGAGGTGCTGACAAAAATTTATTTGGTCTTCTAGGAACTGGTTCCACAGAATCAGGAGAGTTCCACACCTTTTGACTCACTACATCTAGTAGCTCGTTGAAAAAAGGAGAAACACAAGAGGCGGAGGGTTGAGTCCTGAAAGCCTTCAGGTACACTGACTCCTCATCAGAAGGGGATGTGGTGGGCCAGCCGCCTCTCTGTTTCAGGATTTCAAGGATATCTGCGAATGAGATATCATCAAATGATGACTTAGGGGACCCTTATGACTCCTCGAGATCAGTGTCTGATGTAATAGACTCATCAGGAGAGTCAACATGTTTCCTCTTACAAATTTTCCTCCTAGGCGATTCCTCAGAAAGGTATTCTGGGGAGACCTCAGAAGACTAGGTACCACTCATGGAGGTCTTCTGAGGCTGCGAGTATCTACTGTGTTGGGAGAGAGAGGGCGCTGAGACTGAAGTTGGTGTTTTAGTGGGAAGAGTGTCGGTACCTCTAGTTGAAACAGAAGACCTGGAGAGCACACTCCTCATCACCTCGAAGGACGATCCTCCCGGCTCCGAGAAAACGCTCCGAAGATGCAGAAGTAGCCCTCGGTGCCGAGGAGATGAGCTCTGAGGCAGATGTAGGGTCGAAGCTCACCCACACAGAAGCACTGAGAGGTAGGCTCAGAACCGAAGTTCGATTCGAAGTGTCCCCCTCGGGCCCGACCGGAGAATTGAGGACCCTAGACCTGACGGACGGCACCAAAAGGGTCGGAGTGGATATCGGAAAGGAGAGACCAACTGAGGTAGCTGGAACCGAACTTGCCACAACCAGAGACATGGACAACTCTGGCTCCGAAGGCTCAGAGAAGCTCGGAGGAGGAACATCGACAGGGTGTGAGGGCACATTAGGCTCTGGAGCTGACTGGGACGGAGCCAAAAGTAAAGTTGCCAGCGCCAAAGTCTGAAGCAGTCTCCGCACCACTCTCTCGATGTCCTCATCAGACAGTCTCCTAGAGGACCTGGAAGATAGAGTGGGGGATCTAGATTGTTGGAATATAGGTGACCTAAGAGACGGGGAAACCAGTCGGAGTTCAGCTGACCGGCTCCGAGATGTAGAGTCAGTTATCGGCTCCAAAGCTCCTGGAGCCGACACTGATGGAGCCACAAGACTAACCTCTGTCGGCACCGAAACCAGCGTAGCCGAAGAGGGTGTAGTCACTTTGGTAATTTTGTCTGGCGGCTCCGACGATACAGAATGGGTGGGAGACCGCCTTTTTGTAGCTTTTGGTTTGTCTTTCTTAGAACAGGAGGAGATTTAGAGCTGGATCATAACGATGCCAATTCCTTCTCAAAGGAATGTTTTAATAGTCCTTTCAAAATAAGTTTGTTCTTCCTCTCCTGAAGAACACAAGGACTGAAAGCATGACAAAACAGCCAAGACTCTTGGAGGTGGATAGCCCCCAAACAGTAAACACACAGATTGTGTCCCATCAGTCAAGGATATTTTCTGGGCACATTTAGTACACTTTTTGAAGCTCAAAGGCTTAAGAACCTTAGTGTCTTTTGACATAGTGCAAAAACTATCAACAATACACAACAACTGTATTTAACAGATAGAACAGATAAACAAAGCAAACAGAGGACTAGGTCCTTTAACTTAAATGGGCCTAGCCCTAAAAGGAAAAGGAGAAAAAACGAGGACTAGGTCCTATAATTTAAATGGATCTAGACCAGGGAGAGACGGAAAGGGAACCGAAAAACAAACAGAAAGTACAGTTGTGTACATTTACCATAAATGTAGATGTTCAAGTGTATTCACTGTTGCAGTCATTACATTTGGGTTATCTGCTTGCAGTTTGCCCTCAGTCGGCCTGATTAACTAAGTCTCGAGTCCTGTATCAGTTACTGTCCCTTCTTCCATGACGTCAGGTCATCAGGGGGTATAAAACATGCAGCAGACGCCATTACATCAGTTTTTCTTGCCCCGTGTGTCAGGTGCCCCACTAATGGGAAGCAATTAAACATAAAAGCACAAAGATACACCTCCAACAAAAAAGCAAATACACTAAAAAGGCTTTTAAGCACAGTAAAGGAAAGAAGAGGTATAGCCAAAAGAAGTTAGGTGGCTGGAGGGAGGGTAACCAGGACTGCAACAGTGAATACAGTCGAACATCTACATTTATGGTAAGTGTTCACAACTGTACTAAGTTCTTCGTGTTCCACTGTTGCAGTCATTACATTTGGGTAGATTCCCAAAGCTATGGTTGGGAGGAGGAATTTAGATAGCATTAGGGCCAGCTATAAGTCCCTGCAAGACTGCAGTGGCAAAGCCAGCTTTGGATTTAGAGAAAATTGGCAAATGATACTGCTTGGTGAAAGTATGTACAGAACTCCAGGTAGCAACTTTTAGGATGTCCCTGGTAGGGACGCCTCTGAGAAAGGCTGTAGCGGTAGATGCAGCCCTGGTGGAGTGAGGTCTGATCCCCTGGGGGATAGGTTTTCCATGGTGCTTATAGAAGAAATGAATACAATGGCTTATCCATTTATAAATGGATTGCTTTGAAATAGCCTTCCCCTCTGACCCTGCAGCAAATGCCACCAGCAGTTGTTCAGATTTCCTTTGAGGTTTAGACCTGTCCAAGTAGAATCTAAGTTGTCTGTGCACATCTAAGGAATGCAGTACCCGTTTCACTTTATTCTATCGATTGGGAAAGAAGGTTTGAATGGACTGATTAAGAGCCACACTGGATATCACCTTGGGCATGAAGGATGGATTGGTTCTGAGGGACACCCTGTCTGCATGAAAGATGATGAAAGGCTCCACTGCCATAAGGGCCTGTAATTCAGATACCCTTCTAGCTGAAGTGATTGCTAAAAGGAAAGTTGTTTTCCCAAGAAAGAAATTTTAAGTTTGCAGTAGCAGCTGGCTCGAAAGGAGGTAGAGTGAGTTTTCCCAAGACAAAGTTAAGGTCCCAGGCTGGGGTTGGAGCTCTCCTGGGTGGTCTCTAATTTCTGGCCCCTCTGGGGAACTGCTTGAGCAGTGGAGTGTGAGGCAGGTGCCATGGAGATAACTGTGATACACTGCGCAGGAGGGGGTACCAGTGTTTGGCGCGGCCAGTCTGGAGCAATAAAAATCATCCTTGGTTTGTCTTGTTTGACTTTTAGCAGTACTTTGGAGAGCAGAGGCAGAGGGAGGAAGGCATAGGCTGATAGGTTTTTCCAGTTAAAGGACAGAGCATCCACTTTCCAGGCTTGTTTGTGGGGAGACCTTGTGCAAAATTTGTCCAATTGGTAGTTCTGGGGAGAGGCAAACAGGTCTATATATGGGCTCCCCCATTTGCTTGTCAACATGTTGAAAATCCTTGGTTCCAGTTTCCACTCGTGTGGGTCCATGAGGTTTCTGCTTAGTCCGAATGCCAGTGTATTTAATTTTCCTGGCAGGAATTGAGCTTGTTGGTGCACTTGGTAGCTCAAGGCTGTGTTCCACAATGCCATGACTAGTCTGCAGGGGGGGTAAGAATGTGTACCCCCCCTGCTTGTTTATGTACCACATAACAGTGGTGTTGTCCGTCTTTACCATTAGTTGTCCTGGAAGAATGTGGTCCGTGAAGGCTGTCAGAGCATTCTGTACAGCTAACATTTCTTTTTGATTGATATGCAGGTGCATTTGGCTTGAGTTCCACATGCCCTGAATGCACTTCCCCTGCCATGTGAGCCCCCCCATGCATAGTCTGATGCATCTGTTGTTAGGGTTTGGGCAGCAGGGGGTGGTGTGAAAGGTAGTCCCTTGTTTTGGTGGCAGGCCTCTGCCCACCAAAGGAACTCTAAGCGTAGGCAAGGTATGATAGGAATCATTGTTTCTAGGTCTTGAGAATGTTAACACCATAGGCTTTTTAGATACCACTGTAGTTTCCTCATATGCAGTCTTGCATATGGAATTAGAAGAATGCAGGAGGCCATAGGTTCATAGGTTTATACTAGGCTATCTGCCCTAAGGCATTTAAATTATTGTGGCTTACGCCACCCCTTATATGAAAAAATACTGTGCCCATTAGTTTGTTGTGCCTCTGTCCAGCAGTGACCCAGAGATGATTCCCGGGGTAAACCTACGATCTCCCATCCACAGGTCTAGATTTCTCTTGAACAGAGTCAGCGAGGTGCTCTGCCTCACATGGACCGGGATTTTATTCCACAGCATAGGGAGTCTCTGAGTGATAAATCTATCCCTCCAGCACGTCCTATTTATATCCGTGCTAAGGTTTAAGTCGCTTGCTCTAGTGGTTTTGGTGGATTTGGATTTTTTGAGGTGGAGCATGTCCATTAATTCGGGTTGGACATGGCCTTGTATGTCAGGCACATGTCACCTCTGAGCAGACGGTATGCGACTGAATAGAGCTGGAGTTTCTTCAATCTGGCAGCATATGACAGATTTTGGAGTCCTTTATCCTTTTGGTGAGGAACTTTTGGGGTCTCTCCAATTGCTGCAGATGTCGGGTGAGATACATCCCGAATGGGGCATTGTACTCGATCATTGGTCTGATAAGTGAAGAGTACAGGAACAATGACCTCACTAGATCTGGATGTGAATCCCTTCATGATCAGGTGGGCAATGTAGAAGGTCTTTCTAACCACTTTAGCAATGTGAGTGTCAAAGAAAGGCCACTGTCAACCTGGGTCCCCAGGTCCCTGATAACCTCTTCTGTGCTTAGTGGATTGCCACCTATATGGTAGCTTGGGGTTACCTTGTTTTTCCCGAAGGGTATGACTATACATTTTTGGCGTTTAACTTCAGGCCATGGCTCTGGCACCAGCTATCTGTTTCCGTGAGTCCCTTCTGAAGGATATCAGTGTCCGATGCACTTTCCACTATGGCGCCCAGTTTGCAGTCATCTGCAAACTTTGTCAGCCAAAGTCCTCCCATGTTGGCCTGTACTTCTGAGAAGTAGATGCCAAACAATAGGGGCCAAGGACCGAGCCCTGTGGGACACCACTTGTGACCGGCTTGGAGTCTGACACAGCGCCAGCAACTCTAACCCTGTGGGTTCTGTCCTTAAGCCAGTTTGCAACCCATCTTGTGACATATGGGTTTACATTTAAGCTGGTAAGTTTTTCTACAATACCCGAGTGGGGTATTGTGTCAAAGCCTTTGCAAGGTCAAGGTAGGCTGTATGGACTGCCTTTCCCTCATCAATGGCCTTGGTGACTATTTCAAGAAGTCGACCAAGTTCAAAAGGCATGATCTTCCCTTGACAAAGCCAAACTGGGTCGGGTCCAATGTCTGCAAGTCCCCTATATCTTTGTTTATGAGCTCCATTATGATCCTCTCCATAGCTTTGCAGACTAGACTTGTTAAGCTTATGGGGCGTAATTACCAGGGTCCGTGAGGCCACCTTTGTGGAGTGGGACCACAGTTGCCGTACGCCACTCCTTGGGCACGTATCCTGTGGTAAGGCTGAGATTAAACAGCTGCCTTATGTGCGGGTTTAATTCCTCATTTAGCTCGTGTAGCACACAGCCGGGGACACCATCCGGTCCCATTGATGCTGTGTTTTTAGCTTTAGAGAGAGCAGCTTTCACCTGCGCATTTGAGATGTCCGGGAGGCTACACTCGGCTGGGATAGTTATCTCTCCTTTAGGGGAGAGGGGTGAAGTTTGCACTGAACCTGTCTGCCAGTATGTTGGCAATGTCTGTGGGTTCAGTGATTTTTGTATCATTTTGGACTAATTCTGAGCATATCTGTGAGTTTCCACCCAGGTTCCTAACATAGCTGAAAAAGGCCTTATGATTGTCCTTTGAATCCATGGCAATTTTTCTCTCAAAATTGGCCTTAGTTGATTTTATGAGTGCTCGTATTTTTTACTAATAATGATCAGGGTGACTTCCCTTTTATGGATGTTGTTCTATCATGTAATAGCTTTCTCCTCTTATTGTAAAGTTTGTTAATGGCTGGGGTCCACCAGACTGGACGTTTGCCCTTTGTGGAAAGAGTCTTGGTTTTATTTGGGATTGCCTGATCCATGCAGTCCTGGAGGTGTTCATAGAAGGCATTTGTAAGGGCTTCCGCAGCTTGGGTTGTGGTTTCCTCTGACTCAGGGGCCTTGAAGGATACCACACCAGTCTTGAGTAGTGTGAAGTTTGCTTTAGAGAAGTTCTTCACTATGGTCTTTTTTGTTTGGGGTGGGGGCGGGATGTGGATTTCCAGTGAGATTAGTTTATGATCAGATTTCACCAATGAGGGATATACTTCCGGTGTGGAGCATTTTGTCCCCATGTTTGTGACAATGAGATCTAGTATATTTTCTCCTCTCGTGGGAACAGTGACTAGCTGTTCCATGGCATTTGAATTTATGAACTCCATGAAGCCCAAGGCTTGCAGTATTTGTCTTGCAGATAGCAGGGTTTTTGTGGCCACTTGTTTGAAGTAGGTTGTCAAATGAATTTGCTTTTCTGGCATGAGGTAAGCCATCTGGGAAGTTGTATTCAAGCTTGCTCCCAGGAATATAATTTGTTGACAGGGTACCAGGTGTGATTTATTTTCGTTTATGGCATACCCCAGACAAGTTAACACCCTTTTTACAAAGGTCAGATGATTCAAAAGTATGTCCTGGCTTTCTGCCTGAATTAGACAATCGTCCAGGTATAGGTATATTTGAATATTTTTTTGCCTGCAAAATGCAATTACTGGAGCTAGGCAATTTGTGAATACCCTGGGCGCAGTAGATAAACCAAAGGGCAGTGCAGAGAACTGATAGTGTGTGTAGCCTCCTTTGAAGCATAGGCATCTTCTGTAAGATTCCCCGATTGGGATGTGCAGGTATGCTTTTTTTAAATCTAGTGTTGCCAACCAGGCATCTTTGCCTAGCATAGGAAGTAACTGGTGAAGAGTCAGCATCTTGAATTTTGGAATCTCCAAAAAGGTGTTTAGAGTAGACAGGTCCAGGATAGGATGCCATGAATTGTCTTTTCTGGGTACCAGGAAAAGTCTCGAGTAGAAACCTTGTCCCTTTTCCTCTTCTGGTACCAGATGAATAGCCCCCATGCTTGAGAGAGAAAGTACTTGTTTTTGGGCCTCTGCCCACTGATTTGAGGGTAGGTTCGGCCACCCACTTGGTGTTGGCAACGTGTGGAAGTGAAATCTTTATCCCTGGGGCACTATATTTAAAGCCCATTTGTCCTGGGTAATGAGTTCCCAATTCTTTGCATGAAGAGCAATCTTTCCCCCCAAAGGGGCAGTCAGTTGATAAGTGCCTGGAAATTTTTAAAGGAAGTCATTAAGACAGTTTACCATAGGGGGGAGTCTTATTATTCCCAGACTTGGAAGGGGAGGCCCCCCACTGCTTAGTTCTGCGAGTCCCCTGGGACTGAAACCTGGGGGTTTTGCTGTGTCTGGGTTTGGCTTGAGAAGACCTGGAAGGGGCTGGACAGGACCAATTCTTAGAGGGCCAGTGCCTACTAAATCTAGGAAGCTGAACTTGTAAAAAAATCTTTAACAGTTTGCATAGATTTAGCTTTCTTTTCCATCTTTTTAAGAACTTCCTCAGCATTGTTGCCAAACAGGCAGTCCTGATTTAAAGGAGCATCCAACAATTTAGCCGTAACATGGTCATGCAAAGATTGCTCCTTAAGCCAAGCATGCCTTCTGAGCACAGAGCCAGTAACAGCAGCCCTGCAAGAGGCCTCTAATGAATCAAAACCACATTGCAAAGTATGTTTTCCAACTTGTTTGGCAGAATGCATTAAATCCTGTAATTCTTTATTTTCCACACAGTCAGGAATCAACATCATTTTCTGTTTAAGCAGTCCAATAACATGTTGCTGATATTTTAACATATGAAACTGGCAGTTTAAAGCCCTAATGGCCAAGGTTGCAGAAGTGTAAACCTTCTTACCCCATCTATCCAGCGCCCTGGAGTCTCTGATCAGAGTTATTAGATCTTCAGCCATTCTTATCATTTGTTTTTTAGGCATAGAGGCCTGAGCATGTGGCCTGGGCGTCGGTTGTTTAGACATGGATCGAGATTTAGGCCTAAGTAATGAAGGAAGCATTGATTTAATATGCAAGTCTGTAGACCTGAATACACCCTCAGAAGCCCTTGCCTGCACAGCAGCCCTGGACCCATCCACGGTAGAGACATCCGCGGGTTCCATAGCTGAAGCATCTCACGGCATACCGGACTCAGAATAGGCCTCAGAAGAGGCCTTCGAATCAGAAGTGGTGGGTATCAGGGACTGCGAAAGCACCTCATTGAGTACCGGCGAACTGGCGACTGGCTTAGGAGAAGCGTCGTCGGCAGTTTTGGACCTCGGCGTCCTGTCTCTATCTTTATCTTTGTGTTTTTTTTGGAATCCCAGTAGTCAGATAGCTAACCGACATTTCTAGATAATTAAACCGAGAACCAAAATATTTAGAGGCGAAAATATACAGACGACGGATAGTGCGCTGATTAAATAAAGCACAAAACCGACGCAAGGTACGTCGTGGTCAGGGCCTAGACAAGGAATACAGTATGAATGAAAATCTTTATGAGGTATTTGCTTTCCACGCGTAATGCAATTATTAACTTTTACTGACATCGGTAAGGAGCAAGAAAAAGTTTCTCCAATGGGGTACTTAGCTTTAGTTGAAGACTTCGGTTCTAAAACTCTAAAACGAAAATTTCAGGAGTCGGCCGACCAGCACTTGCGAACTGCTTCTGCTTCGGGCACCGCACGGCAAGAAAGACTGATGTAATGGCGTCTGCTGCATGTTTTATACCCCTGACGACCTGACGTTATGGAAGAAGGGACAGCAACAGACACAGGACCCAAGACTTTGTTAATCAGGCTGACTGAGGGCAACCTGCAAGAAGATAACCCAAATGTAATGACTGTAACAGCGAAACACGAAGAACATCGAGGACTAGGCCCTCTAACTTAAACGGGCCTAGCCCAAGGAGAGGGGAAACACGAAAAGAAACCAGCAGCACAAGAGATAGCGATGCAGGGATACAAAAAAAGGCCAAAGGAAGAACGGCCAAAGTACAAGCAGTACACAGAAACGAAGCAGCAATTAGTCTGAAACAGACACAGACTGCAAGGAAATGCACTAATTTACCAAAACAAGATTATTTTATCCAACAAAAACTAGTCAAATATATTGAAAAATTTCACTTAGCCACGGCCAAGAAGAATCACGTCTGAGCTGAACGAGTGGCAAACAAGATCTGGGTTGTGTTAGTGATGCATCATGGGATACCTCCTAGCCATGAGCCATCCAGAAGTTTTTGAGCTAGAGTATGGCCAGGTTGGAGCCGAGGTTCGGCTCCGATTCCAAGACTAAGAATGAAGGGTGACATAGGACTACAGAACATCTACATTTTTGTCAGACTGCAATATTACTTTCAATTTTCTCTCACAAATCCAATAAGTGGAGTTGGACAGCAGTAAAACAAATATTAAACTCTCTTCTTAGACCAGTTCAAAGTCGCAGTCTGACAGCACTTAATTACAACCTGCAATCCAGGTGGAAGGAGGAGTGTGAGAGAGATGACTACCACATTTTTTAAGAGAGGCAGAGAATGAGGAGATTCACCACATCTTTTTAGTGAAGGAAATAAGCTGATCATCTACGGTCTGTTATAATGCCAGTGGCTGCGAACTTAGAAGTCCATGCTAATGAAATAAGAAACCCGACAAGCACAATAATCTCAAAATTATGAATGACAAGTATAAGAGATAGTAGGACACTGTTAACTACAAAACGTGAAATATCTGGGTATTGCTCGGCTCTCAACTTTAAAGGGAATTAATGCTAAGTACAGAAGAGTGTCAAACTCTTACCATCACAAAATCAACATGTCATGGCTGAAAAGCATCATTACAAAACCGTTTCACTTAACAAATGCTCACAAATACACTACCACTTATCAATAACTCAGGGAGTCATGTGGAAGAAACAGAGACCCAACCTCTCTGCAAAAGGAAAAAATCCAACTCTGGAAAGCAGAGTTCCTCTCCCCAAAGTCGTCAAC
This sequence comes from Protopterus annectens, assembly GCF_019279795.1. Taxonomy (NCBI): domain Eukaryota; kingdom Metazoa; phylum Chordata; order Ceratodontiformes; family Protopteridae; genus Protopterus; species Protopterus annectens. The sequence goes on along the minus strand of NC_056725.1, from coordinate 542,817,522 downwards.
TGACTACGTCAGGTCCATGTCAGTCAGATGGCAACATAAATTTCTCCTTAAGTTAACCAGGAAATTAAAAGTGTGCACTTGCTGATAATGAAATAATTGCATTACTTTAGATCACCTCCTACAGATATAGCAATGAAACTGGACAATCATTTAACTGCTGTAGACAAGTGCCATCACACAAAAGCATGCAATATAAGGTGAACAACAATCAGGAAAACCAACAACTGCAGATAACGAGATACTGCCACGTGGGTACAATATACCTAGAATAGACTGGACTACTAGGAAGGGAGAAGGAGTAGCTATACTTTACAAAAATATATTATATGTCACCAAATACTCTGTACAATCACACCTGTTTAATAATGCAGAAGTTCTTATTAACAAATTACAAATTAATAACAAAAGCATAAACATAGTTTACATCTACATTCCCCCAGGCAATAATACAAACACCCTAGAAGATATACTCTGCTGATTATCCAATACCTATCCCTCAAAAATCTATCATTCTTGGGGACTTCAATATAGATTGGACAACCTTGCTTCGTAGTAACCCCAACTACCCACATAAATCTATATGGGTTCACGCAAATAATAACCTCTCCCAGGAGAATTAGTAAACCCTCCAACAAAGAAAGTATCCTTGACTGGATACTTATCAATAGTCATCCCCATGTGTACAAATCTGGGACACTCCCTGATTATATAAGTGATCACTCTCCAGCCTTCATTATTAAGCACAAAGCTGACAACCCTCACCAGCCCACTTACAAAACAACCAGAAAGAATAATAACTTCAACCTTACTAACTTCCAAATTGAACTTAAATTATGCAAATGGGCAATCCTAAAACAACTGCCACTTGAGGATGCCGTTGTATACTTTAATTCCTCACCATCCTTTACTCTCATGCCCCCGGTCGTACTATTAGAACTAAAACAAAAATTGCACCATGGCTTACAAAAGATACCAAAACAAAAATCAAACTTAGAAATATAGCGTGGACCACCTGGTGTACAACAAAATCTCTTCTAGACCGGCAGAAATATTGTCAGCTTATGAATGACTCAAAAAAATCCATTCTACTACACAAAAACATTAACACAATCTTCAACAAAAACATCAAAACAAACCTCAAAATTTCTGGGTGGGTCTCAACAGACTTCTTCATCCAGGTCAAACCACTACCCCTGCTCCATCTAATACCACCCAAAAACCAAACTATCAAAACCATTAATAAAAAATTAGGCTCTCTATACAGAAGTAAACATTTCCTAACCCCATTAGCAAGGACTGCCATCGTCTGTACTCACCTACTCTCAACCCTTCTATATGCCTCTCCTATTCTAACCCACTTGAATAAATCTGATCTGAGCAAACTTTCAAGCTGGTAAAACCACATTGCTAGATTTGCTACTGGCTCTGCATATCACACACATCACTGCCTAAACCTTATTCAACTAAGGTGACTGGAATTCCCTAATTTACTTCATTATAATCAGCTCACAGTCACCTACAAAGTCCTCAATCAATCTGACAAAACTCCTGGACTAAAAAACCTTATTAATTCTTACAGTAATCCCAAGACACTACGATCATCCAACAAACTCCTTGTTCAAACAATCAAATCGAAAAACTCAGCTGGAGACTCACACTTTTCTAACTATGTTAGCAGAATCTGGAACTCACTGCCTGCCGACCTAACCTTAGAACCCTCACTAACCAAATTCAAAAAAAGCCTCAAAGGGTATCATACCACCCCCCCCCCCCCCACTGGCTATGTCCTTGCTCCAACCCAGACTGACCCCTCTGCTACCCAGCTCTACAACCTGACACTACCCATTCTCTCTCTATATGCCCTTAAGACTCACTATCCCTCTATTCCTTCACCCTTGACCCTACCCTTATTTACCCCTCTACTTAATCTACCCTCTACTACTTGCATTGCCTCTAACTACCACTCTTTAGTACAACTCACTTCTTTTCAATGGTACACTTAACAATAGTGTATACAATACTGAATTACCTATATGTCATATTATCTAAGATAGACTGTAGCATTTTTTGCCTCCCTAGTCTGTGTATGTTATCTGCCAGAGACTGTAAACCAAGCCTTACTGTGCAATTGCACCTTATTAATGTACTGGGTTGTTGACTGTATATTATTATCTACTATAGCTCGTAAGCCAAGTGTTATGTCTTAATTGTAATTCTATTGCCTGTATTGTTGGAGCACTTCTCCCTGGGACTCCGCTGAAAATGGACATATATCTAGTCGGACTTTCCAGGTCAACAAATGTAAAATAAAAAATAAATATGAATCTGAAAAGACTCCAATTTTAAAGCAAGTCTGAGATGGAAATTAGGCACTACTGAGACAAACTTCACTCATAAATATGACAGAAGGGCTTACAATTGGCAGGAAAAGGGGGAGAAAAAAGATAAACACTAAGTAGTATTCATCAAGCTGTGCTACTTAAGGAGATTTACTTGTACAAAGAACAGATATTTACTTATAAAATATAAGTTCAAACCATGTACCTCATCATCATCCATAGACACGTCTCCAGAAGGTGGTTTGAAGGTTGCTAAAATTTCTAGCAAATCAAACAACGTTGTAAGATGAGGTTCTTTCAACAGTAAAAGCATTGGAATGTTGTCTTTCTGAGGTGGAGGTAGACAGGATGCTGGCAGCTGAACTCCCTCACCTTTGCGTTCTCTCCGTGGTGCACCCAAAGATACAAACACCATCTGTAAATTCAAGTACAGCATAACGGCATTTTTTAGATAAACCTGGTTAAAAAGCAAAGCCGCCTGGCATTTAATTTAATAGATAAAACTAGAAAATTAGGCACACACATCAGTCAAGAGTCATCTGCCAAGTTTAACAAAAAGACATTCATCATTCCCAGCTACAGAATCTACTTAACATGCTACCTGAATTATACAAGTATTCAAACTCAAAACCAGCAGGAAAAGAAGTCGAAAAACAAAAAATAAATACAAAAGCAACCAAATAGAGCTTCCAGCCTTTAATGATCCAATAACATCCAGTAAGAGCTTTCATCTACAGACAGACTTCTTCAGACTGAATGAAAAATAAATAAATAAATAATATCTGGAGTTAACATACCAATTTCCTTCTCTTTAAAAAACAAAATAATAAACTTTCTTGATTGAACAGCAGAAGCCCATTATGACACGAGAGGCCAGTGATGGTAGGACATGAGCATGGCCACACAAGCCAGTGAAAACTGCCCCTTGTCAGCTCATGTTGGGGTATATGCATATGCAGACTAGGAGGCAAGGAGACACTAATGCTAATATCACAACCCAGGGGTGTGGTTAGGCCATAAAAGAGAAAGAAAGATGTTATCATCAAGGTGCTAATGACAGCATGAAGCACCCTCATGGCTATCTGGATGGCAGCCCCCCCCCCCCCTCCCCCCAAGACAGTGCATGTCTGATTGACACGAGGTTTCATGACGGTCAGGCACGGAGTCAAAACTTACATTTATAAAATGTTGAAAGTTAGAATATTCACTAATACAGAAATTATGTAGGTTGCTACCACATTCTCATTTCTTCAAATCGCCTTAGCAGCATGGGAAGTCTCCTCTGGCAAAAACTCACAAAAAAGTATTTTAAAGTGGACCAGCTCCTACTACAACATGCTCCCAGATGCAGCAAAATAAACATCCTCAAGTACGCCACTCTAGTTCCCTCCACTAAACTCCCAAAAGGGGAAGAACACAGGAAATCCAAGAATGCAGTTCTAAGGCAAACAAGAAGGGGGGTAAAAAAAACAGTCTTCCTTATTCTCAATGTGAAGTATGTAAAAAAACAAATCTGTTGAGTTGTTTCTGAACACTCTTCAGATGAGTGAGGTTATCACTGGAAAGTAGATCAATAAAAGGAAAAGTCTGCATTCCCACCCCACAATGTTTAATGTCCTGCCAAACTGTTACTGGCAGTGACATTCCCCAAAACACCTTCTGGTGCCTGCTTATACTGGCCACACACTGGGAACCTTTAATGGTTATACGTGTGCTTGTCTAGAATAAACTTATCGTAGACAGGTGCAACACTTTGGACAGTGAGATTTCTTCAAAACAAAATATGCATGCAAATCTAGAAAATCAGAAGGAAATGAAAAGTTCATAGAGAAAGAGCATGTTAATACCCTGATAAACTGTTAAAATGTTTTCAAGGTTTACTTTCATGGTGATGGAAAAAAAAAATAACATGACTTTGGGCAGAGGAGTTGGGAAACTTTCTTGGAGTATTGCTAACTTTACTGGAAGCTCAGACTTATTGCAAACCAGCCTCCAGGTCTAAATGAATCTGAAAATGAAGGCAGTGACAATATAAATGATTGTTATATATATATATATATACATATATATATATATATATATATATATATATATATAATCTCTCTCTCTCTATTATATATATATATACACACACATATACAAATACACATACACACACAGTGCAATGAAAAAGTATTTGCCTCCTTCCTGACTAATTTTTTTGCATGTTTGCCACACTTAAATGTTTCAGATCATTAAACAAATTTAAATATTAGACAAAGATAGCCCAAGTAAACACAAAATGATTTTACTTGAGGAAAAAAACCTACATGGCCCTATATGAAAAAGTAATTGCCCCCCTTGTTAAATCATGAAGTAACTGTGGTTAATCACATTTTTGGGAAAGCTGAGTTCAATTTCACTAGCCACACCCAGGTCTGATTACTACCAGACCTGTCGAATCAAGTGATCACTTAAATAGAACCTATCAGACAAAGTGAAGTAGGCCAAAAGATCCCAAAAAGGAAAACATCATGCCGTGATCTACAGAAATTCATGCCGCGATCTAGACATTCTGGAACAGATGAGAAACAAAGTAATTGACATCTATCAGTCTGGAAAAGGTTACAAAGCCATTTCTAAAGCTTTGGGACTCCAGCGAACCAAATTGAGAGCCATTATCCACAAATGGAGAAAACATGGAACAGTGGTGAACCTTCCCAGGAGTGGCCGGCCTACAAAAATTACCCCAAGAGCGCACAGACGACTCATCCAAGAGATCATAAAAGAACCCAGAACATCATCTATAGAATTCCAGGCCTCACTTGCCTCAGTTAAGGACAGTGTTCATGACTCAACCATAAAAAATAGACTGGGCAAAAATGGCATGCATGGCAGAGTTCCACAGTGAAAGCAACTACTGACCAAAAAGAACATAAAGGCTCATCTCAATTTTGCCAAAAAACATCTTGATGATCTCCAAGACTTTTGGGAAAACATTCTGTGGACTGATGAAACAAAAGTTGAACTTTTTGGGAGGTGTGCGTCCTGTTACATCTGGCGTAAAAGTAATACAGCATTTCAGAAAAAGAACATCATGCCAACAGTCAAACATGGTGGTGGTAGTGCGATGGTCTGGGGCTGCTTTGCTATTTCTGGACCTGCACGACTTGCTGTGATTGATGGAACCATGAATTTTGCTCTCTACCAAACAATCCTGAAGGAGAATGCCCGGCCATCAGTTTGTGACCTCAAGCTGAAGTGCACGTGGGTTCTGCAGCAGGACAATGATCCAAAACACACCAGCAAGTCCACCTCTGAATGGCATAAAAAAAAAACAAAATGAAGATTTTGGAGTAGCCTAGTCAAAGCCAGACTTGAATCTAATTGAGATCCAATATGGCTGAATTAAAACAATTCTGCAAAGAGTGGGCCAAAATTCCTTAACAGCGATGTGAAAGACTCATTGCCAGTTACCGCAAATGATTGATCACTTAAAAACTGCATTTTGTGTTTACTTGGGTTATCTTTGTCTAATATTTAGATTTGTTTGATGATCTCAAACACGTGTGTGTGACAAACATGCAAAAAAATAAGAAATCGGGAAGGGGGCAAATACTTTTTCATTGCACTGTGTGTGTGTGTGTGTGTGTGTGTGTGTGTGTGTGTGTGTATATATATATATATATATATATATATGTATATTATATATATTATATACACACACACACACATATATATACACACACACACACACACGTACATTTATGTTTTTAAAGATTCTTATAAAAATATCAGTCATATATAATTATGTTATAGATGTCATGTGATTTTACAACAATGTTTATGACATGACTTTCATCACATGATTATGGCATATTTAAAGAAAAACTTCACCTTAAAACTAACAAAAATCTATTTTTCACTCTCTCTGTTTTCTGAGCTATTTGAACACCTCAAAATCATCTTGACTGCTTCTTAGAGAATTTGAATGTGTTCTGCAAATGATTGCCAGTGGGACTTGACATATCAACATGATATTGTTTTTCTTCAAGCCTTTCCCATAATCCATTTAAAGTCTGCTTTATATGAGTCAAGCTAGACACAAGGAAGTAGTGGTATATTCCCATCCCACTGACATATAATGGAATTGCTGTCAGTCACCATCCTCATACACCTTCTGTAACAGGACTGCTTCTTTTACTTCCTGAATGGCCCTCATTTGCATGGATCTCAGAGCTTGTTTTACAGTATACTAAGAGGTTTATACAGCTGCAACCAAAAAAAGTAGCTAAACTGCAGGCCATTGCTCAAAGTATCTTTCTGTAGTCTGACATGAATTGACAATCCCTTCCACCACACTTAAGTAAATGTGTTGCTACTTTACTGACTTCTGCGGTGGTGCAGCGGTAGCGTTGTTGCCTCACAGCAAGAGGTTCTCCCGTTCGATTCTCGGCTGGAGTGCGGGGAGTGCCTTCTGTGTGGAGTCTGCATGTCCTCCCTGCGGTTGGGTGGGCATTCGAAAGACATGCGTAAATGGGCGTGCCTTCGTTGAAGGTTGAACGTCCAGCTGGCACCTTGGCATTCATGAAAATCTACTGCCAATCATTAGTGGACCGGAGTTCCGCTGTGGCGACCCCTAACCGGGAAAAGCCGAAAGACAAAAACAACAACAAAAAACATATTTGCTGACTTTTCTCTAAGTGTCAGAGACATCTTTGATACAACATTTAAGTCACCTTAAAATGTAAAGTGGTATAAACAAACATATGAAAGTTTAAAGCACAGCATTTTAACAATGTGATGCTGCGTATGTAAATTTAACAGAGGTGATAACTGTCTTTGAACCACGGAATGATCTAATTGCTCTGTTTTGCAATGAACAGCATGGCTAGACTGGAAGCAGCTGTAAATTAGTGTTACTCTCTGCAATAAAGACAGTGCTGCAATCAAGACAGCGGAAAACAATTTCACACATCTCTGTCTATTTTACAGAAACTGTTGAGCTCCTGACATAAGCAGGAAAATTACCAGTACAAGACTGTCGGCACTACCCGACTAAAAATTTCTCTGTCTGCAGTATGTCATATGCAGGCATAGACAAATTCTTCTGCAAATTATGTGACAAGTGAAAAAAAAAACTGGGTACCTTTTCCCTTCCTTGAATTCCACGGCAAGGAAGTTAAAGTTTTATAAAGTGCAAGCAGGTTTCTGGTTCCTTCACAATACTGGAACCATACTGTAGGGAGAAAAGCAACCCAAGAGCTGAATTAAACTATAGGAAAAGGTGTTTTCCTTTAAAATGGAGTGTTTTCAAAGCTTTATTTCTGAAGTCATCTTGTTTTTTTACGACAAAAGCATGAAACAGAGTTCCAATAAAGTAAGTTTTTTGACTTGGACACAGCATGGTTTTTGTTATGTGGAGTTCTGTTTTCTTTCAGTTATGCTCTGGTGCTATTTCTGTTTTTTTATTGGTTACAACAGATCATTTTACAAAACACTGAACGCATCTGACAAGCATTGTCAAGGTAGATAGACCACAGTATTTACATGTCAAGGTTATTTACATTATTTATACATTAAGGCTCTTCTACAGAAACAGGTGGTATTGTACATATAAATGGAGTCTAGTGGGTGTGAGACTAGACTATTAACCAGTGTCATGAAAGCAGGTATACCCGGCTTCCTCTAGCTGGCATCAGCCCCATCATGTCCAGTTCCTTCCATGCCTGCTATGAGAACAAATCAATGAGCTCATCAGCGGGAGAGACCACCTAGGAGGTAAATGGGCCAGACCCAAAAGCAGTGAAGTGAGATAAGGTAAGGTAGGGCCAGCTCACAAAAATCTTGAGAAATTCTGAATCATCCAGGAAGGGCAAATTGATGAATCCACCCCTTCACTGTCTCACTAATTCTAGGATGTCCCCAAGGACATGCCTTTCAAGGGGGATCTTGGGAATTTCTCCCATTCCTCAAAGTTGGTATCTTCAGTGATTCTAGGAAAGGCTCGGAAGTAGAAAAAGAGCTAGCTAGGCAAGTGTCCTACAGATTCAAGAAAGCTGACTGTCCCTGTCAAACAGCATGAAGAGGGACCAAAGAAGCCAGAGGGGATCGAGATTGAGCAGAGGATTAACAAGAGACTTCCTCCCTAGATCTAGTGAGAAACCCTTTTGAAAGCCTAAATCGATACTGGCCCCAAGGAGGGTCCCAAGATCATATCTGACTCTGTTCACAGGTAGACAATGGAGCAAGATGTCCAGAGTCGTAGCACCCAGGAGAATGGAGGGATCCAACAGCCATAGAGTTGACCGTGACCGCCGGGCATCGACTCCAGCTTCCCTCAAGATCTGATGCTACTGGAGTTGAGCGAGTAAGGGACATGGTAGGAGCCGATGTCAATCAGGGTCCTGGCTCAGACGATGGCATCCACTGGAAACATTCTGCTCCCTAGCCACTGGATAAGAAGGGCAGGTAAGAGAAGGAAAAAACAAAAAAGGGGACCGTTTGGGCTGGGTCCTGCACCCCCAGAACAGGAGGTGCTTGAAGGACTCCCATCTGGATCTGGGTCCTTAAATTTCACATCATGTTCACATTGGCTTCAGCCAAGCTCCTCGAAGATGCAATGGACCTCACATACGACACCACCAAAGGGGGCCTGTAGGATCAATGGGATGATCTCTCCAGCAAGATCGGAGAATGGAGCTGGGGGCTGGATGGCTCCAAAAAGAACCTTGGAGGAAGAGTAGGGGACCAGACAGGTATCAGTTAAGAGACAGTGACTGGATCTGACAATCTCAGAACCTTAGTGGCAATACCAGAGAGCTCCAAAGGCTCAGATCATCTTTTCAGAGATCTTTGTCCTTGTCTTTCTTTTCTTCTTGCTGTTTGTTTTCATCTTTCCCCTTAAAAGACTAAGGCTTATCCCCAGATTTTTTACTAGATGGGAAGCCAGAAGCAGAAGGTGCTGATTCCCCAGTGGTGACAGGGAGAATACCATTTAACACCATGTTATGTCTGTCTGTCAGAGAAGTCTCTTGCCCCAAATGAAACACAGGGCAAATAATACACATCAAGATGAGCTACCCCCAGACAACAAACACAGAAAGTAGGAATCCTGGGGGAAGTGAAGAGAAAAGATGTTGGATAAGGTAATGGTCTTTTATTATTTTGTCAGCTTTTAGTTGGTGCCATCAATCATGTATAAAGCATTTTTATAATCAAGTCCTAGAAAGGTGCAACCATTTTTTTTTTTTTACACGGAAGGCAAGGTCATTTCTGCTGTACCACTTCTGAGTAATGTTAGAGCTGTATGGACGGAACTGGTGTCGTTAGAGTTAAAGGTGATGTGCACAAATCTGCCATCAACTGCATATTCGGTGAGCCTGTTACTCAGGTCAGTTTTGACATCTAAGATAAAGTACAGCCATTCAGGCATACAAACACATGGCTTTACCAAACTGTGCAAGCTGTAAAGACAATGGAATGTTTACTTATGTAGCCAGCATGTTCCAACAACGCATGTTATCAGTGCAGGCATGTCAACATCTTTTAATGAAGAATTTTGTTAGAAGGAATTCCAGATTTCGACTGGCATACAAAATCAAACTCATAACAAGAAGGATCTCTGAAGTTTGTTCTTTGCATCTACAAATGACCTACAGTCAACAAATCACCTCCTTGACCTTCTCTCACTGTCGGCTTGTGCATAGGCATATCAAATACTCTTTTATGTAAAATGCACACACAATCCACTAAAGTAACTTGAAAGTAAATATTAATAGCAGTAAGGTGTTAAATAATGAATACACATTTTTCCAGCACTCTAGCAACCTGCCCATACCACACACATCTAATGTAACATTAAGAACCACACACATCTAATGCAACATTAAGAACTGCACACACTAGACAAAGTACCCTGTAAATGAGCAGAACAAATGCAATAAATAGCTGCTCTAAATCGGAGTGTTAACAGAAGGCACAACAAAAACTGTTATATTACCTGCATATCTTTAAAGCCAAGTTCATGGAGTGTTTTCTCATCATAATCAGTGGTAAGCTCATGTCCAGAAGATATCATTCTAACTGGCCCCATAAGACCTCCTAAATTAACAAAAGCATACTAAAATAAGAATGGACACTTTCTAAAATTTCAATAGTATTTTTAAATATATCCAGATACACGAAATTCATATTACATGTCATTTACAAAGTTATGTACATATGCGCACACTTGTGTAGAAGGTATACAGAAAAGCCAGTAGGATGGACAAATAGCTAAATGGGTTACGCAAGGGGAAAAACTTAAATGGGTAGCACTATGGTACCTGAAAAAGTACAGTTGTGTACCTACCATAAATGTAGATGTTAGAGTGTATTCACTGTTGCAGTCATTACTCTTGGGTTATCCTGCTGGCAGGATACCTGCAGTCGGCCTGAATTCCAAAGTCTTGGCCCGGCATCGGTTGCTGTCGCCTCTTCCCTGACGTCAGTGCGCCAGGGGTATAAAAGATGCAGCCAACACCATTTTCTTCAGTTTTTCTTGCCCCAGATGTCAGGTGTCCCCAAAAGGGTAGGCTAAATAAATTATGCCAATAAACATGCATGCACTAAAGTAAACATTTCCTTCATCTACAAGCAAATACACCACATAGGTTGTATAGAATAGAGAAGTAGAGATAAGTCCCAGCAAAGAAAAGGGGTATGGTGGGTGGGTAACCTGGACTGCAACAGTGAATACACGCGAACATCTACATTTATGGTAGGTACACAACTGTACTATTTCCATCGTGTTTCACTGTTGCAGTCATTACTCTCGGGTTGAATCCCAAAGCTGAGGATGGGTGGCTGGGCTAAATAGAACTAGGAGAGGCTATGAGGCCCTGCAGAACTGCAGTGGCAAAGCCTGCTCTGGATTTAGAGTAGAGAGGTAAGTGGTAGTGCTTTGTAAAAGTGTGCACTGAACTCCAAGTTGCAGCCTCTAAGATGTCTTTGGTTGATACTCCTCTGAGGAAGGCTGCTGAAGAGGCTGCTGCTCTGGTAGAATGTGGCCTAATGCCCTTAGGCACCGATTTGCCATGCTGTGAGTAGCAGAAATGAATGCAATGGCCTATCCACTTTGAAATAGTCTGTTTTGAGATAGCCTTTCCTTGTGATGCTGCAGCATATGCCACTAAAAGTTGCTCAGTCTTTCTGAAAGCTTTAGTTCTGTCCAAGTAGAAGCGTAGTTGTCGGTGTATGTCCAAAGAATGCAGAAGTCTCTCACCCTTGTTCTGTGGGTTTGGATAGAAGGTAGGCAAGTGAATGATTTGGTTAAGGGCCACACTGGACACCACCTTAGGCATAAATGTAGGGTTTGTCCTCAGAGAAATCCTGTCTGGATGGAAAATGATAAAAGGTTCCACAGCCATGAGTGCCTGTAACTCCGAGACTCGTCTTGCAGAGGTTATTGCTAGGAGCAGAGCTGTTTTCCAGGATAAGAATTTTATATCAGCTGTTGAGACTGGCTCAAAAGGAGGCAGTGTGTTTTTCCAAAACATAATTGAGGTCCCATGCAGGTATTGGTGCTCTCCTTGGAGGTCTTATGTTTTTGGCCCCTGTGAGGTACTGCTTTATTAAAGGATGAGAAAAGATAGGTGGTTCCGTATTGTAATGGGCTGAAATGGCAGAGGCATGAATCTTAATTGATGAAAAGGATAGGCCTTTGTCCAGCATCTCAGTTAAGTATTGTAAAATCTGAGGAATATTTGGTACAAACGTGTCAATTCCTTGTTCCTGGTTCCAAGCACAGAATCTCTTCCATTTATCTGCATAAGATTTTCTTGTACTGGGCCTCCTGGCCTCCAAAATAACATCCATTACAGCTTTGGAGAGAGGAGTGTTCTGAATGGCTAGATTATCTGCCATGCTGCCAGATTTAAGGTCGTGAGTTGGCTGTTAAGGATCTGACTGTTTTGTTGGGTCAGTAAGTGAGAAGTTTGAGGCAATGTCCAGGCTGGACCTTGAGACAAGTTCTTTAGGATTGGGTACCAGTGCTGGCATGGCTAGTCTGGGGCAATCAGCATCATTTTTGGCTTCTCTTGTCTGACTTTTAAGAGTACCTTGGGGAGGAGAGGCAGTAGAGGAAAGGCATATACTGTTATGTTTTTCCAGCTGAAGGATAAGGCATCCACTTTCCATGCTTGCTTGTGATAAATCCTTGTGCAGAATCTCTGTAGTTGGCAGTTGTGAGGGGAGGCAAATAGATCTATGTCTGGGCATCCCTGTTTCCTTGTTATGCTGAAGACTTGTGAATCCAGTTTCCACTCGTGGGGATCCATGAGGTTTCTGCTTAGTTCATCTGCCAGAGTATTTATTTTTCCTGGCAGGAATTGTGCTCGCAGGTGAACTTGATAAGTCAATGCTGTGTCCCACAAAGTCATGGCTTGTCTGCAGAGGGGGCAGGAATGTGTGCCTCCCTGCTTGTTTATGTACCACATGACTGTAGTATTGTCCGTCTTTATCAGTAGTTGCCCTGGATGAAGTAGATCCTTGAAAGTTGTCAGGGCATTCTGAACAGCTAGCATCTCTTTTTGATTGAAATGAAGATGCATCTGGCTTGCGGGCCATGTGCCCTGAATACATTTTCCTGCCATGTGGGTCCCCCCAAGGCATAATCTGATGCATCCGTTCTTAGTGTCTGACTGGCGGTGGGTAAAGTGAATGGCTGTCCCTTGTTGTGGTGACAGGACTATGCCCACCATCGAAACTCCTGTTGCAGGTAGGGAATGAGGGTAATTAATGTTTCCAGGCTGTGGCAATGTTGAGTCCAAACACTTTTTACATACCATTGTAGTTTCCTCATATGCAGTCTGGCATATGGAATTAGCAGAATGCAGGATGCCATGAAGCCCAAAGCCTGCAGAATTTTTCTTGCAGATAACTGGGTCTTTGTTGTCAACATTTTGAAGTAAGAAGTCAGTTGCCTTTGTTTGTCTGGCATGAGATAAGCCATCTGGGCAGTTGTATTTAGGTTTGCACCCAGGAATATTATCTCTTGAGAGGGTACTAGTTTGGATTTCTTTTCGTTTACTATGTACTGTAGGCAAATTAGTAATCTTTTTACAAACGCCAGATGCTTTAGCAGAATGTCCGTTCTCTGCTTGAATAAGGCAGTCGGCCAAGTAAGGATACATTTGAATTCCTTTTTGTCTGCAAAATGCAATTACTGGTGCCAGGCATTTTGTGAAGACCCTGGGCGCAGTAGATAAGCCAAAGGGCAGTGCAGAGAATTGGTAGTGCATTGAGCCAGCTATGAATCTGAGGTATCTTCTGCAAGACTGTCTGATTGGGACGTGCAGGTATGCCTCTTTTAGGTCCAAAGTTACGAGCCAAGCCTTCTTGCTCAGCATGGGCAGTAGCTGCTGCAGAGTCAACATTTTGAACTTTGGAACGTCCAGGAATGTGTTTAGAATAGACAAGTCCAGTATTGGTCTCCAGGCTTTGTCCTTTCTGGGCATCAAGAAAAGTCTCGAGTAAAATCCTTGTCCCTGCTCTTGTTGTGGTACTCTCTGAATGGCCCTTATGTCCATGAGGGATGAAACTTGCTTTTGTGCCTCTGCCCATTGATTGTGTGGCAGGTCTGGCATACCTTTTGCCCTTGGCAGGGTGTGAAAGTGGAACCTGTAGCCCTGAGACACTATGTTCAAGTCCCATTTGTCCTGGGTAATCATGTGCCAATTTTGTGAAAAAAGTGCTAGTTTTCCCCCTAAGGGGGCTGCCAAAAGGTAAGTGCTTGGTTCTGGCAGAGGAAAGTCATTGGGACTGTTTCCAGTATGGCTGTGATTTGTCTTCTCCGCTTTTGGAGGTAGAAGCACCCCATTGTTTAGGCCTGTATGAGCCTTGGGGCTGGGATCTGCCTCTTTGTGGCCTGTCTGACACTGGAAAGGACCAATTCTTTGTAGGCCAGTTCCTGCTAAATCTGGGTGGCTGCACCTGTAAGAAATCCTTAATTGTCTGCATAGATTTCGCTTTGTCCTCCATTTTCTTCAATACTACTTCTGCTTTAACACCAAAGTATCATGCTGTAATGGAGCATCTAATAATTTTGCTTTAACATGATCAGGCAGATTCTGTTCTTTTAACCAAGCATGTCGCCTAATGACAGAACCCGTAACAGCGGCCCTACAAGAGGCCTCCAGAGAACCAAAACCACATTGCAAAGTATGCTTTCCCACTTGTTCAGTTGCATGCAATAAATCCTGCATTTCTTTGTTTTCTGCACATTCAGTTTAACATTTTCTGTTTAAGCAGTGACAATAAGTATTGCTGATATTTAAGCATATGAAATTGACAATTTAAAGCCCTCACAGAGGGTAGCAGAGGTGTAAACCTTTTTTCCCCATCTGTCCAGTGTCCTTGAATCCCTATCAGAGGGGATAGGGTTTTTTGCAGTGGAAGCCTTGACCCCTTTGGGACCCTGAGAAATAGTTTCTGGGTCAGCAGCAGGGTTTTTATAAAGAAATTTATGTGAATCTGGAACCCTGTAGTATCTCTGTCTGGCTTAACAGGTGCAGGGGGTAAAGAGTCAGGGGACAGGCTGGACTCTGAAAATACATAATCTACAATGTCTAAAACAGGAGGGATAGCAAGAGGCCTGTGCTGAGGTAGTAAAAGAAAATCTCTAAGCCTTTTCTTAGATTCTGAGTAGTCTTGGCTCTCCCAGTGGAAGTGCTCCCTCATGGTATGCAGGGTTTCCCCAAAAGAAAAATCCTCAGGAGGGGAGGCTGAAGGGATAGATTCTTCAGCATCGGAATCCTCATAGGGAGGGAGAGAGTATTCTTGGTCAGAAGAAGAGCCAGAGGAAATGGAAACCTGCTCTGAAGGATTCATATTCTGTCTCTTGCCTAGGCCTCTTATCAGTAGGGGGATGGGAATCCCTGATCAAAGTAATTAGGTCTTCAGCCATTTTGAGCATCTGTTTTTTTAGGCATGGAGGCCTGTCCATGGGCTTGCTGCACTTGTTTCTTTGTCTTTAGTGGTGCTTTAGTCTTTGCCTTTGGAGCTGTAGTCGGTTTGATATATAACTGTGTAGGCCTGAAAATACCCTCCGAAGCCAATGCCTGCTCAGCGGCTCCGGACCCATCTGAGGGGATATTTTCCAAGTGTCCAATACCTTGAGTTTCTAGAGGCCTAGTCTGCTCCACGTGGGAGTCAGAAGCGACCGGCGAACTTGCGACTGGCTTAGAAGAAGCCTCGTCGTCAGTTTTGAACCTTGGATGCCTGTCCTTTTCTTTGCGTTTCTTGTGAATTGCGTTAGTCGGATGGCTATCCGACATCGTGTAATTAAATCTTCGGCCAAAGTAATGAAATGCAAAATCGTACCGACGCTTAATAGTGCGTTGGTTAAATCTAGCACAAAATCTGCAATTAGCTACGTCGTGATCAGGGCCTAGGCAAGGAATACAATAAGAATGGAAGTCCTTATGAGGTATTTGCTTCCCACAAGAAATACAATTATTAACTTGTTCTGACATCAGTCTGGAGCAAGAAAAAAGTTTTCCCAACAGGGTGTTTAGCTTTCAATGAAGACTTCAGATCTGAAATTCGAACACGAAAATCTCAGGAGTCGGCCGACCGGCACTTGAGAACTGCTTCTGCTTCGAGCACCACGCGGCAAGAAAGACTGAAGAAAATGGCGTCAGCTGCATCTTTTATACCCCTAGCGTACTGACGTCAGGTAAGAGGTGACAGCAACCGATGCCGGACCAAGACTTTGGAATTCAGGCCGACTGCGGGTAGCCTGCCAGCAGGATAACTCAAGACTAATGACTGCAACAGTGAAATACAATGAACATCAGGGAAGAAGTACCCTTAACACTATGTCATTTACAAAGGTTAATACTCAACATCTGGGTTTACCCACATTTTGTCTTTTTCCAGACACTTTTTCATCAACTGTGCCCTTCTTCCCTATGAGGACTAGTGCTATAGCATGGTACACTTTCATGCATACATAAACTACTGCCATGTGCCCTAAGGGGGATGAAGAGAGGGGAGAAGAGCTTTATTGTTACAATGACTTCTATCCTCAAAAATCTACCATTATAGTTAGCTTACAGAAATGAAGCTTCTCCTTTATCAAATATCACATTAACAATAAATCATAATAACTAGGTAACAATCCAAATAATACACAGTTATGTGTGGTCCAAGGACAGTTTCAGGAAACCATACAGCACAGTTGCTAAGCCCAAGTGAAGACTTCTGGACAGATGAGTGAGCGAGGATTTTAAAATTCCTTACGAGTAGAGGCTTTTACAAAAAATTAGGCCACAGCAGAGGAAACCAGACATGTTGAGGTCAAAATGGGGCTTTGAGAATCATTATGGACTTGCTCTGCACAGTTTCCTGCAAAATTTGGGAACACGAGGAAATGGGAAAAGTATAAAGGAGTCCTGCTGCATCTGGTGCTGGTTGGAGATGCGAGTCATAGCAAGGTTTGCCCAAGTGAAGGAAAGTACAGTTGTGTACACTTAACACAAATGTAGAAGCCCAAGTGTATTCAAATGTTGCAGTCCTGACTTGTGGGATTTCCCATTATGGAAGTACTTGGCCAGTCCGACTACCAGAGAATATTCTCCCCTCCTCCTGATGCCAGCAGATGCTCTATCTGGCATCACTATGCTTGGTTAAAAAGGGAGTCATTCAGCATGATGAACTCAGTTCTTTCTTACCACCAGAGCCCAAAGCAGAGTGCTAGTCAGTGTGTTGGTCGGTCTGCACCAGGGAAAGAAGACATCAAAAGCTAAGTACCCCATTGAGAAAGTTTTCACGTGCTTTTTGACTAATGCCAGAAAAAACTAATAGCTATCTCCACTGTGGCAAACTTTCTCTCCTTTTGTGTGACTTGTCTGGGGCCAGAACACAAAGTTCCTGTCAGTTTTGAGCTCACTTTAATAGCAGAACCATTAAGTGTAGGGCTGAGATTCCAGATAAACATTTCAGTGAGTTGTTAGGGTATTTGCATACCATGCGACCCGCTGGTCAAGCTGATGTACGTCAGTTCAGATTTAGGACCTCAGATAGCACTCATTTGCCACTGGCCAGTCGACCTAGGTTTCCGATTGGAAGGAGGTGAGGCACTTTTGCAGCCCCTTTCAACTACTTAGGTGGTGGCACAAACCCCTATTGAGACCTGTTCAGAGTACAATATGCCTCCAGGTCCATCTTCTTCCTTACAAGCCAAAAAACTTAGCTTGCTGGATGGGTCCAGAACCGCTTTGCAAGCTCTGACTTCTAACAACCACTCAAAAAATGATGAGGGCTCTTTGCATCTTCAAGACATTGCTTCGGCCTACAGCCTGCGGGAGTTAGTTTGTTCAGGTTCTAGTGGGGAGGTTGCCCATAGGCCAAAACCTAAGGCTGTTCACAAAAAAGCTACTCCCTCCTTACCTTAGACTAGTCCTATCAGCTCCTACTCCCAAGCCTATCAACAAGACCTAGTGAGGTTGGCTGAGGATTTGATTTTCTTGGTCAGATCCAGGCATCTCCCTCCTCCTGAAACATCTCCTGGTAAAAAAGAGGGATACCGCAACACTGCAATTTTCTGACTCTCTGTAATCGGAGGAAGACTTTAATCATGATGAATCCACCCTTGAGAAGGGTGCATCTATTGCTTCCTATGGGGAGATTCTGACTCTGAGGACAATCTTGCCTCAGCCACCCCCCTCCCCCCGAGGATATGCCTTTGGGGAGACACTGCATACCTTGAGACAGCACACTTCAAATGGGAAGGTCAGGAGTACCCCCCTTCCAAGACGGGGATTAGGGAATTATTTTAATCTCTCTGAGCATAAACCCCTTGCCATTCCCCCAGTCATAGAGGTGGTAGACAATGTCTTCCTCAATTCTTCTTTAAAACAGACACTCTGCCCCTGCCCCCTCGAAACCCTGACAGATTTTATAGGGTTCTAGATTCCCATAAACACCTTTTTAAAAACCCTGTGGTAGATCCTGAAGTGGCGACTCCAGGCCCTAAGGGAGCAAAAGCTAGCTCTTCCAAAAAGCCTTTGTTTACAGACAAGGAAAGCAAAGCCTTATACAGGTTTAGAATAAAAGTCTACACCTCTGCTACCCTCTTCATGAGGGCTTTGAACTGCTAGTTTCATATGAAGTACCAAGAAACTGTTCTTGACCATACAAAATAAAAACTGATGGGATTTAAAAATAAGACCCTCACAAAGGAGTTAATGGATATACGAAACTCCTGCTCTCAGGTGGCTAAGCATTATTTGCATGGGTGCTATGATGTCTTGGAAGCCTCCAGCAGGGCAGCAGCCACAGGATCTGTCATTAGAAGACATGCCTGGATGAGGGAACTGTCCCTTCCTGAGCATGTCAAATCCAGTCTCCTACATACCCTCAGACAGAGATTTTCTTTCGGGTGCCAAGGCTGAAGAGATCCTTCAGCTGCACGGAAGATGAGCCTCCTGGACAGATTTTGAAATAGACTGTAAGATAGCCAACTGTGAGGACGTAAAAGTCTGAGTCTTGGCAGTAGTGGTCTCAAAAAGGGAATTTGATAGTTCCTTTATCAAGTCCCTAAGTAGTTTTGTAAAGTGTTCATAGGAGTTCAGTGACCTGACGGCAAAGGTCGCTGAAGCATACACACACTTTTCAAATCTGTCCAACTCCCTGTTAGGGGGATGGGCATAGGAACTATGCTCAGCAACTTCATTCTTGGTGGCCACCACCATGATCACAGCATCTACAAGCACCCTATTGCTCCAAAATTCAGCTACTTACAGGTGGAGCCAGAATCCAATCTGGTCTTTTGGGGATTGGCTGAACTGTGTCAGACTCCTCAAGTCAATGAGCTCGTCTGCGGGCAGAGTAATCCAGGAGGCAGATGGGTCAGCTTCAAAGGCCTCCAGGAATACCAATTCCTTTGGGGAAGGGTTATAGGATGACTAACCACCCCTCTGTTTAAGGATCTCAAGAATGTCTCCCATATCAGACATCTTCAAATGGTGATCTCAGTGACACTTCTTCATCGAAATCGGTATCTTTGGTGACCAACTCCTGAGAGGAGTTCAAGTGCTTCCTCTTGAACTTCCTCTTCCTAGCAACTTCCTCAGTGGGATGCTCCAGTAAAATGTCAGAAGAGATTGTAATACCCTGCTGGGCAGACTGAGCTGGCTATCTTTGTGGTATAGAATGATGTGGCTCAAGGCACAGAGACACCTGGGATCCAGAAGGAAGATCCACGGGGGGGGGGGGACAGTTTTGCTGAAGCAGAGAAAAATCTCTCCACCACCTCAAATACAGATCATCCTGGGAAGGAAGCAGACGATTGAGCCGAGAAGCCACAATTCTGCCCCATCAGCTCCATCTGCCCCAAGAGCATTCCATCTGAGGCAGAGGTCACACCCCGCAGTGCCAAGGCTGCGAGGGGCAGAGACAGCTCCTACAACTTCAGAGTTGACGAAAATGCCTCAAATCAGACAGGAATGCTACGTCTCTGAGAAGTCATATGACTCCGTAACACTTGCAGCCAGAGCACTCAGACACTTCTCGGAGCCAAAGATACAAATATCTTTGTCCCTGATCCAGACAGTCCAGGGATACTTGGATCCAGGGGATCCAAAATGGATGGACGGACAGGAGTAGGAACCGAGAGAAATGAGGTAGTGCAAAATACGGCTTCCAGAGCCAAAGGGGTTGGAGCCAGGAGAGCTCCCATCAGTATCTGCTTCAAAAGGAATCTCATCATTCTGTCCACATCAGCTTCAGTCAGAGTTCTGGAAAAACGAGAAGACTTGGCCTATGTTCCATAAAAAAAAGTACTCTGGAAGGTACGGTACTGGATCTACACAAAGCGAATATCTATTTCTTCGTAAAGGCTTCAGGATCCGAACAGCTTGGACCCAGGGAGGTCATTGTTGAATCCGACTCTGGTATAACAGTAGCAGTCTTTCATTTCAATTTATGTTTTTATGTCTTTGGCGGCTCCATGGATGAAGGAGTCAAGGATCCTGAAAGTCTAGGAGACTTAGTGGAAGGCTCTTTAGTTTTTGACTTGGAGGGTTGAGCTCCAGCAATAGCCTCAGAGAAAGATGTAGGGAGTAACCTTTTCAAAATACATTTAATCTTCCAGTTCACAATGGCACACAGATTAAAGTTTTAGCAGACTGAGCAATCTACCTGAAGGTGGTCCAGGCCCAAACAAAGAACACATAATGAGTGAATACTGGACAAGGGCAACTTGCACCCGCACTTTTGGCACTTCTTAAAACCAGAAGGGCCTTTTTCTAACATCTATATTACCCAGAAAAGGAAAATAAAAGAAATACCAACAATGGTACAAAGAATTACACTAAACAGTGTTCTTAAAACCAGAAGGGCCTTTTTCTGACATCTATATTATCCAGAAAAGGAAAATGAAAGAAATACCAACAATGGTACAAAGAATTACACTAAACAGTGTAAAGTGAGGAAATATAAAAACTAACCAAAAATAACACTGGAACAAGTACTTAGACACCAACGACTCCAAAACCAAGCAAAATAAGTACTACGGATGAAGGAAAATAGTCGGCTCAATGATATAATTCCAAAGCTGGTTTAATAGTTAATTCAAACACACAAGCGCAATTCCACACACACAGTTTTCATCTAAGTTGCTAAGACTTCGTCAGATGCAAACAATGAATGAATGAATAAACCATCTCATTATACAATCCATTAGCTTAATTATCCAAGTAATCCACCAATGAAAATACAGTCCATTGTGTCAATAAGGCATGTCATTGATCTTGTTATTTCCTGAGAACATGGCAATTGGCTTGCAATTTGAATCACTAAAACAGCCCACGGTGGCATATGGTAATTTCTTTCACCAAAGATCAATCCACTATTATAGTATAGGAAACGTAAAACTATTACAGAAAATTAGAAAACTGAAAAGACTTGCATCCAAATTGCTTGAGAACTCAAGCCAGCCATGTCTAATCGCGAAAGTGGCAAATGAGATCTGAGGTATGTTAGGGGTTGGTGCAGTCTTTGTAAGGGAGGAGCTCAAGAGTTTTTTGGTGGGCATGAGCAAAAGTACCAGCCAAGTCGGATCATATCCGAACCCAACAGTTGAGGAATGAATGAAAATTGACATCAGATCAAATACTGATATCTCTGGAACCATAAGTGTTTCTAGGAAAAACTATGAATGACAAACTATTCAGGATAAATTAATCTTTACATTAGTGGCATTCATTCAGTCCAATACTTTAAACTGGATTTTATAAGCCAAAATAAAGACAGTGAATACAAACTTTGTAATGTTGTATAAACAGCTTACGATATTCTCAGTAAACATTCAAAGAAAATACATACTGCCAAGCAGGACTTTCTTCATACAGCTGTGAGCTTTCATGTGAGGATATGCAGTTCTATGTTACCTGAATGCTGAGTTATTTAGAGAAATATGAAAATGATTACAATACAAATATCTTTTAGCTGCATTAAAAAGAGCTCAAATATCAATACAGTTGTGTTTGCCATCATATATGCTTTAAGATGAAATCTTCAGATACCTTGTATGTAGCATGGTTTTGGAATTATTAATCCAAATATGAATAACCAATATCTGATACCTAGAGGCATCAGTAGGAGGTAGCTGGAGAAACGACTGGAGGCACACACTGCTGTAATGAGAAGGGAAGGCGGTTATGGCAGAAGATCATTAATTAGATTCTCTTTAGGAAAGCATGAGAGTTATCAAGGCCTAGCATGCAGGAGTGATTAGAATGGCAAGGCAGACTTGCAGATAGCCAGCCAGCAAGACAGGATTTCTATCCTTGGTGAAAAGTCTCAAAAATGAACCCCACTACTACTATGACAAAATGATATTCCTCCTGGAGATTACTGGTCCTCAAAAGATAGCCTGTGGATATAATCTAGCATAAACTGCATGTCTTGCAGGCAGAATGTCCCCACTCCGTGGCATAAATTCTGGCAGTGCAAGGTGGTGCAAAAGCTATGGGAAAGGTAATCAGAGCACTTCTTCTACAGGTTGAGCATACAATAGTCAGTATATTCTGGGTAATGGTTTACTAGCCTATCACAAGTGGGTGGCCACTCCCCAGTTAACAGAACCCTAGTAAGTGGTTCATGCAGGTGGTGGTATCAGTCAATGCTTACATTGCCAGTATGTGGAAACCCCTGAAATTCCATCATGAAAGGAGTTACTGAAATGGAATTTTAAAGGCGAGTAGATGACAACTAGCACTATGTTACAATAAGAATGGATTTTCACCCTGTTTGGCTGACTCAACCAAGGTTGACATCTATGTTATATAATGGAGTTTGTTTGCGAATTTAAGCTGATGATGTAAAATAGCATGTTATTTATTATTTATAGTCTTCTAGAATTAAAGACTGATACTATAAAGTTTATAATATGTATGCTCAGTTGCTTCTATGATTTGTACAACGTTATCTAGTTTATTTATGATTATGATTTTTCTGTTTTGATGTTTGAGGTTATTTATGAATGCTATTTTTCTGAGAGAAAAAAAAAAGCTTTCCAGACAAAGATGGATGTGTATCCATTACAAAACATGCAATCATCTCACCATACCTCTTAATTGTCCAGATTTTTATCTCATATTTTTGGTCAGTCCATATAAAATCTGTGATTTTAAGGCAAATTCCTGAAGGTTGAAGTTGGGAGGGTGGCTTAATGGCTAAGGTGTTTGCCTTACAAACACAAGGTGCAGGGTTTGAGTCTCACAAGGGATAATTGGCTAGGCTTAAAATGGCTCGCAAGGGCAGTTAGCTTAGTACAAAACTATGAACTATGAACTAAATAATGACACATTTGAGTTTCAGACTTCATATCTTTAAAAAGTTTAAAGAAAATGCACGCTAGCAATCTTAATATTCTAACAACTTCGTAAGTTTGTAAGAGCAACATTTAAAATCTGGCCATGTTTTTAGGCATCTGTCCCCCTATTACTTTAAGCTTTGTCCAGATTTCTTGCCATAACAGGCTGAGAGGTATGCGTCTCTCCAATCAACTGAGAGAATGCTCATCACCTGCAACTGCCAGTTTCTCTCCTTGCTTGCAATAAGTACTATCTGCAAATCAAGAACAATGAAGATTTGTACCCCCAGCTGTTATTAATTGCTAGACAAAGATATGGTTGTCAAACTTACAGGAAGACAACAATCATGGCGAGACAAACTACTCATAGGGGGATGGAGGGACAATATCCCTTAGGCAAGAAGAGTCATTAACAGATCAGCTAACAGTGAGAGTGCATGTCACATGCAACGTAAAGTATCCTTCTCCAAAGGGTCCTACTACTATGACAAAATGAGATGAGTTTCATGCAATGAATAAATGCAGATGAAAACAGCCAAAGAATCATGCCAGGGACAGAAAGAAGGTTAAGTACTGGGGAAAATAAAATCAAGAAAACTAGACTTTAAGGGTGTAGACCAAGAGGGCTGCTTAAGAAGGAAGTGTTGGAGATCAAAGGGCCAAGGTAATCAATATCACAAGTAGAGACCTAATAAACAATGCAGAGATCTAAGCCAAAGGAAGAAGGCTCACCTAAAGATCAAGCCAGGAGGCAGGAAGTCAAAAGTAATCCAACTTTGCTCTCCAACCAGTTATAACTGCAATTGTGAAATACAAAGAACATCTCCCACTTATTGCCTCCATAAAACCCAACCATGGAAAAGAAACAAAGCAAATCATCCTATACAGGGATACAGACCCTCTGCTAATGAGAGGAAACAAAAAGAAGGAAAGGATACCCCCCCCCCACCCATTAGGAGTGGGGAAGACATACCCTCAGCAAACCAAGAAAACTGAGGCACTGAGTTTTAAACAGTACAAAGGGTAATTACTCAGAGGAACTCCCAAAATGCAAAGCCACTGGACTGTAAAGTGGACAGAAATATTTGACAAATGAAAATTTCAAGTCCCTCAGTGTGACAATGGGGTAGGAATACAGCACATAAATTAAACAGCCATCACACAGCAGCTGGTGGTAAGTTTACACCACTCACCAGCCCTTCCCCTCCAATACCACCCACCCACACAAATCAGGAAAAGCATACCCCAACCTCCGAGTAATGATCAGTCATGGCTACAAGTGTTGTGAACATCCAGATATTTATTTATTTTATTTATTAAGATTTGTTTATGGGCAAAGTCCAACTTGGAACAAACCAATTTTCAGTGGAGGCTCGGGAAGAAAACGCTCCAGACACAGGTCTCTGTGACATCATAAGGTCTCATCTCAGATATGGCCTCAACAAACTGACAAAGGTGTCATCAAATGCTGTTCTAGTAAAAAATGGAAAAGTAATACCATCTGAACACAAGTGGGAGCCCTCTAAGCAGATCAGACTCCACCTAAGCTGGTAGGAATGATAACACACATACCACTGTCAATCAAGAACACAGCTGCACGCACATTCCTTCTCCTTACAGGAAACAAGCCCAACCAAACTCAGAAGTTCCACAAAGCACCCAATGGACAACAGAGTTCTATGCCCATGTCCAATTGGTAATAGAATTCAATGCCCATTGTCATACACCAATGAAGGTGAGAAGAGAGCGATAAAACTGCATCCCTGAAATTAGCATAATTTCAGGGATGCAGTTTTATCACTCCCCTCTCACCTTCATTGGTGAGAGGAGAGCGATAAAACTGCATCCCTGAAATTAGCATAATTTATGGCATAGCCAGGAAACACAGACAATCAAAGCAAAGACAATCCAATAACTACACCTTCAGACCAGGAGGTCAATGCAGGAAAGAAATACAGTCATGATGCTCTGAAGACAGAAGGGGTAAGGCCTCAGGATGCCCCACTTCCTTACATTCAACTTGACTGGGCAAACTCCACACCTCCAAAGCAAGAAGTTGGACATAACATCTCATCATCAAAATCAGAACTGGAATAAGACAGTTAGCTCAAAAGCCAGAAGCAACAGTAAGGAAGGAAAGGGCTCCTAGCCAGAGGAATTTGGCAAACAGAGCACCTGCCCTGGTCTTCCAAAAAAACAAGTATTACATGAGCATAGAAGGCAGGGAGAGGAGACTTCAAACAAAACAAGAGTTCTGGAATGAAGAAGAGATAAAGACTGAGGCATTGGGCTAAGCAGGCCCCAAAAAGCCAACACCCCCTCCATCCACATCAACTCGCACAAGCAGGGGAACTCTACAAGAAGGAAAGGCTGCAGGTCTCACAGACCTCATTAAACCTGGTAAGAGTCATGGAATCAGAACAATCCCTCCAAAATGGAAGGGGGAAGCACCTTCATAGGTGTTTACTAGGCTAATGACCATGCCTAGCCATGCATCCCAAATCTCTGACAAGTTCTGATACCATTGATAAGTGTAAGCAGGGGTTTGGGAGATGAACCATTACTGGTTAACTGTGCCCATTACAGACACAGGTGCCAAACCAGGGATGAATTTCCAGTTTCCCATCCAATTGCCCAAGTTGAACTTGAATTGGGTCAGGGAGGAACTCTGCTTTACATGGATGGGGAGTTTGTCCCATAGACACTGTAGTCTCTGGGATACATACCTATCTCTCCAGTAGGACCCATTTATATCACAGGCAAGGTTTAAGTCTTTAGAACAGGTAAATCTGGTGCTGTTTGTTTTGTGGATATGCAGGAGGTCCATCAGAGTGGTATCTGACAATGCTCTGTAAACCAAGCATACATCTCCCCTCAAAAGCCTGTAGGAGACAGAATACAAGGATAGGGCCTTCAGGCGGTCAGCACAGGACATTTTACTTATGCCCTGTATTCTTTTAGTGAGGAGCCTCTGTGGACTTTCCAATTGTTGGATATCCCTGGTTAGGTACGTGCCAAAGGGGGCACTGTACTCGGTGGTAGGTCTGATTACTACGTAATACAGTAGAACAATGCCTTCCTTGAACTTAGATGACATACCTTTGTTTATAAGTTGTACAGAATGATTTCCTCATTACTGTAGACACATGATGGTCAAAGGCTAGATTACTGTGTGTGTGTGTGTCCCTAAGTCCCCGACTACTGGGTCAACTCTAAGGGGGTGTTGTCAATATGATAGTTACCAGGGAAAGATTACTTCCCAAAGGATACTATTATGTATTACTTGGCATTTAGTTTTAGTCCATGGCTCTGACACCAGATGTTTGACTGTGCCAGCCTCGCCTGGAAAACATTTGTGTCAGTGTTAGATTCAATGACAGCTCCTAATTTGCAATCATCTGCAAAATTAGTCAGCCAGAGATCACTAACATTGGCCTTGACTTGTGAGAAGTAAATGCCAAAAAGGAGATGTCCAAGGACTGAGCCCTGAGGGACTCCACTTGTGACTGGCCTCTTTGTAGAGGTGGACTCCCAAATTCTAACTTCCTGGTTCCTGTCTGTTAGCCAACTGACTATCCACTGGGTAATATATCGGTTTGTAGCTAACCTTTTGAGTTTGTCAACATTGCCCAAGTAAGGTATTGTGTCACGCGCCTTGGCCAAGTCAAGGTAGGCAGTGTGAACAATTATGCCCTCATCCATTGCTTTTGTCAAAGTCATCCACCAGGTTGAGTAGGCATGATCAGCCCTTGATGAAAACAAACTGGGTTGGGTCCAGTGTCTGGAGGTTTACTATATCTTTATTGATCATCTCCATGACAATTCTTTCCATGGCCTTACATATAAGACTAGTGAGACTTATGGGTCTGTAGTTTCCAGGGTCTGTAGATGGCCCACCTTTGTGAAGAGGGATGACTGTTGCCTTTCTCCATTCATGAGGCATGAAACCTGTTTGGAGAACACACTTAAACAGTAAATCCAGAGGCCAGAGGTCATGTTTCATGCTATTTAGAAGGCATCCTGGTATACTGTCTGGGCCCACTGATGCAGTATTCTTGGTTTTGGAATATTAAGGATCTGTTCCCTAGTGATAGTAGGGGAGTTATATTTGATATTTCCTGAAGGAAGGTTGAGGGGGAGAATAACGGAGTTGAATTTATCAGCCAAGAGGTTTGCTATGTCTTATGGCTCAGTATAGGTGGCAACATTTACAATGAGCTCTGCACACAATGGTGCATTGCCTTTGAGGTTGTGGACATAGCTAAAGAATGTTGTGTGGTTGTCCTTGGCCTGGGAGCCAAACTTACCTCAAATTTGGCTTTGGTAGACTTTATTTGTCCTCTGAGTTGTTTGTTTAGTTTGATGAGAATATGTTTATTCTGCTGGGTGCTGCACCTCCTAATTTTTGCCAAAATTTTCTTCCTCCTGTTATACAGCCTACTGATTTGTGATTCCACCAGGGTGGCTTGTTTTTTGAGTTAAGTTCTGTATTTCTTCCTGGTGGGTATAGCTGCCTCGATGCAGCTATTAACATGCTTGTACAGGGTTTCTGTGAACAGTTCTGCATAGGCAGCAGTGCTCTCAGGCTTTATGGGGGCTTGAAATTTTGCCAGATTGACACTTAATAGCAGGATGTTAGCCTTAGAATAGTTCCTCGATATTCCAGGTTTAGCTGGGGGTCCAGGTTGTATTTTTACTTCAAAGGAGACAATTTTGTGGTCTGACCTTACCAGGGAAGGCATTACAGTAGGGGGTGTGTAGCACTCGCTCATATTAGTCAGGACCAGATCCAGTATGTTTGCACCCCTGGTTGGAGTACTGACTATCTGGTCCAGTGAGTTTGTGTTTATAAAATCCAGAAATCTCTGTGCATGTACATTTGGTGTCATATATGATCTCCAGTTAATAGTGGGGTAATTAAAGTCACCCATGAATTTGGTATTGGGTTGGATGGTTACGGTTTCTAATAAGTTTAAATACCTGGTGTAGGTTTCCGGGGCCATACAGGAGGACCTGTAGCTTGCGAGGAAGTGGTATTGGATTTTGCCTATGGTGATTTGAACATGGAGCAGCTCAAGTGCATCATCCTGTTTGACCAGCCTTGAAGTATATTTATCTTTGATGCAAATAGAGACACATCCATCTTTACTCCCTGCCTGCGAAGTAGCTGACCTAAGAGGGTGGAAGGCATTAAAACCTAGCACTGTTGGTGTACTCTCTATGGCTTTAAACCATGTCTCAGTGACCGCACAGATGTCAGCATTCCCTATGGTAAACAGACCTTCTAGGGAATGGAGTTTTTTTGTTTAGACTCCTAGCACTGAGCAGTAATACCTTTATATTTTATTGGTTTTGATTTGCTATGTTGGAAGTACTTTCAGTCTGTCTTTGCCTAAAAAAGGCACTACGGAGGAAGACAATGTTTTAGCTAATATTCAAAAGCCTAAAGGGAAGAGGTGCAGAACATCACTGGCAAAAGCAGCATGGTCTGTTGACATCTCCTTTCATGCTGACAAATATTGCGCCCCCTAAGAATGACATCAAAAAGTAAGCCAATTACTGAAGTCGATCATCGTTTGCTCATATTGTGGCATCATCCTTGGAGAAGGTAAAAAGCTGCTCAATGCCAGGCTCATACCAGCCTGGGACACATTCTGAGAGCTCCATGATGTCTCTCTTCATATGGTCTAGGAAGGTACATCTCAAGTCGTTTACTCCCACATGGACTATGAGTCATACTGGTTATTGCGGTCCAATGACCTACCTGAGTGCCTGCATAATGTGGCAAATCCTAGCCCCTGATAAGCAACTGATAGTGACTTTCTCCTTATTCATCCTGGTGAGAGGGACATCAGTGTGCCTCACGATTGAGTCTCCAATGACTAGAATGTTGGATTGTGTGGTGGTTTGCCTTGTGGGCTTAGAGGTAGAGGCTCCATAAGATGTAGCTCTATGTATCGATGTGGGTGTTGTTTTGAAATCATGCATTTGGGGCTGCTAAGGGTATTTGTTATGTGTACTTCATCTAGGAGGTCTTTGTGGTTTAGTGCCTCAGCATATGTGAGTCGATATGTCTGCTTTGAATTGTGCGTGATGGGTGCAGAGTGTGTACTGCTAACAACCTTATTGACTTTTATGAGCGCGCTTTGTCTCCAGTGACCGTGTGTAAATACATCTCTCACATACCACATCAGTTTGTTTGAGAAATAACTGGTTGTCAGCAAACATGAGGCAATTTCTACATTGCCTCAGGATGCCCATATCCACCAAGTCAGTAACGGAGACAGTAGGAAAGTTCATTTCCATGGCAGCAGACCCTTTTTTATTGATTAGGCAGTTGGAGTGAGAATATCAATCACGGTCAGGAGTATCCAGTTTACAACTATGGGGATAGTGCTTGTCACTGCAAACTAGTCGTCCTGTGTGCAACTATTTATTGGAGAAATTTAAATTGTGCTTTTACAGGAAAAATGTCACTCAATGTGTCAGAGTCTATGCAGAGCACTACCAAACACTTGGGGGAAACTAATATGTAGACCCTGAAAATTTAAGGATGAAAAGGTCTGTACACTTGTAGCCTTTTACTGGTAGATGGTTTGAACAGCAACCAGACCAATTAGGAACATTAAAGCACAGGCACTCACTCTCCAACCAGAAACAGTCAGGAATCAATGCACTCTGCTCCTTCTCTCACCAGGACCAGAATGTAAGCACAGATTTCAAACGGTCACCTACAAAGCAGTTATTAGGCTTTCTGGTGATCTCCAGTCTCCAGGAAATAATGTCCCTGTACTCCTCCTCTCACAAGGAGAAAAGAAAAGCACCAATTCCAAGATGACTACAGACAGGCAGAATGTGGGCTCTCCAATAACTGGTGGTCTTGCAACAGATGTTTAAAGTGAAGATGAAAAAATGGTTTGTCCTAAACACTACAGTGTACACTAAGCAGTGAGATATGAAAGTGGGTAACAAGTGTTAAGTGGAGAGCCACTATTTTTAAAAGAGCAAGATAGATTGAAAGGGGGTGGGCACTTTTGTATTCTGGTACTATGGAATACGGTGGGATGGCCAATAAATTTAAATAGCTGAAGGGGAGTAATTTCCCAAAATGATAACTTTGTGCTTAGTCACACCAGTCGGTGAAGGAGAGAGGGAAGAAGACATATGGTCAAATTAGCATAAGGATCAGGCGACTAGAAAGACAGTGGTGTTTAAAAACACAAAAGTAACCGGGTGAGAAAAAATCTTTTCAAGTTCTAATATGCAATTAAAAGCAGAATACTAGAAAAACACAGTGAAAAGAAAAATCACAGTATGGAAAATAGAAAAAGGCAATAAAGTAATACAAAGTACAAGAAATCAAAAGTAAACTAACCTTTCCCTCATGGCAAGCTGTGGCAAAGTCTGGGTGAACCTTTCAAGCAAAGCTTTAAAATGTTTTATTTTACCCCTCAAATAGAATACCTGGAATGCAGGCAAAAGGACGGACTCCAAGGTAAAGGGTGCAAATGAGAACTACAGGCTATTCAGGCTCAAAGAGCAGGGACAGACTCCACCTCCAGAAAAATGCCTGAATGAAACGAACCCTCCAAATAGAATTCCCTATCAGGAATGCAATCCGTCCCCAGAATGAAGGGATGGAATGCCATCATTCTAGGAACTATTTCTCCTAAAAGAAAGGGAAGTGGGATGAAGGTTCCAGACCCAGGAGACCAAAATAGCAGTCAAGGTCAAAGAAACGGAGTGACTACATCCTCCACCTCCTCCTCTCAAGAGGAAAAAAAAAAAAATCTCTTACCAAGAGTGAGCATCAGAGCCTGCTCTCCAGCTCCAAAAAGTACAGTTGTGTACACTTACCATAAATGTAGATGTTCGAGTGTATTCACTGTTACAGTCATCACATTTGAGTTATCCCTGCCAGAGGTAGCCCTCAGTCAGCCCAAATACCAGAGGCTTAGTATTTCTGCGTCGGTTGCTATCGCTTCAGGACTGACATCAGATCGTCAGTAGTATAAATTAAGGCAGCCAACGCCATTACATTAGTTTTTCTTGCCCTGTCAGGAGCCCCCAAATGGGAGCCAGTATATGATGGAAGAAATCCACCAGTAGAAAGTAAATACCAAAACGTTCCTTGTAAGAAGAGAGAAAAGGGGGATGGAGGGAGGGAAACCAGAACTGCAACAGTGAATACACTCGAACATCTACATTTATGGTAAGTGTACACAACTGTACTATGTTCTTTGTGTTTCACTGTTGCAGTCATCACATTTGGGTTGATTCCCAAAGCTGAGGAAAAGGGTGGAGGTAGTGAAGAAGACTAGGAGCTGGCTAGGATGCCTTGCAAGAATGCAGTGCCAAAGCCTGCCCCGGACTTGGAGAAGATAGGCAGGTGGTAATGCTTGGTGAAGGTGTGAACAGATGCCCATGTTGCAGCCTCCAGAATGTACTTGATGGGGACTCCTCTGAGGAAAGCTGCAGAGGTGGAGGCTGCTCTGGTAGAGTGAATCCTGACTCCCTTAGGGGGAGGTTTCCCATGTTGCTTGTAGCAGAAATGGATGCAGTGTGCTATCCATTTGGAAATGGTTTGTTTGGATATGGCTTTGCCCTCTGCTCCTGCACCAAAGCTGACTAACAACTGATCAGTCTTTCTGAATGATTTAGTCCTCTTTAGATAGAATCTGAGCTGTCTGTGCACATCTAGAGACTGTAGTTTCCTTTCTCCCTTGTTTTGTGGGTTAGGGAAAAAGGTGGGCAAATGAATGGAATGGTTGAGAGCCACACTGGACACCACTTTTGGCATGAAGGATGGGTTAGTCCTGAGGGACACCCTGTCAGCATGGAAGATGATGAAGGGCTCTAACAGTCATGTGTGCTTGTAGCTCGGATACTCTTCTGGCTGAAGTGATGGCCAGAAGCAAGGCTGTCTTCCAGGAGAGCAACTTCAACTCTGCTGAAGCTGCTGGTTCAAAGAGGGGTAGGGTGAGCTTTTCCAACACAAAGTTTAGATCCCAAGCTGGGGTAGGTGCTCTCCTGGGTAGCCTCAAGTTGATAGCCCCTCTTAGGAACTTGTTTGATGAGACGGTGTGAGAAAAGTGGTTGCTCAGTGTTGAAATGAGCAGACATAGCAGAGGAATGAATTTTTATAGAGGAAAAGGAGAGACCACTGTGTGGCAAGTCAGCTAGGTAATCCAGGATGAGAGATAGGAATGGCTGTGCTGTATCGGCTCCCTTAGCCTGGATCCAGATGCAGAACCTTTTCCATTTGTCAGTATAAGACTTTCTAGTGCTAGGGCGTCTGGCCTCACGTATAACATCTAGAACCTGTTTACTCAGATTGGCAGCTTGTTCAGTGGTCAGGGAATAAGCCAGGCTGACAAACTGAAAGTCTGTAATTGGGGATGCCTGAATTCTGCTTCCCTCTGGGTTAGGAGGTTTGGGATCTGAGGGAAATGCCACGGTGGCAGAGGGGACAGGATGCACAGCAGTGGGTACCAGTGCTGGAGAGGCCAGTCTGGAGCAATTAATCATGGTAATAGATGTAGTGGGGGAATAGCATAGACAGAGAGGTTGACCCACTGGAAGGATAAGGCATCCACTTTCCAGGCCCTGCACTGAGGCTACCTGGTGCAGAACTTGCTGAGCTGATGGTTGGAGTGGGAAGCAATGAGGTTGACCTTCGGGGTGCCCCATTTCTGAGTTATTAGGCTGAACGTTCTTTGGTCTAGCTGCCACTCGTGTGGGTCCAGAAGATTTCTGCTTAAGTTGTCTGCCAGAGAGTTTAAACAGCCTGGCAGGAATTGTGCTAACAGGTGTAGTTGCATGCCTGAGGCTGTGTGCCAAAGGGTCATGACAAATCTGCATAGAGGGCAGGAATGAGCCCCTCCCTGCTTGTTGATGTACCACATCACAGTGATGGTGTCTGTTTTGAGCAGTAGAGCCCCTGGGGAGAGAAGGGGCCTGAAAGTTGTCAATGCATGCTGAATAGCTAACATCTCTTTATGGTTGATGTGGAGATGTATTTGATGTGGGCTGCATTGGCCCTGTATGCACCTGTCCAGGTGTGCACCCCAGGCATAGTCTGATGCATCTTTGGTGAGTGTCTGGGCAGCATGGGGTGGTGAGAAGGGTAGTCCCTTGTTGTGATAGCATGCTGCTGCTGCCCACCATAGAAAATCTTTCCTTAGGCAAGGTATCATTGGTATAAGCGTTTCCAGGTCTTGAGGGTGTTGACACCAAAGGCTTTTTAGGTACCATTCAAGTTTCCTCATAAGCAGTCTGGGATATGGAATGAGTAGAATGGAAGATGCCATGAACCCCAGAGCTTGCAGGATTTTCCTTGCAGATAACAGGGGTCTGGTGCCTAGTTGAAAGAAATTGGCCGTCAGGTAAATTAGTTTTTCTGGTGTAAGGAATGCCATCTGGGATGCAATGTCCAGGCTTGCTCCCAGGAATATAATCTTTTGGGTGGGTACTAGTTTGGATTTCTTTTCGTTGACAGTGTATCCAAGGGAAGTCAGTAGGGCCTTTACAAAGGCCAGGTTCCTGAGCAGCTTTTCCAGACAGTCTACCTGAATTAGGCAGTCGTCTAAGTATGGGTAAATTTGAATATTTCTTTGTCTGCAAAAAGCAATGGTGGGAGCCAGACATTTTGTGAAAACTTTGAGAAAAGTAGATAAGCAAAAGGGAAGCGCAGAGAACTGAAAGTGCACAGATCCTGCCTTGAAACATAAATATTTCCTACATGATTCCTTGCCTGGGATGTGAAGGTTTAGGTCTAGGGTGGCTAATCAAGCATTCTTGGAGAGCATAGGTAGTAGTTGCTGGAGGGTAAGCATTTTCAATTTTGGTATCACCAGCAAGGTGTTAAGAATGGACAGATCAAGGATGGGGTGTAAGGTGCCTCTTTTCTAGGTACCAGGAAGAGCCTGGAGTAGAAACCTTGGCCTATCTGTTCTGCAGGAACGTGCTCTATTGCCCTCATAAAGAACAAGGAAAGGACTTGCTTTTTGGCCTCTGCCCATTGGTTTGGAGGAACCCTTTTGGGGATGGTAGTGTGTGGAAAGAAAATTTGTATCCCTGGGACACTATGAGGAGGACCTAGCAGTCACTGGTAATGGTGGTCAAGGTGCTTGCTTGGAAGAAGAGTTTTCCTCCTAGGGGCAAGTGCAGGTGGGCAGAGGGAGGGGGTGGAAGTGGACAGTCCTTGTGCGTTCTTACCATGAGGGGGGGGTGGCTTAGCACTCCCGGGTTTTGAGGTGGAGGAACTTCACTCCTTTGATCTCTGCATTCCCTGTGGCTGTCTGGAGGGTCCGCTTCCCCGGGGTCTGTGCTGAACTGACCTGGAGGGGGCAAGAAAAGACCAGAGCTTGGAGGGGCAATGCCTAATGAACCTGGGTGGCTGGACCTGCAGGAAATCCTTAATTGTCTACATAGATTTAGCTTTTTCTTCCATCTTTTTTAAGACCTCCTCTCCCTTGGTGCCAAATAAGTTGTCTTTGTGCAACGGTGCATCCAATAATTTGGATTTGACATGGTCTGGCAAGGGCTGTTCCTTAAGCCAAGCATGCCTTCTAAGGACAGAACCAGTGACTGCTGCCCTGCAAGATGCTTCTAGGGCGTCAAAACCACAGTGTAAGGTGTGCTTAGTTACTGACTTGCAGAATGCATTAACTTTTGTAACTGTTATTTTCTGCACAAGCAGGAAAAGATGCATTTGATTGAGGAGCTCCACGGTATGTTGCTGAAATTTTAGCATATGGAACTGACAATTTAGTGCTCTAATAACAAGAGTAGCAGAGATGTATACTTTTTTTACCCCATCTGTCTAATGTTCAGGAATCCCTATCTGAGGGGGGTGGGATTCTTAGCAGAAGATGCTTTAATTCCTTCAGGTCCTTGAGAAATAATCTCAGGGTTAGCAGCAGGAGTTTTGAAAATAAATTTGTGTGTGTCAGGGGCTCTACAATACCGGTCAGGTTTCCTGGGAGCAGGAGGTAGGGTGCCAGGAGTCAAACTGGATTAAATGAAAGCATCATCCACAGCATCCAGGCCAGAAGGAATGGCCAAGGGTCTGTGCTGTGGAAGATCTAAGAATTCAGTCTTTTTTTAGAATGAGGGTAGTCCTGACATTCCCATTGGAAATGCTCCCTTCAAGTATGTAGGGTTTCCCCAAAGGAAAAGTCCTTGGGTGGAGAGGTTGAAGGAATGGATTCCTCTGCATCAGAATCCTCAAACAGAGAAGGGTTGCATGTCTTCATATTCAGATGCATCAGAGTCATCAAACTCCTGTTTAGATAAAACTACTGGGGGCAAATTTCTCTTTCTTTTGGAAAGAGTAGCTTGGCTTCCCCTGATCAGCATTACCATGTCTTCCGCCATTTTAAGCATTTGAGACTGAGGCAAGGAAGCAGGTGCCTGAGATTGGGTCGTCGGTTTCTTGGGTGTGGTTCGTACCCTGGGCCCTAGAAACTCTGTAGTTTTCGAAAGAACGGTAAACACGAAAGTCGTCGTCGGTCTGTGTCGAGAAACGGTAGTGTGAAATACTTCCTTGGAAGCCAGTGCCTGCTCACCTGCTCCGAACCTATCCAAGGTAGAGACATCTACAGGATCCTTAGGCGATGAAGCATTTTGCAGCATACCAGACTCCAAAAGGGTATCGGTAGCGGCCTGTGAATCCACAAAAGTCAGCATCAGGGGCTGCAAAAGCACCTCACTGAGGACCGAAGAACTGATGACTAGCCTAACAGAAGCGTAGTTGGTAGGTTTGGACCTGTGTGGACTGTCTCTGTCTTTATCCTTCTGTTTTTTTCAAAAGATCTGCTGTTGGATGGCTTACCGAAGCCATATCGGAAATAGAGGACTGAGAGCGAAAATATCTAGCTACAATAAGGGCCCGACGATGAAAAGTTCTGGCATTGAACAAAGCACAAAAACGACAGTGAGGGACGTCGTGGTCTGGGCCTAAGACAGTGACGCGGTAAGAATGAAAGCCTCGGCGTGGTATTTGCTTTCCACAGGCAAGACAACTGCTAACTTTTTCTGACATTGGATAGAGCAAGAAAAAAGGATACCCAATGGGGTACTTAGCTTTAGAAGACTTAAGTTTTAATTCGGAAAATGAAAACTCAGGTAGTGGCCGACCCGCACTCGTGCGAACCGCTTCTGCTTCGGGCTCCTCAGCAAGAAAGACTGATGTAATGACGTCAGCTGCCTTACTTTATACTACGGACGACCTGACGTCAGTCCTGAAGCGAAAGCAACCAACACAGAAATACTAAGCCTCTGGTATTCGGGCCGACTGAGGGCTACTCCTGGCAGGGATAACCCAAATGTGATGACTGCAATAGTGAAACAAGAAGAAAGTACAGTTGTGTACCTACCATAAATGTAGATGTTCGAGTGTACTCACTGTTGCAGTCATTACACTTGGGTTATCCTGCTGGGCGACCCGTAGTCGGCCCAAAGTCTTGGTCCGGCGTCAGTTGCTATCGCCTCTTCCCTGACGTCAGTGCGCCAGGGGTATAAAAGTTGCAACAGACGCCATTATCTTCAGTTTTTCTTGACCCAGATGTCAGGTGCCCCCAGATATGAAGGCTGTAAAGATAAAAAATATGCCAAACAACCATGCATATGTCACTAAAAAACATTTTCTTCTTCTAAAAGCAAATACACCACATAGGTTGTATAGAGTTGAGAAGTACAGAATAGTCCCAGCAAAGAGGGGGATGGTGGGTGGGTAACCAGGACTGCAACAGTGAATACACTCGAACATCTACATTTATGGTAGGTACACAACTGCACTATGTTCATCGTGTTTCAATGTTGCAGTCATTACACTTGGGTAGAATCCCAAAGCTGAGGTAGGGTGGCTTGGATTTGGCGAGGCTAACAAGTCCTGCAGAACTGCAGTGGCAAAGCCTGCTCTGGATTTGGAGTAGAAAGGTAGGTGATAGTGCTTGGTAAAAGTGTGCACTGAGCTCCAGGTTGCAGATTCTAATGTCTTTGGTTGGTACCCCTCTGAAGAAAGCTGCTATAGTGGCTGCTCCTCTGGTAGAATGAGGCCTAATGCCCTTAGGCACAGATTTGCCATGTTGTGCATAACAGAAGCGGATGCAGTGTCCTATCCATTTGGAGATTGTCTGCTTTGTAATAGGTTTTCCTTGTGATCCTGCAGCATATGCTACAAATAGTTGCTCAGTTTTTCTGAAAGCTTTTGTTTTGTCCAAGTAAAATCGTAGCTGCCTGTGTATATCCAAAGAGTGCAGAAGTCTTTCCCCTCTATTCTGGGGATTTGGGTAGAAAGTAGGCAAATGAATAGTTTGGTTTAAGGCCACGTTGGAGACCAGTTTTGGCATGAATGTTGGGTTCGTCCTTAGAGAAACCCTGTCCTGGTGAAAAATGAGGAAAGGTTCCACAGCCATCAATGCCTGTAACTCTGAAACTCTTCTTGCTGAAGTTATTGCTAGGAGCAGAGCAGTTTTCCATGACAAGAATTTTAGATCAGCTGTGCTGGCTGGCTCAAAAGGAGGCGGTGTTAGTTTTTCTAAAACAAAACTGAGGTCCCAAGTAGGTACTGGTGCTCTCTTAGGGGCTCTTATATGCTTTGCCCCTCTGAGGTACTGGCATAGTAGAGGATGTGAAAAAATAGGAGGATCCGTATTGTAATGAGCTGAAATGGCAGAGGCATGGATTTTAATAGAAGAAAAAGATAGGCCTTTGTCCAACATCTCAGTCAGGTATTGTAAAATCTGAGGCATATTAGGAACCAGTGGGTCGGAGCCCCTGTGCCTGGTTCCAAGCACAGAATCTCTTCCATTTTTCTGCATAAGATTTCCTAGTGCTGGGTCTCCTGTCTTCCAAAATTACATCCATAACAGCTTCAGAGAGAGGTGCAGTCTGAGTGGCTACATTATCTGCCATGCTGCCAGGTTTAAGGTTCTGAGTTGACTGTGTAGAATCTGATTGTTTTGCTGTGTCAGAAGATGAGGGATTTGAGGTAGAGGCCAAGGCGGGCCTTGGGACAAAATCTTTAGGATTGGGTACCAGAACTGGCGTGGCCAGTCTGGTGCAATCAGGATAATTTTTGGCCTCTCTTGTCTGACTTTTAGAAGCACCTTGGTGAGAAGAGGCATCGGAGGAAAGGCATAGACTGTCAGGTTTTTCCAGTTGAAAGATAGAGCATCCACTTTCCATGCTTGAGAGTAATAAGTCCTTGTGCAAAATTTCTGTAATTGGCAAAGTTGAGGGGAGGCAAATAGATCTATGTCTGGGCGTCCCCATTCCCTTGTTATCAAGTTGAACACTTGTGGATTTAGCTTCCATTCGTGAGGATCCATGAGATTTCTGCTTAGTTCGTCTGCCAGTGTATTTTTTCCTGGCAGGAATTGTGCTTGCAGATGTACCTGGTAAGTCAGTGCTGTTTTCCACAAAGTCATGGCTTGTCTGCAAAGGGGGGTAGAAATGTGTGCCCCCTTGCTTGTTTATGTATCACATAACTGTGGTATTGTCCGTCTTTAGTAATAAATGTCCTGGATGTATTAGGTCCTTGAAGGCTGTCAGGGCATTCTGTACAGCTAGCATCTCTTTTTGATTGATGTGAAGATGCATTTGTTCTTTGGGCCACGAGCCCTGAATACATTTTCCTGCCATATGTGCTCCCCAGGCGTAATCCGATGCATCCGTTGTTATTGTCTGCCTGGCTGTAGGTAAGGTGAAAGGCTGTTCCTTGTTGTGGTGACAGGCCTGGGACCACCATCGAAACTCCTGTTGTAGGTAGGGAATCAAGGTTATTATTGTTTCTAGGCTGTGACAATGCTGAGTCCAAACACTTTTTAGATACCATTGTAATTTCCTCATATGCAGTTTGGCAAATTGAATTAGTAGAATGCAAGATGCCATGAAACCCAGGGCCTGCAGAATTTTTCTTGCAGGGAGCTGGGTCTTTGTTGCCATCATTTGAAAGTAATGAGTCAGTTGCCTTTGTTTGTCTGGCGTGAGATAAGCCATCTGGGTAGTTGCATTCAAGCTTGCACCCAGGAA
The DNA here is from genome assembly GCF_019279795.1 of Protopterus annectens. NCBI lineage: Eukaryota > Metazoa > Chordata > Ceratodontiformes > Protopteridae > Protopterus > Protopterus annectens. The sequence continues at coordinate 542,778,306 of NC_056725.1, read as the reverse complement.
TATTATCTCTTGAGAGGGGACTAGTTTTGATTTCTTTTCGTTTACTGTGTACCCTAGGCAAATTAGTAATCTTTTTACAAACTCCAGGTACTTTAGGAGAATGTCCTTGCTCTCTGCTTGAATAAGGCAGTCGTCCAAGTAGGGATATATTTGAATTCCTTTTTGTCTGCAAAATGCAACCCAGTCACTGGGGATGCACAAGCCAGTGCATTTCTTTGTGCCGGTCCCAAGCCCGGATAAATGGGGAGGGTTGCATCAGGAAGGGCATCCGTCATAAAAATTCTGCCACATAACTTATGGCACGAAAATTTCATATTTCCATACCGGATCGGTCGAGGCCCGGGTTAATAACGACCGCCAACAGGGTTCTGGCAGAAATTGGGCTACTGTTGGCCGAAGGAGATGTGGAGGGCGAAGGCATGCCCGAAGGCAGGAAGAGAGGAGGAATGTTAGGAGTGTAGCAGTGAGGGTAGGAACTTTGAATGTTGGCAGTATGACTGGTATAGGAAGAGAGCTAGCTGATATGATGGAGAGAAGGAAGGTTGATATATTGTGCGTGCAAGAGACCAGATGGAAAGAAGTAAGGCCAGGTGTTTAGGAAACGGGTTCAAATTGTTCGATCATGGGGTGGATGGCAGAAGAAATGGGGTAGGGGTTATACTAAAGGAACAATATGCCAAGAGTGTTTTAGACGTGAAGAGTGTGTCTGACAGAGTGATGTTTATGAAGCTCGAAATTGATGGTGTAATGATGAATGTTGTTAGTGCATATGCTCCACAAGTTGGGTGTGGGATGGATGAGAAAGAGAAATTTTGGAGCGAGTCGGATGAAGTTGTGGTGAGTGTACCCAAGGGTGAGAGACTAGTGATTGGAGCGGACTTTAATGGGCATGTTGGTGAAGTGAACAGAGGGGATGAGAAGGTGATGGGTAGGTATGGTGTTAAGGAGGGGAATGCAGAAGGTCATGATTGTGGATCTTGCGAAAAGGATGGACATGGCTATGGTGAATACGTATTTTAAGAAGAGGGAGGAGCATAGGGGGACGTACAAGAGTGGAGGAAGATGCACACAGGTGGATTATATCCTATGTAGGAGGGCCAGTCTGAAGGAGATTGGAGACTGTAAAGTGGTGGCAGGGGAAAGTGTAGCTAAGCAGCATAAAATGGTGGTCTGTAGGATGACATTAGTGATCAAGAGGAGGAGTAGTGTGAAAGCAGTTCCAAGGATTAAATGGTGGAAGTTAAAAAAGGGTGATTGTGAAGTGGAGTTTAGGGAAAAGTTAAGCCAGGCACTGGGAGGCAGTGGAGAGTTACCGAATAGCTGGGTAACTACAGCAGAACTAGTAAGGGAGACTAAAAGTGAAGTGGAGTTTAAGGAAGAGTTACGCCAGGCACTGGGAGGCAGTGGAGAGTTACCGAATAGCTGGGTAACTACAGCAGAACTATTAAGGGAGACTGCTAGAAAGGTGCTTGGTGTGACATCTGGATAGAGAAAGGAGGACAAGGAGACCTGGTGGTGGAATGAGGAAGTACAGGAGAGTATACAGAGGAAGAGGCTGGTGAAGAAGAGGTGGGACTGTCAAAGAGATGAAGAAAGGAGACATGAGTATAAGAAGATGAGGCACATGGCAAAGAGAGAGGTGGCGAAAGCTAAGGATAAGGCGTATGGAGAGTTGTATGAGAGATTGGACACTAAAGAGGGAGAAGAGGACCTGTACCGATTGGCTAGACAGAGGGACAGAGCTGGGAAAGATGTGCAGCAAGTAAGGGTGATAAAGGATAGTGAGGGAAAGGTACTCACAAGAGAGGAGAGTGTGTTGAGTAGATGGAAAGAGTATTTTGAGAGGCTGATGAATGAAGAGAATGAGAGACAGAGAAGGTTGGATGATGTGGGGATAGTGAATCAGGATGTGAAACAGATTAGCAAGGAGGAAGTAAGGACAGCTATGAAGAGGATGAAGAATGGAAAGGCTGTTGGCCCAGATGACATCCCAATGGAAGCATGGAGGTGCTTAGGAGAAACGGCGGTGGAATTTTTAACTAGATTGTTTAATGAAATTTTGAAGTCACAGGATGTCTGAGGAGTGGAGAAAAAGTGTTTTGGTACCTATGTTTATGAATAAGGGTGATGTGCAGAGCTGCAGTAACTACAGAGAGATAAAATTAATCAGTCACAGCTTGAAGTTATGGGAGAGAGTAGTAGAAGCTAGGTTAAGAAGGGACGTGATGATTAGTGATCAGCAGTATGGTTTCATGCCAGAAAAGAGCACTACAGATGCGATGTTTGCTCTGAGTGTGTTATTGGAGAAATACAGAGAAGGTCAGAAGGAGTTGCATTGTGTCTTTGTAGACTTGGAGAAAGCATATGACAGGGTGCCTAGAGAAGAGTTATGGTATTGTATGAGGAAGTCGGGAGTGGCAGAGAAGTATGCAAGAGTGGTACAGGATATGTACGAGGGTAGTGTGATAGTGGTGAGGACTGCAGTGGGAGTGACAGATCCGTTTAAGGTGGAGGTGGGATTACATCAAGGATCAGCTCTGAGTCCTTTCTTATTTGCAGTGGTGATGGACAGGTTTGACAGATGAGATCAGACAGGAGGCCCCGTGGACTATGATGTTTGCAGATGACATTGTGATCTGTAGTGAGAGTAGGAATCAAGTTGAGGAGACTCTGGAGAGGTGGGGATATGCTCTAGAGAGCAGAAGAATGAAGGTCAGCATGGCTAAGACAGAATATATGTGTGTAAATGAGAGGGAGGGTAGAGGAATGGTGAGGATGCAGGGAGTAGAGTTGATAAAGGTGGACGAGTTTAAGTACTTGGGATCAACAGTTCAGAGTAATGGTGAATGTGGAAGAGAGGTGAAGAAGAGAGTACAGGCATGGTGGAATGGGCGGAGAAGAGTGTCAGGAGTGATTTGTGACAGATGGATATCAGTAAGAGTGAAAGGGAAGGTGTACAAGACAGTAGTGAGACCAGCTATGTTATAAGGGTTGGAGACAGTGGCATTGACAAAAAGGCAGGAGTCAGAGCTGGATGTGGCAGAGTTAAAGATGTTAAGATTTGCACTCTGTGTGACTAGGATGGATAGGATTAGGAATCAGTATATTAGAGGGTTAGCTCATGTTGGACAGTTTGGAGACAAAGCAAGAGAGACAAGAATGCGTTGGTTTGGACATGTGCTGAGGAGGGATGATGGGTATATTGGGAAAAAGATGCTAAGGATGGAGCTGCCAGGTAAGAGGAAAAGGGGAAGGCCTAAGATAAGGTTTATGGACGTGGTGAGAAAGGACATGCAGGCGGTTGGTGTGACAGAGCAAGATGCAGAGGATAGGAAGTAATGGAAAGAGATTATCCGCTGTGGCGACCCCTAATGGGAAAAGCTGAAAGATGACGATGATTTGTCTGCAAAATGCAATTACTGGTGCCAGGCATTTTGTGAAGACTCTGGGCGCAGTAGATAAGCCAAAGGGCAGTGCAGAGAATTGATAATGCACTGAGCCTGCTATAAATCTGAGATATCTTCTGCACGATTCTCTGATTGGGACATGCAGGTATGCCTCCTTGAGATCCAAAGTAACTAGCCAAGCCTCTTTGCTCAGCATGGGCAAGAGTTGTTGTAGTGTTAACATTTTGAATTTTGGAACATCCAGTTAAGTATTTAGGATTGACAGGTCCAGTATTGGTCTCCATGCTTTGTCCTTTCTGGGTACTAGGAAAAGTCTTGAGCAAAATCCTTAGACCTGCTCTTCTTGTGGAACATTTTGAACAGCTCCCATATCCATAAGAGCTGCAATCTGTTTTTGTGCCTCTGCCCATTGGTTTTGTGGCAGGTTTGGCATACCTTCTGGTTTTGGAAGCGTGTGGAAGTGGAACCTGTGCCCTTGAGAAACTATATTCAACACCCATTGGTCTTGGGTGATCATGTGCCAATTTTTTGAGAAAAGTGCTAGCTTTCCCCCTAGGGGTGCTGTCAACTGGTAAGAGCTTGGTGTTTGCAGAGGGAAGTCATTGTGACTGTTTCCTATAAGGTTGTGATTTGTCTTCTCCTTTGGAGGCTGAAGCACCCCATTGTTTAGGTCTGTAGGAGCCTTGGGGCTGAGATCTGCCTCTTGGGCATCTGTATCTGCCTCCTTGTGGCCTGTCTGACACTGGAAAAGACCAATTTTTTGAAGGCCAGTTCCTGCTAAATCTAGGTGGTTGAACCTGTAAGAAATCTTTCACAGTTTGCATTGACTTTGCTTTATCCTCCATTTTCTTAAAAAACACTTCTGCCTTAACACCAAACAAAGTATCATGCTGTAGTGGAGCATCCAATAATTTCATTTTAACATGGTCAGGTAAACTTTGTTCTTTCAACCATGCATGTCTTCAAATAACTCAGCCTGTAACTGCGGCTCTACAAGAAGCCTCTAATGAATCAAAACCACATTGCAGAGAATGCTTTCCCACTTGTTCAACTGCATGCAATAAATCCTGCATTTCTTTACAGTCAGGACCTTCTATATTTGTAACCATTTTCTGCTTTAACAATGACATGAGATACTGCTGATATTTAAGCATGTGAAACTGACAGTTTAAAGCTCTTACAGCTAAAGTAGCAGAAGTGTAAACTTTTTTCCCCCATCTGTCCAGAGCTCTGGAATCCATATCTGAGGGGACAGAATTTTTAGCAGTGGAAGCTTTAACCCCTTTTGGACCCTGAGAAATTGTTTCTGGGTCCGCAGCGGGGTTTTTGTAAAGAAATTTATGAGAGTCGGGGACCCTGTAGTACCTCTCTGGCTTTACTGGTGCAGGAAGTAAAGAATCTGGGGACAGACTGGATTCAGAAAAAACATCAAGCACAGGGGGGATAGCCAAGGGCCTGTGCTGAGGCAATAGAAGGAAATCTCTGAGCCTTTTCCTGGATTCTGAGTAATCCTGGCTTTCCCAATGGAAATGCTCCCTCATGGTGTGCAGGGTTTCCCCAAAAGAGTAATCCTCAGGCGGTGAGGCTGAAAGAATGGACTCTTCAGCATCAGAGTCCTCAAAGGGAGGGAGAGAATAGCCCTGGTCAAAAGAAATGGAAACCTGATCAGAGGAATCATAATCAGTGTCTTGCCTAGGTCTTTTGTCAGGAAGGGGATGGGAGCCCCTGATTAAAGTAATAAGGTCTTCGGCCATTTTAAGCATCTGTTTCTTAGGCATGGATGACTGTTCTGGAGAATGCTGCACTTGTTTCTTTGTCTTTAATGGTGTTTTTGACTTTGCCTTTGCTGCTGTAGTAGCTTTAATTGTAAGCTGTGAAGGTCTGAAAAAACCCTCAGAAGCCGGTGCCTGCTCAGCGGCTCTGGACCCATCTGAGGGTATATTTTCCGTACTCCCAATACCTTGAGTTTCCACAGGCCTTGGTGTCTCCATGTGGCTGTCGGTTGCAGCCTGTGGCTCTGAGGTAGCGGGTGTCAGGGGCTGCGAAAGCACCTCACTGAGAACCGGCGACTGACCTAGAAGTGGCTTTGTCGTCGGTTTTGGACGTCGGATGCCTGTCTTTTTCTTTGTCTTTGCGTTTTTTATACGTTGCGGTCGTCGGTTGTTCCGACGGCATTATGTAATTAAATCTTCGTCCAAAATAATGTAAAGCAAAATCAAACCGATGTTTAATAGTGCGTTTATTAAATCTAGCACAAAACCGACAACTAGTGACGTCGTGGTCAGGTCCTAGGCAAGGAATGTAGTAAGAGTGAAACTCCTTATGAGGTATTTGCTTCCCACAAGAAATACAATTATTAACTTTTACTGACATCGGTGTGGAGCAAGAAAAAGTTTCCCCAATGGGGTACTTAGCTTTATTGAAGACTTCGGTTCTGAAATTCTATTTTGAAAATCTCAGGAGTCGGCCGATCGGCACTTGTGAACTGCTTATGCCTCGGGCACCGCGCGGCAAGAAAGACTGAAGAAAATGGCGTCGGTTGCAACTTTTATACCCCTGGCGCACTGACGTCAGAGAAGAGGTGACAGCAACCGATACCGGACCAAGACTTTGCAACTCGGGCCAACTACGGGTCGCCTGCCAGCAGGATAAACAAAGTGTAAGGACTGCAAAAGTGAAACACGATGAACATCATCATCAGCACAAAAGAAACGACCAATGAGAGAAGAACCACCATAGGCTGTTGTAAATGACAGTCTGTTATCGCTATGGAGCCCAGAAAGTGACCACGGGTCTTCCTCTGACAAGCAAGACAGTTCAGCTACTGAAAAGCACTAAGGGCAGTAGACAGAGGCTCTTACACAGCATTCCTGGAGCTGCGCAAGAACATGAAGTGACAGGATGGAAGCTGTGTCTGAGACACCTGCATTACCACTTCTTCCTTCTAGAAGGAAGAGAATGACAGTTAATGGAAGCACAAACATCCTGACAAGGACAGAATCTGCATGGCAGCAACAAAGGCATCACATAGAGAAAAGAAGCCCCTGTTCAGAAGCCCATTCCTATCAAAATGAGACTTCAGCAAAAGGCTCTGCAGATTACTGTCTATTGGAAGGAACAAAACTAAAACAAGGCCCATGCCTGTAACTCCAGCCAGAGCACCCATAGCACATAGTAAGCACCCGAAAAGGAGGGGCTTGTTAAGGGTAGAAATAAAGCAAAAGCAGTGATTTACTTTGGATTTATTGTCCATTTAACAAGGGTTAAAGGAAAATATGGCAAACTGACCTCAAGGTCAGTTGTGACTTCATTAGTCTGGGTAGACAACAAGTCTCCCTCGGTAGACACGGTGTGGATATCAGAAGTGGAGGCCTACAGAGCAGCCTTAGACACAACCAAAGTATGAACCGTGCTGGCATTCGAAGGTAGACAGGAAGCCTGGTGGCCTCCTAAGAGGTTGCACCAGAGGGTTTGGGCCTATAACTCGCTGCTCCAACAGCACTACCATCTACTTCAGCTAAATTAAGAATGGTAGTTGGAGCTTTTTTGTAAATGTCAGGGTGCTTGGCCTTTTTCCCGTTATTATTTATGGAATGACACAGGCAAACACCAAAGTCTGAGGACCCCTGCTGTAGCTGTGGATTGCGACGTCACAGAGGAAGGTGAAGATGACTCCTCCATATGGGCAGCAAGTACTTTGGCTCTACATTTGAGAGTTTTTTCACAGAACTTTGCAGAATAAGGACAGCTTGAGACATCAGGCTGAGGTACAAAGCAGAATATATCAAACAAGTGAAAAGCTTTATGTGGGACATGCTTCCCACACTTCAAGCAACTGTACACTTCTTGAACATTCAAAATGTGAAATGGATGAGGTAAAAATTACCCCAATTAAAAAGTTACTTGTC